>NC_082399.1:1322579-1393827 GCF_031168955.1 Gadus macrocephalus
TCACTCACACACACTCAAACACAAACGCTTGTACGCAAAGAGACACGCACGCTCAGGAAGTGGTTAATATTTGCAGCCTGTCTGACTCTCAGCTCTCTGAAAACGCATCCTGTGCAGGGGCTGAAGACTAAACAGGGATAAAACCAGGCTGCATCACAGCTGGAACCAGGCTACACAGGGATAAAACCAGGCTGCATCACAGCTGGAACCAGGCTACACAGGGATAAAACCAGGCTGCATCACAGCTGGAACCAGGCTACACAGGGATAAAACCAGGCTGCATCACAGCTGGAACCAGGCTACACAGGGATAAAACCAGGCTGCATCACAGCTGGAACCAGGCTACACAGGGATAAAACCAGGCTGCATCACAGCTGGAACCAGGCTAAACAGGGATAAAACCAGGCTGCATCACAGCTGGAACCAGGCTACACAGGGATAAAACCAGGCTGCATCACAGCTGGAACCAGGCTACACAGGGATAAAACCAGGCTGCATCACAGCTGGAACCAGGCTACACAGGGATAAAACCAGGCTGCATCACAGCTGGAACCAGGCTACACAGGGATAAAACCAGGCTGCATCACAGCTGGAACCAGGCTTAGGGAACTCACTTTAGCGACTGCAGGCACTGGTTGGTCCTCAGAGATCTGGTCAAGGCTGTCATCCCTCGGTCGCTGATGGAGTTACTCTGCAGGCTGGAGACAAGAGTTACTACAGCAAGAGTCTGAGATACATCATGGCTCGTTATGTGTTTTTGACAAAATGTTTCTTGGAATTCTCTTTTAACGTTTAAAAAATAATAAGAAAACATTAACAAATATGTGAGGATGAAAATATGAAGAGAGAGAGACCAGAAGAAGACAATGACAGTGTTGAGACAGGTTGAAGAAGAGCCTGGATGGGTTGGGATGAGCACAGGAGACAGCAGAGCTGGGAGAGGAGGTGCTACTGTCTGAAGAGAGGAAGGAGGAGGAGGAGGAGGAGGAGGAGGAGGAGGAGAGGGGGAGAGGAGGAGGAGGAGGAGGAGGTGGAGGAGGAGAGGGGGAGGAGGAGAGGGGGAGGAGGAGGAGGAGGAGGAGGAGGAGGAGGAGGAGGAGCAGGAGGAGAGAGGAGGAGGAGGAGGAGAGGGGGAGGAGGAGGAGGAGGAGGAGGAGGAGCAGGAGGAGGAGCAGGAGGAGGAGGAGGAGGAGAGAGGAGGAGGAGGAGGAGGTGGAGGAGGAGAGAGGGGGAGGAGGAGGAGAAGGAGGTGGAGGAGGAGGAGGAGGAGGAGGAGGAGAGAGGAGGAGGTGGAGAGGGGGAGGAGGAGAGAGGAGGAGAAGGAGGAGGAGGAGGAGGTGGAGAAGGAGGAGAAGGAGGTGGAGGAGGAGGAGGAGGAGGAGAGAGGAGGAGGAGGAGGAGGAGGGGGAGGAGAAGGAGGTGGAGAGGGGGAGGAGGAGGAGGAGGAAGAGGAGGAGGAGGAGAAGGAGGAGGAGGAGGCGGAGGAGGAGGAGGAGGAGGAGGAGGAGGAGGAGGAGGAGGAGTACTACTGACTGGAGAGAGAGGAGTGTGCGGTTCTCCACCAGGGCTTGGGCCAGGGCTGTGGCTCCTCCATCCCCCAGCTGGTTACTGCAGAGACTGACAGGGACCAACAATCGTCAACACCACCCACACTGTCATCACCACCACACTCTACACCACCACACTCAACACCGACCAAGTCAACAGACTCACTCAACACCACCGCACTCAAAACCACACCACCCAACACCAACACAGTCATCACCGACACAACAACATCATCACCACCAAGGTAAGCTCAGAGGTATTTCAGTAGTTAGCAAATTGTATGTAATGGTAAACTAGCAGTGAACTGATGTTATGTTATGTTATGGCTAGCTTGCAGTACTTAAGCTGCTAGTTAATGTAATGTGATTGTAAACCCGAGGTACTTTAACATTAGTGAGGTGATGTAATGTGATGGTAAGCTGGTGTTACTTCAACTCCGTCAGCGCCTGGTTGGTCTTCAGTGCCTCAGCCAGACGCCTCGCCCCACCTGGTCCGATGGCGTTGTTCTGAATGCTGAAACATCAAACCAGTTTCATCAGTCTTCACACTGGTTTCATCACCCTTTAAACTAGTTTCCACACCCTATAAAATGTATTTATTTAAATATTTTATGCTTAAAATCCTTTTAAAATCACATCTGAAAGAGTTTTTAAATCACATCTGAAACTGTATAACATCTGTGTTGTGTGTTTGGTGGATAGCTGGTTTAAGCAGATTCCCCGGGTCCTGAGTCAGATTGGCCAGTGGGGGAAGTGGAGGTAGATTCAAGATCTGAATCTAGTTTTGTATGCCACATCTGAAAACGATTTTTTAATCACACCTCGATAGCATTTTTGTCCCTCTACACTAGTTTCATCGCAGCTAAATCTGGTTTCAAATCATATCTTAAACTGGTTTAAGAAGGAGCCGACTCACTTGAGCGAGACCAGTTTGCGGTTGACCAGCAGCACGTCGGCGAGCGCACGCGTCCCCTCCTCCCCGATCGCGTTGTTCTGGAAACTGCCGTCAGATCGACCCGTTAAGCAGATCCGACAGACCAATGCAGTGATAGATATATACGGATGATGATGTGTTGATGATGATCTCACTTGATGGACACCAGGGCTTGGTTCATCTTCAACGCTTCAGCCAGAAAACGGGCGCCTTTGGCTCCGATGTTGTTGCTGCGGAGACTGAGAAAAACATACAGAGCTGTATGATGGGATACATCTTAAACATAACTCCTGTACACAATCTAGTGAAATGTAAATGCACACATCTCTCTTTCTCTTTCACTCTCTGCCCCTCTCATTATATTACCAGATGATTTGATGTCACTCTGTGTGTACTCTAGTGTGGTGAGGGTTTTGTTTGTATACATTTTTTAAGCGCTTTGAGTGTGAGAAAAGCGCTATATAAATTGATTATATTATTATTATTATTTATTATTATTTATTACATTACTCCATTATATTATGTCACTTGAATTTGGTGATGGTTAGGATAATTACATATATATTACATATTACTTATAATACGACTAGATTATAGGACCTTACTCTAGTCTTGTGAGTTTTAGGTATAAACATCACATATTACATATTACTTATTACATTACTCGTATATAGGACCTTACTCTAGTGCGGTGAGGGTTAGGGTTATATAAGCATCATATATTACATATTACTTATTACATTACTCGTTCATAGGACCTTACTCTAGTGCGGTGAGGGTCCGGTTGACGAGGAGGGCTCGGCTCAGAGCTTTCGCTCCCAGGTTACCGATAGAGTTGTCCGCAAGACTAGCAGGGAGGAGGGAAGAGGGATGTGGGAGGTGGGAAGAGGGAGGTGGGAGGGGGGAGGAGGTGATTGTTTGGTTTAAAATGTAACATAACAGAAGACAACTGACTCACAGAGCTAGTCAGTAAAAAAAAAAAAACAAGGACATCCTGAAGGGACAAATTAAGTGTGGCGCGAACGACATCGACCGACACCAACGTCACGTTAAAGTAAACTTGCGGCAGAGTGCAGGAAACAGCGGTTAACAAATCAGTCGTAAGGAAGAGAGGAGATTGCACATTTCTGCAGTGTTACTGCACTGAAAAAAAACACATGACCATAAAAAACAACAACATATTGAGTCGTCCGGTGGACTTTTTCGATTAAAAAGTTTGCCTGTTCGAACCGATGTTCCACCCAGAACCTGACCTGATCTTCTGGACCTGGCAGTCTTTAGCACTCAATAGGCTTCCCAGCAACTCCATTACGTTGTCCTTGAAGTGGTTGTTCTCCAGCCTGCAAACAGAGATGATCTGTTCACCAATGAATAGAAACATCCATCTATCCATCCATCTATACATCCAGACATACATCCATTAATCTATACAGCCGTTCATCCATACCTGTATAAATCCATACAGCCTCTTTTCCCGCTTCACCTGGCTATATGTCACATTAAATAAGTTGCTATGTATGAATAGTGATTGCTCTAAGGGAGCAGGATAGTCTAGCGCATTGGTTCTCAAAGTGCGGCCAGCGGAAACATTCCTGGCGGCCCGCAATGACATACAGATGGAAGTAAAAAGAAAGAGAAAAGTCGACTCTCTAGCTTTCAATTAAAGCCTTTTACATTTGTTAGTTTTAATCCGACTGTACATTACTTTGAAAGGATGAACCTCAGTTTCGTGATTCAGACCTCACTTGACCTCCCTCCCAGAGGTCCAGGGTGCAGTGTTTTTTTTCACCACTGGGATGCTGACGGCGTTTCCCGCCTAATTTTTTTAGGCGGCCCTCAGTCCAATTCTGGGTTCCTAAATTGGCCCTCAGCTGTCAAAACTTTGAGAACCCCTGCTGTAGCGGCTACGGTGACCCCCAGCAGAAGGGTACTGGGTTCGATCCCCAATGTCTGCAGCAGCCCTGAAGAGCCCCTAGAGCAAGATGCCCCCTAATCCCCCACCAGCCCCTTCATGACCTGCGGTCCCTGTAGGTCGCTTTAGAGGAAAGCGTTGGCTAAATGATTCAACGATAGCATCGATAGAATGAAAGACGTCTGACCTCAGCTGGGAGCAGTACAGCAGCTGCGGCAGCAGACATTTGACGGTGGAGTAGTTGAGGCAGTCCGACAGGTTGGTCTCCTGGCGGCACTCCGGAGACACCTGCAGCAGGTAGGCCAGTGCGACGCAGTGGGACCGGCTCAGCGTCCCGGCCAGACTGCCGCTGCGCAGCGCCTCCTCCACCTTCCAAAGCAGCTCCGTGTGCTTCAGCTCCTGGAGGCAGTAGGCCAGGTTGACCTCCCGCAGGGAGACGGCTGCACCCCCTTCCGAGCCCCCCGTCGGACCCAGCAGGCTCTGGAGGAAGCCCCCGGCCCATACCTGCTGGCTGCAGTCGTCCTTCCCCACCAGCGCCGCCAGGGGCTTGGCGGCGCTGGGAGACAGCAAGCCCGCGAGGAACCGCACCAACACGTCCAGGTGGCCGCCGTCGTCCTGCTGCGACCGCTGCAGGGCGTTCCTGAAGTGGTTCTGGAAGCCCAACTTGGGCCACGACATGGCGCTCTCGGAGAACAGGTCGAAGATGGCCCGCTTGGAGGAGACGTGGTAAAACGTGGCCGCCAGGAACTCCTGCACCGTCAGGTGGGTGAAGCGGTACGCCACGAAGATGGCGGACTCCTCCCGCACCAGGAGCGCAGCACCATGGCTGCCCTGCGCGGACGGCAGGTCCACCCCGTGCGCCCGGAGGTCCTGCTCGCCGAAGGTGTACTTGTGTTTGATGAGTCCGTAGAATGCCAGGCGGCCGAGGGGTCCCAAGAGCTTCCGGTGGCTGGCCTGGACCTGCTCCATCCTCATGGGCTCCCGACCTCGGGGTTCCCCTGCCTCGGCGTTCATGGCACAGAAGTGTGCGTAGAGCTCCGTGCAGGTCCTGGGAAGGCCGTCCGGCGAGCCCTTCTGCAGGAGGAACCTCAGGGTCTCCATCACGATCTGGCAGACGCAGGGGATGTAGGACATCACCATCAGGAACTTGTGGGACTCCAGGTGAGCCCAGACCTGACCCGCCGTGTCCCGTTCCGGCAGACAGTGGTGGAGGAACGTGTGGACGTCCTGCGAGGTGAAGCCGGGGACCTCGGTGAGCCGGTCCACCAGTCCCACGGGGATCAGCGCCGCGTGGGCCGAACGCGACGTCAGCCACACCGACACGTCGGGGAGGAGGTTCCCGCGGATGATGTTGGTCACCAAGTCCTCCACGCTCACCTCCTTCTTCGGGTCGCTGCACGTGGACGCGTCCGAGAAGTTCAACCGGCAGCGGAACTCGTCCAGGCCGTCGAATATCAAGAGCGTCCGACAGGCTCCGCTCAGGACGAGGGCGGGGTCGCTCAGGTGCGGGAAGGCCAGCCTCACCAGCCTCTCGGCAGACACCTTCTCCAGGAAGTTCAGCTCCCAGAAGGACAAGGGCAGGATGAAGCTGATGTCGCCGCACACCTTCCTCAGGCACCACTGGGTGACAAACTGCCGGACCAACGCCGTCTTGCCGATGCCGGCCACGCCCACGGTGAGAGACACCCTGGGAGAGGAGCTGACCCGCGTCAGGGGCTCCATCAGCCTGGCCAGGGCCAGGGGTCGGAGGTGGATCCGCCTGCTGCCCCGCGCGGTGTTGACCTGCATGAGGTCGTGCTCCTTCTGCTGGAGGTTGGAGAGCCCGTCCACCAGCAGCAAGCCCCGGGAGGCGCTGCTCAGGCTGGGGGGAGCGTTGTACATCCGGTCCCTGGAAGAAGCGAGCCTCTGGAGCAGCATCGTCTGGTGCTCCTTCACCATGTGGTCTGCAGGAGGGAACGTGGAGGACGCGGGACTTAGCAGTTGGCAACAGACCTCAAGGCTTCACCCGCTGTTGATTACAGACTCCTTCCAAAGTTTTATTTGTGCATGTTATTATTCATTTGTTATAATAATTATTATTGTGTGATTGATTCTCTTTATATTATGCACTTAGACCGAAGAGTTATTGTCGATAGTTTCGTACGGACAGTAAAATATTTATTGTAAAATTGATCTCATTATGATTTGCATTCAGAACAGGTCGAGATAGGAAAGAGAGATTAATGTATATACTGTATCTATAGCGCTGTCACATATTTAAGCCCCTTCATCGATTCCCTAATTAGTGCCTTGATTAGTTAGCTCCTTCAGACGTTTTCCCCAAATGTTGTGAATCAATTTCACAACTAAAAATAGAATTCCACCCCCTTAAACTGGAGCCTTGTTTCGGGATTAGGCTAGCCCTCTACACGCACGGTGGGGAACCGGAAGAGACTGAGCGGGCCGTACCATGTGTCAGGATGAACAGGAAGAGACTGAGCGGGCCGTACCATGCGTCAGGATGAACAGGAAGAGACTGAGCGGGCCGTACCATGTGTCAGGATGAACAGGAAGAGACTGAGCGGGCCGTACCATGTGTCAGGATGAACAGGAAGAGACTGAGCGGGCCGTACCATGTGTCAGGATGAACAGGAAGAGACTGAGCGGGCCGTACCATGTGTCAGGATGAACAGGAAGAGACTGAGCGGGCCGTACCATGTGTCAGGATGAGCCGCGCCTCGTGGGAGTCCGAGTTCTCCACAAAGGCTTGAAGGGCGTTGGGCCCGTGGGGGGCTCTGCTGGCCAGCAGGGAGAGAAGGGTCATGACCTGCTCCTCCACCTGCCTCCCTCCGCCGTCCTCCACCCGCATCTCGTCCACCACGCTCAGCAGCTCCTGCACCCGCAGGTGGGACAGCATCCGCCGCAGGAAGCTGGCGGTGGTGAAGCGCTGGAGCTGCTGCTGGTGCTGATGGACCCAGACGGATCCTGAGAGCCACACGCCCAACACAGACACATCCAATATGAACACAGACACATCCAATATGAACACAGACACATCCAATATGAACACAGACACATCCAATATGAACACAGACACATCCAATATGAACACAGACACATCCAATATGAACACAGACACATCCAATATGAACACAGACACATCCAATATGAACACATCCAATATGAACACAGACACATCCGATATGAACACAGACACATCCAATATGAACACATCCAATATGAACACAACACATCCAATATGAACACAGACACATCCAATATGAACACATCCAATATGAACACAGACACATCCGATATGAACACAGACACATCCAATATGAACACACACATCCAATATGAACACATCCGATATGAACACAGACACATCCAATATGAACACAGACACATCCAATATGAACACATCCAATATGAACACAGACACATCCGATATGAACACAGACACATCCAATATGAACACATCCGATATGAACACAGACACATCCAATATGAACACAGACACATCCAATATGAACACATCCAATATGAACACAGACACATCCAATATGAACACATCCAATATGAACACAGACACATCCAATATGAACACATCCAATATGAACACAAACACATCCAATATGAACACAGACGCACCCGATATGAACACAAACACATCCAATATGAACACAGACACATCCAATATGAACACAAACACACCCGATATGAACACAAACACATCCAATATGAACACAAACACATCCCATATGAATACAAACACATCCAATATGAACACAGACACATCCAATATGAACACAAACACACCCGATATGAACACAAACACATCCAATATGAACACAAACACATCCCATATGAATACAAACACATCCAATATGAACACAAACACACCCGATATGAACACAAACACATCCAATATGAACACAGACACATCCAATATGAACACACACATCCAATATGAACACATCCGATATGAACACAGACACATCCAATATGAACACAGACACATCCAACAGACACATCCAATATGAACGAAGACACATCCAATATGAACACCTCCAATATGAACACAGACACATCCTATATGAACACAGACACATCCAATATGAACACAAACACATCCAATATGCACACAGACACATCCAATATGAACACATCCAATATTAACACAGACACATCCAATATGAACACAGAGTCTGTGTTCATATTGGATGTGTCTGTGTCACAGACACATCCAATATGAACACAAACACATCCAATATGAACGCAGACACATCTGATATGAACACAGACACACCCAACACAGACACATCCAATATGAACACAGACACATCCAATATGAACACAAACACATCCAATCTGAACACAAACACATCCAATATGAACACAGACACATCCAATATGAACACAGACACATCCAATATGAACACAGACACATCCAATATGAACACAGACACATCCAATATGAACACATCCAATATGAACACAAACACATCCAATATGAACACAGACACACCCGATATGAACACAAACACATCCAATATGAACACAGACACATCCAATATGAACACAAACACACCCGATATGAACACAAACACATCCAATATGAACACAAACACATCCCATATGAATACAAACACATCCAATATGAACACAAACACATCCAATATAAACACAAACACATCCAATATGAACACAAACACACCCAATGTCAACACATCCAATGTAAACACACATCAACACACCCAATATAAACACACCCAATATAATCACTTCCATTTAAATACATCCAATATAAACACAAACACATTCAATGTCAACACATCCAATGTGAACACATGTCCACACATCCCATATAAACACATCCATTTAAATGCATCCAATATGAACACATCCAATATAAACACATGTACATACACCCAATGTGAACACAAACACATCCAATGTGATCGCATGTAAACACACCCAATCTAAACACACCCAATGTAAACACATCCATGTAAATACATCTAACATAAACACATCCCATATAATCCCATATCGACGCATCCAATATAAACACATCCAATGTAAACACATGTCAACACACCTAATACAAACACATCCAATATGAACACATCCGATATAATCACATCCAATATAAAAACACATGTCAACACACCCAATACAATCACAAGTAAACACCCCGAGACAAACACAAGTCAACACGCCCAGCCCAAGCACACCTGGCGTCCCGCGGGGACCCGCCCCTATGACCCCGGGGGGCGTGGCCTACCGTGGGCGTCTCTGTCGCTCTTGGAGGGGGGTCCTCCGGGGTTGGACTGGAGGTCCATGTAGCAGTCTCTCTGCCATGTGACTCTCTCGCTGCGGCCCAGCAGGGCCTCGTACTGCCGGCCGCCGCGCGACATGAGCCCCTCACTGCCCACCTGGACAGGTGCTCGCCGCTCCGCCCCCGCACGCCAGCTCCAGGTTCACCTGCACAGGTAGTGAGGAGGAGCAGTGAGGGGGCCGACGCCGCGGGTGAATCGGTCTCATGTGATGGAAGGACAGACTGGAGCTGTGGCAGAGGACACGTCGGTAACGGTTATTGAGGAGAGGCTCTTGGGGCGGCTCAGCTCAGGAGGTAGAGCAGGTGTACTAGTGTCGATGTGTCCCTGAGCGAGACACCTCACCCTGACCGCTCCCGACGAGCTGGCTGTCGCCTCGCATGGTTGACTCCGCCGCCGGTGGGCCAATGTCTTAATTAACCGTTGTGAGTCATAACATCATAAAAGAGTCTGCAAAATGCCGTAAATGTAGACTGTAGAAGTGAAAGGGACAGACTCTAAATGTGATAAACGACCGAATGTAGCTGTGATACTCGACAGGCCGTAGCTTTCTAAAGTAAAGCTCATAGCTGGGATAGAACATAGACTGTTGCCGTGATAAAGAACAGACTGTGGCTATTATGAATAACAGACTGTAGCTGTAGTGAAGGACGGACTGTATCTGTGATAAAGAAAGCCTGTAGCTGTGATAGGAGGCAGTCAGTGTAGCTGTAGGTTCAATCACACCGTGACAAAAGAAACGCACGAGAATAACCTCAACTTCCGTTGCATCACACAAACACATTTTCATATTCTGTTGTAACAAGTGGTGTTGTTACCATGGAAACAGGTCGGTGAACACAACACGATAGTTACTGCCATACCATACAACAACATACCATATGTGCAAGTTGATATTGTATCAATGTATTTTAGTATTATTCAAATGAGGCCAACATATAATTTAATGTGTGGTTATATGAGGGATATAATACATACATGTTATAATTAGTATTTTCTTAAAGTGATTAAAAGTGAGGGTGTGATTAGCTATGTAATGGCTAATCACACTCTCACCGGGTGTTATAATATATCGACTTTAAATGATCAAAAACATCTCATTATTTAGAAAATGTAATTACCGAGGTGGTGTAAATCAGAAGATGTAGGTTTTCATTGAATTCCAAACAAGCATGACCATATTCCTATCAAGCACAAAGTCCTGAAGATTGTGGACCTACTCACCATCAGTCGGTTCTGCAGAGATCTTGTCCGCTTTTACTTTGTTAATCACCAGAAGGTTCAATCCAGGGTGCCGCGCTTTGCAACCGGTCTCACTCACATACAGTTTGGCAAGAGGCGAGAAGGAAACTATCTCCTCCAAACAGTTTCCTGTCTCTAACCTCTGGTCTTCCTGTGCAGAAGAAAAGCACCTCGAAATGCTTCATTGTTTGAACACGCGATGATGCTGATCACACAAACACAAATCAGTCTCCTGTTAACGGTTACATAGGGTACAGCTCTCATGGTTAGGTTCACGTATAACCTAACATTTGGTTCATTTTGAGTATAACATTTAACAGGTACCACTCATAAAAATAAATAACTTGTATCTCTGATTCCTATCCTCTGCACTCTTTCAAGTTAAGTTCAATTTTTTTGTTGTTCTCAGCCTCACTTCTTTCTGTTACCACTCAGGATAAAAGCATCTGCTAAATGATAATGAAGAAATGTAAATTATTAAGTTGTTGTTTAAATAGTTAACTATAATGTTTCACTCTGTGCAAACACAGAGGCTGCAGCTGAGCAAGATGACTGGATTACAGTTTGTGTGTGTGGTTGGATCACAAATGCTAACAATTCTGTTGCTCATCAGAAAAATATATTTTATTTCAAAAATAATTTCCACAGTGCATGAGCTGAACAAACGTACCTTTGGGAAGGCAACAAAGCATGACTTATTCAAAAAAAAAAAAAAATTAAAAAGTTCTATAATTTAAAATGTTCTTTTACCTTGGCGTGATTTCATCGGCGTCATAAACAATAATTAATCATTTAAAACAAATGTCAATAAGAAGCAACTCAAAATGATTTGCAATATTCTTGTCTTCATCAGTGAAGTGTGTTAAAAGTTAGGGTGTTTAAAAAGGGTAATTGTTTCAAGTTCCAGGCGTGTTAAAGACGAATTTTAGAAAACAACATATAGGTTAGGGTTAATATACAGAAAGGTAAATATATATATATTCACGGAACAAAAGATTATTACTCAGGTATCAAATAAAAACACTTCTTTCACGTTATTTTCCCTAAGTTAAACATGAGTTACAACAGACACGAGCAACACAGACACGACCCCCCTCCCCATAAACACGCGCGCGCACACACACACACACACACACACACACACACACACACACACACACACACACACACACACACACACACACACACACACACACACCCTTTTCAAAACAGACCTCAAGGAGTCCTATTTTTAAACCGTGCTTACATGTTCTTGTATGGTGTAAATTCACGCATTATTTCACGTTTTAAATTGTTGAAAGCTGCTGAATAACTTTAGGTAAGGCTTATTAATGTAAAAAAACGTGAGATCACATTCAATAATGTTGAATTGTGTTATTTAATGCTAGTAATGTTATTTAGCGTTAAGTTACGCTAAACAACATTAAACCACGTTGAATAGCACTAAATCCCATTCAGTCTCTCCAGTGTTGATAATTGTTACGTGTCGCTCTGCAGCAGCTGGCCTCTGATTGGTTCCTTTAGAGGTGCGCCGGAGCTGATTCGCCGTGCCAGTTCAGAACTCAGAAGGGCCGTCTCTGTTCTCGCTCAGCTCCATGGAGTGGTAGTTCAGCGGCCGCCTGCAGAGGGCGACACAAACACCAAACCGAGCTCACCATGCCGTTTACAGAGAAGAACAGTGCCACCTTGTTGACCAACCTTGTAACTACAAAAATAATTTCGCAACCATATGCCAAAATTGTTTACTTCACTTCCAAGATATATGAGGGAGCGAGAGCACGAGAGAGAGACTGTGTGGCCACACACAGCTCCAACGTTATCCTTGAGGTTGCAGGCTGTTGAACCTCCGACAACGATAAGAAAGCCTACAGAGGTCAGTGCCTTTGCATCATGGTGCCGGGACAAAAACCACCTCTTCGTCAACGTCTGCAAGACTAAGGAGATGATTCAGACCTCAGCGATGTCAATTTCTGACTCTTAATAATTTGATACTCCTTATACGTACTACTTCTGCTTACCACGTCATCGGGAATTTCCCTGTTGGAATGACCCTTTGTTATACCGTGCATAAGACAAATACAACCCGTGGACTCTGAAAGAGAGAGGAGAGAAAGAAAGAAAGAACAAAGGGACAAAGGATCAAAGGAACGAGAGCGGAAGAGAGCGAGACCGAGAGGAGTGAGGGAGTGCCGGGAGAGAGCGAGACCGAGAGGAGTGAGACCGAGAGGAGTGAGGGAGTGCCGGGGAGAGAGTGAGACCGAGAGGAGTGAGACCGAGAGGAGTGAGGGAGTGCCGGGGAGAGAGTGAGACCGAGAGGAGTGAGGGAGTGCCGGGGAGAGAGTGAGACCGAGAGGAGTGAGGGAGTGCCGGCGAGAGAGTGAGACCGAGAGGAGTGAGACCGAGAGGAGTGAGGGAGTGCCGGGGAGAGAGTGAGACCGAGAGGAGTGAGGGAGTGCCGGGGAGAGAGTGAGACCGAGAGGAGTGAGGGAGTGCCGGGGAGAGAGTGAGACCGAGAGGAGTGAGGGAGTGCCGGGGAGAGAGTGAGACCGAGAGGAGTGAGACCGAGAGGAGTGAGGGAGTGCCGGGAGAGAGTGAGACCGAGAGGAGTGAGACCGAGAGGAGTGAGACCGAGAGGAGTGAGACCGAGAGGAGTGAGGGAGTGCCGGGAGAGAGTGAGACCGAGAGGAGTGAGGGAGTGCCGGGAGAGAGTGAGACCGAGAGGAGTGAGGGAGTGCCGGGGAGAGAGTGAGACAGAGAGGAGTGAGACCGAGAGGAGTGAGGGAGTGCCGGGGAGAGAGTGAGACCGAGAGGAGTGAGACCAAGAGGAGTGAGGGAGTGCCGGGGAGAGAGTGAGACCGAGAGGAGTGAGGGAGTGCCGGGGAGAGAGTGAGACCGAGAGGAGTGAGGGAGTGCCGGGAGAGAGTGAGACCGAGAGGAGTGAGGGAGTGCCGGGGAGAGAGTGAGACCGAGAGGAGTGAGGGAGTGCCGGGGAGAGAGTGAGACCGAGAGGAGTGAGACCGAGAGGAGTGAGGGAGTGCCGGGGAGAGAGTGAGACCGAGAGGAGTGAGGGAGTGCCGGGGAGAGAGTGAGACCGAGAGGAGTGAGACCGAGAGGAGTGAGGGAGTGCCGGGAGAGAGTGAGACCGAGAGGAGTGAGACCGAGAGGAGTGAGACCGAGAGGAGTGAGACCGAGAGGAGTGAGGGAGTGCCGGGAGAGAGTGAGACCGAGAGGAGTGAGGGAGTGCCGGGAGAGAGTGAGACCGAGAGGAGTGAGGGAGTGCCGGGGAGAGAGTGAGACCGAGAGGAGTGAGACCGAGAGGAGTGAGGGAGTGCCGGGGAGAGAGTGAGACCGAGAGGAGTGAGGGAGTGCCGGGAGAGAGTGAGACCGAGAGGAGTGAGACTGAGAGGAGTGAGGGAGTGCCGGGGAGAGAGTGAGACTCTACCTCTTCTTGTAGAGGTATGCGAACAGAGCCGCTACGAGGCCTAGCAACCCCACCAGACCCAGGGCCAGACCGACCTGGAGCCTCAGCGCAGACTCTGCAACACCCAGACCCAGGGCCAGACCGACCTGGAGCCTCAGCGCAGACTCTGCAACACAACACACAATAACATTACATCAGACCAGAGGGAGCACAATAACATTACATCAGACCAGAGGGAGCACAATAACATTACATCAGACCAGAGGGAGCACAATAACATTACATCAGACCAGAGGGAGCACAATAACATTACATCAGACCAGAGGGAGCACAATAACATTACATTAAGGCCAGAGGGATCCCACAATAACATTAAATACCATTCAGCCCAGAGAGATCCCACAATAACATTGCATTCAGACCAGAGGGCTCACACAATAACATTAAATCCAGACCTGTGGGACCACACAATAACATTACATTAAGGCCGGAGGGACCACAATAACATTACATTCAGACCAGAGGGACCTCACAATTAAAATGCATCCAGGCTGGCTAACCAGTCTAATTCGATTTATACCAGCCTATACTAGCCCAGATCAGACCGGTTATACCAGACCTTCAAGGCAAGACCAGATCTGTGGGCGGTAGAAGCTAGAAGGTGAAAAGATAGTTCGATATTAGATCGGTAAGCAGTAGAGTCGAGAAGGTTAAGAGATGGTTGGATTGTAGATCTGTAAGGGATAGAAGCTTGAAAGTTAAGAGATGGTTCAATTGTAGATATGTAGGCAGTAGAAGCTAGAAGGTTAAGAGATGGTAAGATTGTAGATCTGTTGGCAGTTTGATCTAGAAGGTTCGATTGTAGATCTGTAAGGGTTAGAATCTAGAATGTTAAGAGTTGGTTCGATATAGATCTGTAAGGGTTAGAATCTAGAATGTTAAGAGTTGGTTCGATATAGATCTGTAAGGGTTAGAATCTAGAATGTTAAGAGTTGGTTCGATATAGATCTGTAAGGGTTAGAATCTAGAATGTTAAGAGTTGGTTCGATATAGATCTGTAAGGGTTAGAATCTAGAATGTTAAGAGTTGGTTCGATATAGATCTGTAAGGGTTAGAATCTAGAAGGTTAAGAGTTGGTTAGACATAGATCTGTACGGGGTAGAAGCTGACCGGTGCCGGTGTGGGGGTCCGCGTTGGGGCTAGAGCAGCTGCCCTCTCCGTGGGGGGGGGGGAGGTGTGAGGAGGAGGTCTGCAGGATGAGGGTCTTCTGGTGGGGCGACAGAGCCATCATGCTGCCCTTGACCCGGAGCCAGCTCGACACGCACCAGAACTTGAAGCCTAGAGATGTTGAACCGAAAGCCCGTAGTTGCTTTAAACTCTATATAGAGAGTGTGTGTGTGTGTGTGTGTGTGTGTGTGTGTGTGTGTGTGTGTGTGTGTGTGTGTGTGTGTGTGTGTGTGTGTGTGTGTGTGTGTGTGTGTGTGTGTGTGTGTACCTTTCCCGGAGCATTTCAGAATTAAGCCATTATGAGATTTCGGCTTCGCACTTTTTAGTTTATTTTTGTAAATGACACACGTTTGACAGTTTAAGTGGATAAAAGTAAGAAAGATAAGCGTACACTGCAGGTAGGGGGCGGTGTGTGTAAACATTATATTATACAGTAAATATTTTATACAGGGTATACATTATATTATATCTTGTGTGTTATATCTTACCCTGCAGATAGAGGGCGCTGATGCCACAGCGACAGCTCTGCTCCAAGTACCCGGCCACCTCAGCGACCCTGCTGCCCTGAAGGAGGAGGTCACTGCAGTCTACACACACACACACACACACACACACACACACACACACACACACACACACACACACACACACACACACACACACACACACACACACACACACACACACACACACACACTTAGTAGTGTATAGTTTTGTGGGGGTCTAACCTTAATCATCAGTCAAGGGACAACATGGTGTAAATAATGTGATGCATATTCATAATGCATTAGTGGTAGCATTCAATGTAGCGCTCATTATAGCAGTAATAATTGTGAGCTAATGGCAGCAGTTGATATAACAGTCACATAAGCAGTAGTGGTAGCATGAGCAGTAGTGGTAGCGATAGCATTAGCAGTAGAGCTGAAAGTGGTTAGATGGGTCGGGCAGAATCTCTGGTCTTACTGGCCGAGTGGTCCTGCCAATCACTGGCCAGAGGGCCGAGGCATAGGTCGATACTGCTTGAGAAGGCGGAGCTAGGGCACAGGTTGGTGGTGCGAGGCGTGGGGGCGGAGCTAGTCCAGGAGGTGGGGCTTCTGGGCTGACAGCACGTACATCGACTGAGGGAGACTGGACCGGCCTGCACCGACCTACACACACACACACACACACACACACACACACACACACACACACACACACACACACACACACACACACACACACACACACACACACACACACACACACACACACACACACACACACACACACACACACACACGTTATGAAGAATAACAGTAGAGATAACAACACGAGGAGGGACGGTAAAGTACCCCACAACAGGCAGTCCGATCACCACCCCCCTCAGCGCCGACCAACATTGATTCAACCCCATTGTCGTCAATACTAGAAAAGTACTCAACACTCAGTCAGTGGAACAACCAGCGTCACTTCACCGCCCGCCACCGTCCTCCCCTCACCCCTCACCCCTCCACCCTCACCTGGGTGCAGGCAGGACCTGCTCCCCCGTGCTGGCCCCCAGGCTGAGCAGCAGGGCCTGGTGGTGGCTGAACACCACGGAGTCCCTGATGATGCTGACGTTAGCCAGGCCGCGGGTCGCCACCGCGCGACACACGCTGAACACGTCGTGACACAGGGCCACGCCCCCCCGCGACGGCACCGTGGTGCCTTCTGGGAAACTCTGGTCTGGCGGTGGAGAGAGAGAGAGAGAGAAAACCGGATTGTTTAGTGACATGCCATAAATCCTACCCTGCTAATAGTGACCATGCTAACCCAACGTGCTAACTACCTGTAAATTATACATTGCCGACAATGCTTCCATATGTGTGTGTGTGCTTATATGCTAATGACCAAAACATTCTAAATAAGGAGTAGGCTAAGCTACCTCCGAGTGCGAACTGGAGACAGAGAAAGCAACATATGCTAGGGATGCTCGATTATGGAAAAAAATATAATCAAGATTATTTCGGTCAATATTGAAATCACGATTATTCAAACAATTATTTTTGAGTTTAAAACATGATGCACTTATTCAGCCCTTCTCTGTAAGGAAACACATTGTACATTTCCACTTAAAAAAGAATACACAAATTGCAAATGTTCAAATAGAAAATAATGGTCAAATATGTATCCAGCTGTTCTGCCATTTCTATAAAACATTTAATTCAATAAATATACTTAAAGAAAAAGATTGTTTGACCCGAAAATCAAAATCAAAATCAAAACGTGATTAATTGCGCAGCCCCAACATATTCTGCCCTCCAGACCCAGAGGGGGCGCTGTGCTCACCTGCCCCGGTGACGTTGCCCACCAGGTAGAAGCCCCCGCTGTCCGTGGAGCCCGTCAGCGGCAGAGCCAAGATGGCGCCGCCGCGGTCCTCCTCCCCAACGGCCAGCAGCACCAGCCCCCTCAGCGGCGTGCGCGGCGGGCCCACCAGCTCCACGAACGACCCCCACTGCCGGCTCTGGTTGGTCCAGCGGGCCACCGACACCTCGTTGAGGACCACGCCCTCTGGCGGGGGCGGGGGCGGGGGACACACGTTCTCCCTCAGAGGGGTGGGCTGGGCCACCTGGCACCGCGGGACAGACACGCGCTTCATCAGAACACGGCCGCACAAAGCTACGTCAGACTACTCTAAACCAGATATAAGTTATGATGACTGTGATAAAGGCTGCAGCTGTGACTAACTAAAGACTGAAACTGTGATAAAGGACAGACTAACTGTGATAAAGGACAGACTAACTGTGATAAAGACCATACTGTAGCTGTGATAAAGGACAGACTGTAGTTGTGATAAGGACAGACAGTAACAGTGATAAAGGACAGACAGTACACTGATAAAGGACAGACTGTAACAGTGATAAAGGACAGACAGTAACAGTAATAAAGGATAGACAGTAACAGTGATAAAGGACAGACAGTACACTGATAAAGGACAGACTGTAACAGTGATAAAGGACAGACAGTAACAGTAATAAAGGATAGACAGTAACAGTGATAAAGGATAGACAGTAACAGTGATAAAGGACAGACAGTACACTGATAAAGGACAGACTGTAACAGTGATAAAGGACAGCTGGTACAGTGATAAAGGACAGACAGTACAGTGATAAAAGACAGACAGTAACAGTGATAAAGGACAGACAGTAACAGTGATAAAGGGGAGCTGGTACAGTGATAAAGGACTATCTATGATAAAGGACAGACAGTACAGTGATAAAGGACAGCTGGTACAGTGATAAAGGACAGACAGTACAGTGATAAAGAACAGCTGGTACAGTGATAAAGGACTATCTATGATAAAGGACAGACAGTACAGTGATAAAGGACGGCTGGTACAGTGATAAAGGACAGCTGGTACAGTGATAAAGAAAAAAGCTGGTACAGTGATAAAGGACTATCTATGATAAAGAACGGTATGAATAAGGTTTCCTCACGGCGAAGGCCGACAGATCGGCGGGGTGCAGCCCCCCACAGCGGCTGAGCCCCTCGTCCCCGGGCAGCGCGGTGGCGTCCTCCAGCAGGGGGAGCTGTCCGGGGGTCAGCGCGTCGCTCAGCGTCCGCGCCGCCTTTTCGGACCCCCTCAGGCGGTACACCACGGCGTCCAGGAGGCCCGCGGTGGGGACCCCCGGCTGCAGGGAGGAGGGGGGCCCGTCGGGGCTGCGGTAGAGCGCCACGGCGTCCGGCCCGTTCTGGATGGTGTTGGGCGGCAGGCGGAGCGACGGCGCCGGCACCAGCCGGTCGCTGCCCAGCAGGAAGTAGCCGCGGGCGGTGGTGAAGTGGCCGCTCAGGCTGATCTCGCGGTAGGGCCGGTTGTCGTGGGCGCTGAAGAGGAGGAGCCAGAGGCCGGCCAGCGCCACGCGCCGCCCCGACGGGTGCCACAGCTCCACGTACTCGCCGTCCTCCGCCGCCCCGGGGCTGTCGGCGTTCAGCTCGTTGATCACGAAGTCGCCCCGCCCCCAGGGGGGCAGGTGGGGGGGGGCGTCGGTGGTGCCCGGGGGCCCTGGGAGACGGGGGGGGGGGAGGGATGAGGTGACAAGGAGACAGGCTAGGAGACTAGGAGACAGGGCCTGGGAGACAGGGAGGGGAGGGGTAAGGAAGCTAGGAGACAAGCTAGGAGACTAGGGGAAGAGGGACTAGGAGACAAGCTAAGAGACTAGGAGACCGGGACAAGGCAACAAGCTAGGAGACTAGGAGACAAGATAGGAGACTAGGGGAAAGAGGGACTAGGAGACAAGCTAGGAGACTAGGAGGCAAGATAGGAGACATGGGGACAAGATAGGAGACTAGGAGCAAGAGGGACTAGGAGACAGGGACTGGGAGACAGGAAAAGGGGGACTAGGAAACCGAGGGAGTAGGAGACAGGGCCTAGGAGACAGAGACAAGGCGGCTAGGGGACTAGGAGACAGAAGTCCTAGAAGACTAGGAGACAGGGACGAACACTAGAGTACAGGGATAGGAGGCTAGGAGACAGGGACTAACACTAGAGTACAGGGATAGGAGGCTAGGAGACAGGATGAGAGACAGGATGAGGGGGCTCACCTGGGCTCTGGGGACAGGTGCGGGGCCAGGGGCAGTTGTTGGGCAGGCTGTGGGTCTGAGGGGCCTCCCAGAACACCCCTGGGTCCCGGGGGCCCGGGGCCACCCCACAGCGGCTCAGGTACACACCTCCCTCCTGCAGACTGCAGGACACAGCGGGGAAGGACAGGGGGGTCACACCGGACCCCCCAAACACAGGACACTCAGAGAGCTCTGCCAAGACGGCAACCACATGGGACAGACAGACAGACAGACAGACAGACAGACAGACAGAGACAGACAGACAGACAGACAGACAGACAGACAGACAGACAGGCAGATGAAACAGACAGACAGACAGACAGACAGACAGACAGACAGACAGACAGACAGGCAGAGGTCTCACATGGGGCTGAGCTGGTAGGGGGTTCTCCCGGGGACCAGCGTCTCCATCAGGTCGTCGCTGGGCACTCCCCCCCGCCCCGAGAACACGAAGGCGTCGATGGGCTGGGAGTCGTTGAGGCTGCTGCCCACCAGGAGGTCCGCCGCCCGGCCGCCGTACAGCGCCACCGCGCCCGCCTCGTCTCCTAGCAACCACAAGACATCGCCCATTATCGTATGTTACACAGGATTTGATTCATGACACGTTTAGCCAGCAGTTGAGTTTGACGCAACGGGGGAGACGTGAACATGACGGGGGAGACGTGAACGTGACGGGGGAGACGTGACGGGGGAGACGTGAACGTGACGGGGGTGACGAGAGCGTGACGGGGGAGACGTGAACGTGACGGGGGTGACGTGAACGTGACGGGGGTGACGTGAACGTGACGGGGGTGACCTGAACGTGACGGGGGTGACGTGAGCGTGACGGGGGTGACGTGAGCGTGACGGGGGTGACGTGAACGTGACGGGGGTGACGTGAGCGTGACGGGGGTGACGTGAACGTGACGGGGGTGACCTGAACGTGACGGGGGTGACGTGAGCGTGACGGGGGTGACGTGAACGTGACGGGGGTGACGTGAGCGTGACGGGGGTGACGTGTGCCGAGGGAATGCGAGGGCGGTGACAGCATGGCTGCGCTCACCCTTCATGAAGCTCTTCTCTATCTCCACGGTAACCATGGCGTCCCTGGCGTTGTCCACGTCGACGCTGACCGTCGCCACCCCCGCCCGGTCCAGCACCGCCAGCACCAGAGGCCCCGCCCCCTGGACCCCCGTCAGCTCCACCCACCCGTCGGCCAGCCCCCCGCCCAGCCGCAGCTCGCTGATGAGCGGCTGGCCGGGCGGCGGGGGCGTGCAGCGGTTGCGTTGCCCGGGCGACGGCGGCGCCAGCTGGAAGGTCCAGGCGTCCCCGGAGAGGAGGCACCTCTGGAGGGACTCGTCGCCCTCGTGGCCGGCCTCGTCCTCCATGAAGGGCCTCTGCCCGGGGGTCAGCGCCTCGGCCAGGACCTCGGCCCCGCTGGTCCAGCGCGTCATGTACACCACGGCGTCCACCAGGCCCGCCGCCGTGGCGTTCATCTTCTCGGCGTAGCGGGCCGCCCCGCTGTGGTAGAGCGCGATGGCGTCGGGGCCGTTCTGCACCGTGTTGGGGGGCAGCAGGATGGAGGGCTTGGGCCTCAGGTCCACCGAGCCCACCAGGAAGAAGCCCCTCTCGTCCGTGGCCTGGCCCTTCAGGTCCAGCACCTTGTAGGCCACGTTGCCGTTGCCGTTGTAGAAGACCAGGGTGTACCCGTCCAGGGGGGCGCGCTGGCCGCCCGTGTGGTACAGCTCCACGAACTCCGTGGTGTCCAGCTTGGGGTTGTCGGCGTTGACCTCGCTGATGATGAGGCAGGGGTCCGCAGCCAGGGACCCCCCCAGAACAACCAGGAACACCCAGCTGGGCACACCAGCACCCCACCGAACCATGCTTACCAACCGGAGTAGTACAAGACGGACTTCTGCAAAGAACAAAATAAAAGAAACATGTAAATTAGGGTCTTTACTTCCTGTCCCAAGCTGATGGATTCCCGGTTCCTCTAACGCCAATAGCCCAAGACAGACAGAGTAGTATGTGCCAGTTAATAAATGAACCGCTCTTTAGGGGAAATGTCTCAAGTCACGACATCTAATCAACATCTCGGTTTCACACCAGAGCTCCACTCGCTGCTTTCCCTTCTTAACGGGATGTCGGCCGTTTGAATGATTGGCTGTGACTCATCCTATTTTGGGAGTGCACGTCTGGAAGATTGCGAAATGCATTTCCAGATAAATCATGTGCAAAATTATGCATCGAAAGTTATGGAACTTCAGTCATGTAAAATGAAGAACAAAGCTTTCAAACTGGGAGTTGGAAGAGTGAACACGGGAGAAGAAGACAGAACTGTTATATTGTCGCATTTACAAGCTAGACTGTTTAGCACATTGAAATCAAATAAATGTACGACAATGCCTCTAAGAAGCAGACCAACTGTTACAGTGGGTCAACACAACAGTTCATGCAATTCCCAGGGAAACCTTGATAGACGGCTGTGCAAATGATTCGCACAATCCGTGAACTATTTATCCGGTGGCTGTGAGTGTGTGCGTGGTGTAGAAGGGTCTTATTCTGGTCACGGTGGGCTGCCGCTTCCGTTCATCTCCTCCGCTGCACAGAAAAGGTTCACGTCTTCTCCCTACTCTCTGTCCTTCTACCGAATACACAGATCGGACTTACTGCTTCTCTGCTCTCCCGTTGCTCGGCTGCTGCTTACGCCCGTTTCCCGAGACCCCCGTTCGGCGGCGTGTGGACGAGGAGCGGTTTGTTATTCCGACAGCAGATCCGGAAAGTTTGCGTGAATCTCCGCCGCTCCCAGGCTCCGTCCTTCATTGACAAAGCAGCACTTTCTCCCCCAAGCGGCGGTGGGCGGTGGGCGGTGGGAGGGCAGAGGGGGAAGGGGGGGGGGGTTTTGGAGGGGTGCTGGTGGGGGAGGTCACGGAGGGCTGGTAGTGGCGGAGGGATGCTGGTGGTTTTTATTAGAGGGGTGTTGGTTGGATGATAGATGGCGGGTGGTGTTATATGGGGTGATGCGGTGTAGGGGTGGTGCTGGTCTTGGGGGGAGTGGTAAAGGGTGCTGGCCATCGCAAATTAGAGGAGGAATTGAAGGACTTTAAAAGTGTAAAGATAAAACATCTTTAAGTGTCACATAAAGTGGAGCCATGCGCCAACTTTAAAACGGTCAATATACGACAACTTCCATTGAAAATATATGACAGCTATAAAAAATTAAATCAGAGTTGGTGAAAAGATGTTGGCTGAATGCTGTAGTTTGAGTTAGTAATTACCGTGCAAGTTATCCTACAGTATGGTTTTTGAACCCCTAATATATATATATAGGCTACCTCTTACTTTTTAACTTTTCAGAAGAGCGTGTTAGGGATCAATAGGTTACTAGGACCCTGATCTTTCTCCATAGACAGTGATATTAGAATACATGCTCGATGCTCCAAATACCACTGGCCATTTCTGTGCTGACGCCCACTGCAGTGGCGGACTCAGACTGTTTGAAGGGCAGGGGCGAAAAAATAAAAAGGGGCGATTCTGCACAACATGGGGCCCAACCAGCGGGCAAAAAGGTAGGATGCATCATGTAGGGCCCTTTCTCTCGTATTCACCACTCCAGAGGGCACTTTTTTTCGACCATGGAGGCACTGTAAGGGCATTAAGAGGGCACTCATTGAGGCACATTATCGAATTGTCTTGTTCTAGATGGCACATCATCATACTTTATTGTTTGAAGGGGCACCCAATACATTTTTTCCCATGTAAAGGGCAGCCAATAAGGCACTTTCTCTCGTATTCGCCACTCTTGAGGGCACTTTTCCAACCATGGAGGCCCGGGGTCCGAGTCCCCTGAGTCCGCCACTGGCCTACTGCATGTCTGGTAAACCTCTGCAGATTTACAATCAACCATTAATATAATTCAGGCGGAGCTATTTCAGGTAAAGATGGCTCGTATAGATGTGGGTAAAATGTGTGAACGACCGAGAAAGATGAAGGATTCTCCAAAGCCAAGCTGGAACATCCTCCATCTCTACAAAGTCATTATCCATCTCCACCTCTCCGAACAGACCGGACGAGTCGTACATACTTTCAGTTTCTTTATTGATGGAAGAGTGAAAATCCATCTAGGGTAATTCTGATTTGCATCAATAATGCTTGCCGAAATTATTTCAACTTTTGCAACCTTTATCTGAACATATAAAAGATTCATCTTATTAAAGGGAACTGAGAAAACACACATATCTATTTCTTTATTTTTTAGTAGGCCTAAATATTTCAACTTTGGGTAACCCTGGTGTGAGTGAGAGAAGAGGATGTGAGAGTGCTGTAGATTTAAAACACTTATAGATAACAATTATTCGCCGAAGGCGAAGTGAATAAAAAATAAAGTTTGATCACATCACTCTATTCTCGCCTCCTTGCACTGGCTACCAATAACTTCCAGATCGGATTTTAGGGTACTACTGCTAAGCTATAAAGTCTTGCATGGACTATCTCCATCCTCCCTGAAGGACCTGATCATTCCTTATAGTCCTTCTCGGTCCCTCCGGTCTTCGGGAGGCGGCCTTCTTTCGCTAGCGAAGTTTAAAAGAAATCGTCTGGACAGAGAGCGTTTGCCTGTCGAGCCCCTTCCTATGGAATAGGCTGCCATCAGCGATCAGGGAAGCTGACTCTGGGGAGCTATTCAAAGGAAAGCTCAAAACGCATCTCTCTTGCGTTTGGAACATAGGAGTGTGAAAACGATACAGATGCGATGTGAAGACCACTCCGTGTTTGTTTGTGCGTTTGCCGTTTGTTAACAGTCACTAAATTGCAGAATTGCACGTTAAACCGCATGTTAAACCGCATTTCAAATTGCATGTTCCCAAGAACTGGGAACAGGGAACCTTTGGAGGAACTAAACCTACATTTTTTGAGGTCATAACCATGTTCAATAACAAACAGAAAAGGGAATTTTCCAAATCTAAATAACTACACACAGTCACGTTATCAAAAGTACAGTGCATATATATATATATATATACACACTTACAGATGTAAAGATAAGACATCTGCAAGTGTCATATAAAGTGGAGCCACGTGACAACTTTAAAACGGTCATTATACGACAACTTCACTTGAAAATACATGACTGCTATAAAAAATAAAATCAGAGTTGGTGAAAAGAGGTCGGCTGAATGCTGTAGTTTGAGTTAGTAAGTTACCGTGCAGGTTATCCTACAGTATGGTTTTTGAACCCCTAATAAATATAAATAGGCTACCTCTTACTTTTTAACTTTTCAGAAGAGCGTGTTGCAGGGCTCATCATCATAATTTATAGTTTGAAGGGGCACCAGAGGGCACCCAATACATTTTTTCCCATGTAAAGGGCAGCCAATAAGGCACTTTCTCTCGTATTCGCCACTCTTGAGGGCACTTTTCCAACCATGGAGGCCCGGGGTCCGAGTCCCCTGAGTCCGCCACTGGCCTACTGCATGTCAAGTAAACCTCTGCAGATTTGCTATCAACCATTAATATAATTCAGGCAGAGCTATTTCAGGTAAAGATGGCTCGTATAGATGTGGGTAAAACGACCGAGAAAGATGAAGGATTCTCCAAAGCCAAGCTGGAACATCCTCCATCTCTACAAAGTCATTATCCATCTCCACCTCTCCGAACAGACCGGACGAGTCGTACATACTTTTGGTTTCTTTATCGATGGAATAGTGAAAATCTATCTCGGTAATTCTGATTTGCATTAATAATGCTTGCCGAAATTATTTTATTATTATTTCAACGTTTACATCCTTTATCTGAACATACAAGTGATTCAGATTATTAAAGGGAACTGAGGAAACGCACAGATCTATTCCTTTTATTTTTAGTAAATATCGCAACTTTGGGTAACCCTGGTGTGAGTAAGAGAAGAGGATGTGAGAGTGCTGTAGATTTAAAACACTTATAGTTAACAATTATTCGGCGAAGGCGAAGTAAAAAGTGGGGAAAAGCCCCCCCTGAGACCGAAGGTCGAGGGGCTATTCTTCACTATTCACGGAGCCTGAGGTGAATAATTGTTTTAGTATATACTTCACGTGAACACTCCAGAAATAAACAAGATGACACTTTTTGTGAGTTTGAGATCTCAATCATGGGATATTGCCCAATATCCCGATAGCGAACCAATCAAATTGCTTCATCTTAGGAGGTTCACGCGTAGCATATACTAATATAGTATATATACTCATAGTTTTGATATCATAGGCTTTAGCTATAGGCATAAATTGTATATTCAATATATATAACAGCGTTTATTGTATAAATCAGTAGCCTATCTTCAAAAACATTTAGTCATGATGACTAGACATATTTCATTTTTGTTAATTTCAGATCATGTTTTTTTCATCATTTGTTTTATAACAGATAATTTACTTTAACGAACATTTACTTTTTCCAAAGTAGTATTTTCCAATACTGTTGTATTGATTGTTTATTGTACAAAATATCATAACATAGTATAATACTGCATCATCAGTTGTTACCATGGAAACATTGCAATTATACATATTTGATCAGACTTTCAATTGTTAACAATATCAGTAATAGTAATTCATGTAAAAAATATAAAATTTAGATAAAAATGTAATCTTTTCCAGTATAATGCTGGTTAACTGTAGGCCTCCGTGAGCTAAGAGGGGACAGCACCACCTGGTGGCCAGTCAGTTGGAAGTGGGAGAAGCATGGAGCACTGAAGAGAGGGAGAGGGAGGGAGAGAGAAGTAAGACTACTACAGACCGCTACTGTTCTGTTTTTAGCTTTGACATTTTAAGAGTGACCAACCAGAAAGATCCTTCATATATAGTATACATTCTTTATAAAGTATAAAATATCATTCCATATACCAAACATTCTTTATATTAAATATAAATAGGTATTGTTTCTACAATGTATCATATCTAATCCTAATATGTTTAAATATATGTGCATGTATATTCTTTATATAATGTATAGTATAGGTTCTTTAAGTAATATATCATTAATAATCCCAATATTATAATATTATTAATTATGTAATATCATATATAATGTGTAGTATGCAGTACCTCTGTGTGTGGGCGGGGGTCTGGGGGGCTTGACCATGGAGCTCTGGACCAGCGTGTCCACGATCCAGCTCATAGCAGAGGAGCAGTACTCCATCTGGGGGGGGGGGCACGACATCATCACTATGACATCAATATAATCCATCTGGGGGGAGCCATGACATCATCATCACTATGACATCACTATAATCCCTCTGGGGGGAGCCATGACATCATCATCACTATGACATCACTATAATCCATCTGGGGGGAGCCATGACATCATCATCACTATGACATCACTATAATCCATCTGGGGGGAGCCATGACATCATCATCACTATGACATCACTATAATCCCTCTTGAGGGAGCCATGACATCATCATCACTATGACATCACTATAATCCCTCTGGGGGGAGCCATGACATCATCATCACTATGACATCACTATAATCCATCTGGGGGGAGCCATGACATCATCATCACTATGACATCACTATAATCCATCTGGGGGGAGCCATGACATCATCATCACTATGACATCACTATAATCCCTCTTGAGGGAGCCATGACATCATCATCACTATGACATCACTATAATCCCTCTGGGGGGAGCCATGACATCATCATCACTATGACATCACTATAATCCCTCTTGAGGGAGCCATGACATCATCATCACTATGACATCACTATAATCCCTCTGGGGGGAGCCATGACGTCATCATGTGACGGCAGTACATGCCGTCACATCGCCACCATCACAGCACCACATCATCACTCGGACATCACCACCATCACAGGAAATGACATCACTCTAGATGTCTCTGTGATGGCAGGGCCCCTACCTGGTTCTCCAGAGCTCTGAGTCTGTGTTCGTAGTCTCTGCTGGTGCCCATCTGTTTGACCACCGTGTCCACTCTACATAAACAGGAAGTACATACAGGGTACAATAAACAACAGACCACATGGATAATAAACATTAAAAAGCTGCTCCGGCTCATATGAAGGCTGTAGTCAAGAAAATCAATGAGCAAAAAAGGATGCCTGTGAGGGTGTGGTCTAAGGTATATGGGCACGGCCTAACACAGTTGGGTGTGGTCTACATGAAGTGGGCGTGTTCCAAATCATACAGGCATGTCATCTTACTTGACAGACATGCGTTTGATCCTCTCAGAGTCGCTGCCTCGCTGCACTTTACTCTGAGCGGACAGGAAGTTCTCCTTCTGGATGCTCTCCCAGGTCATCAGTCTGTTGGCCGCTTTCCCCTTCAGCTCCCGGACTACAGAGCAGGGGGAACAGGGACAACGTCAACATTCACCTCAGAAGATCCTGCATGATGAGTTAATGCTCAGGTAGTCAGGAGGCCACGATGAGCTAATGATGACGTAATGATGATCCAATGATCAGTTAATGATCGGTGATAAGTACCCATGAGATAATTAAGATGTACTTATTATATATTCATGATATGATGTTGATGTTATGATGATAGGCATAAAGTACGGGGTCAGAACAGTCTCATTAATAGTGAATGCACAGAGAAGGATTCACAAATGTATTTTGTGATTTATATAGAAATTACTCGCTTCTCACAAATATATTTCAATGCACACACAAATGGATATCGGTACGTATACATTTAAAATAAATCCATAAACATATATAAGTTTCAAAAAAGCAGATCTGATCCACACACAAATGTGTCTGGTTTTAAATAAATTTCATATAAATCCATAAATATATGAATTAAAAAAATATCTGCAATTTTCATCAAAATGTATTTGGATGTTGTTACATTTATATACAAACTGTTAAACTTGAATTTACAAAACGATTTTCATTTGGGAACTGTTGTCATTTGTGTGTGAACTGGTCTGTGTTTATATGTGAATTTTTGAGACTCTCCTGAAGTGGCTGGATTCACAAATGCCTTTTTTTCAACTAGGAACTCTCTGTAGCCAATCAGATGCCTCCCTCGTTTTCAGCCAATCACATGACTGCCGTGACTGGGTTTTTGGTGCCGTTAAAGTAGCATTAATAATCGTTTACTACTTTAACGGCACCGACAATCCCATAACCCAGTCGAAACTAGATGGGAAAAGTGTGTAGTTCAAAACGTGACGCAGCTTTTACTTCTCCCCGAGAGTTTGATATGTACGATCATTCAAAAACCCCGTGTTATTTTTCCCAGAGACATTTGACCGAGGGAACCGGGAGGCTCGGAGGCTGGGCTTTTATTCTTCATAGGTCGGGACTGCAGTCATGTGATTGGCTGAAAACGAGGGAGGCATCTGATTGGCTACAGAGAGTTCCTTGTTGAAAGAAATGCATCCAGCCACGTCAGGGGACTGTCAGAAATCCACATATAAATACAGACCAGTTCACACACAAATGCAAACAAGTTCACAAATGAAAACCATCTTGTAAATTCAAGTTTAACAGTTTGAGTGTGTCATTTATATATAAATCATAAAATACATTTGTGAATCCTTCTCTGTGCTTTCATTATTAATGAGACTGTTCTGACCCCATAATAAAGAGGTAATAATTATTTAATTAGGTAATAATATTTAATGATGTAATATTGATGTAATAACAATGTAATATGGAAGTAATGCTGGGGACACATTGAGATTATAACAACCTCATGATGAGTAAACAGTTTGTTAGTACTAGAGGACTATTAGGTAACGTTGAGGTTATAATGCGGTATCTGGGGGACTCACCGAAGTCGTGCACCTTGACCGAGGGCACCCTGCGGATGTGCCTCTTGATGAAGATGTTGAGGTGGGAGAGGATGATGAAGGGTGGAGCCAGGGAGGGCCTGGAGTGGTACTCCACGATCAGCTTGTAGCGTTGGAACTTCCAGTACACGTCGCTGTGTTCCTGCACCTTGTTGAAGGTGTAGCTGCGGAGGGGAGCGGGGGAGTTACAGGCGGCCATTGGACCAGTGTGGAGACTCCCCTTCACCCCCCAAAAGACAGAATCAGTGTGGTGGGAGCTTTGGACCACGTCAATCAACCAGATGGTAAACTATCGATGAACCTCCTCAGGGTGTCATGAAGGGGGGGACGTAGCCGTGTCTAATCAGTTAGAGCCCCGGCTTCTTGACCTTCCCGAGGGGGTCAGGAAAACAGGCACATACCAACAAATGGCCGAGAAACAGAATGTAAAAATATAATTTTCCCATTGCGCAGTCTATAAGAAAATGTCATTGGAAAGATCGTTTTTGTTCTGCATCAGAGCAGCAGCATGCAGAGATGAGGTAGACGGGTAGGCGTCGATTACACTGGGGACACGTCCCCACCAGATTTAAAAAAAAAAATCGAGTTGAATAATTATGGATTAATACAACGGTGAATTATCAAATATAATTCACCGCCGGAAGTTGGGTCTTCTGAATGCCGTGGAACGCTCCGTTCACTTGCATGGGCTCTTCACAACTTCCGGCGGTGAATTATATTTGATAATTCACCGTTGCTAAGTATAATTGACCGCTGTCAAGGAAAACAAAGGACTGTTTGCCTCTAATGACGTCTTTGGTCACTCCTCAAGTAGTCCGGTAACTTTTCAACCCCAGCGTCTTCAGTTGCTAAGCGACGTCAACGTCTTTGGCAGACTATTTCTCTGCTGATCAACACTACGAATGCTGGTAAGTAACAAATAGATTGTAAAAAGACACACCATGTGAAGTTATTTTTTCGTTTTGGCAACTAGCCGTGTAATAAGCGGGATAATGTATAGAACGTCGCCGGTCATTATCGAATATAAGCCCCTTCCTGGCGAAGCAAGACACCTTCGCTGCGCGTCGGTGTCCTGTTCGCCCTATCGGGGCTTATTTTCCCGATAATGATAATGCTGTAGACTGCTTCATTCACTTGCATGGGCCTTCCTAACGTTCAGCTGTCAATTATTTTTGTTTATTACACGGCTCTTCTCAATGCTCACGTCCAGCATATTTGACCGCTGTCAAGGAAAGTGTTTCTTTTTGCGTCTGATTCACGTCATCTGTATGTATCACTCCGCAGTCCGGTAACTTATTAACCCCAGCGTATTTCGGTTGCTAAGAGACGTCAACGACTTTGGCGAACTATTTCTCTGCTGATCAACGCTACGAATGATAACAAATACATTGGAAAAAGAAAAACTGTGTGAAGTTATTTTTTCGATTTGGCAAGTAGCCATTACTAATAATACCAATACTCTTTGGCTGGGATGATGAAGCATCAAGACAATCAAGTCATTTTAGCCTGAATACATAGGTAAGAAGCACCAGAGCAGGTTGCTAGTACCATGGACAGTATCAGAAGGATAACCTGTTGAACTAAATGGATGTGGTAGGCTACACCACGGGATGCATCTGCAGACCACTGCCACATAAATAAAGGTAAGACGCAATATTTATTGCTTAAGATTTGCTGGTGCTGTGGCGAGGTCTTTTGTGTTTTTTGCACTCAAGTGGTTGATAGTCGGTGGAGTCTCTTGTTGACACAAAGTGACTTTTGGTCATTCTTGGTTTTCTTGAATTCTGGAATAATTGTGCGTGTTGGGGGGGGGGGGGGGGGGGGGGGAGTGCATGAGTTTTGGTCAGAATGCCTGATGTAGGCTACTTTTGATGGAATGCGTGTTGTGAAATGAGAACAGCCAGCTCATGATGTGATATACAGCGTTCAGCTGTGCAACAATTTTTTTTTTCTTTTTCAATCTTGACGACTTGTAGTGCTGTGTGTAGCTACACGTTGGCCCTTCTGAACTTAAACAAGCAGTTCATTTCCTTTCCTAGCTCCTCTTGTTTATGTTGTTAGCTTAGCCAATAGCCATGTCATGTCAGCTTGTCAACATTGGATACATGGAGCAGAACATAGTTTGTCATACGTCCGATGCTTTTTGGAAACGTTTTCTTCATAAAACATGCCAGACAGATTTTGTATACATTTTATTCCTTACTAATTAGCTACATGGCTATGCCGTCTTCCAGAATCTTTCATTACCGGCACTACAGAGAGAAAAAAGAGTGCATCCTCATTGTACCCAGCACTTCTGAAAATGTGCTTCCTAATGCGTCTCTGTCCCCAGCACATTTCAAACCAAACTGACGCCCATACATAGAGCCAAGTCAAGAGAGAGAGAGAGACAGAATGGCAGATTTCCAGCTGTGTACCTGAACATGGCGATGAGCAGGTTGATCAGCAGTATGTTGGTGACCAGGAGGTAGATGACCAGGAGAATCACGACCAACCAGTTACCGTACTGGTTCCTGCAGGGTTCAGCTCCAGCTTCTATCAGTGTGATGTTGCTGGTGCATGGCATGTCCCACGTCTTCCCCACTGGAAACACATTCACCTCTGTTACTCTGATTGTCTAAATCTAACTTAATTGGTTAACCAAAGACATATACTAGCCATAATTGCGTCACGTAAAAAATGTATATGCATAAAAAAAGCCAGATTTCCAATGCAGTACTTTTCCCCAGGAACTTGGAACCTTTGGAGGACCTAAACCTCAATAGTTTGAGGTTGTTTGAGCTGAGGTTGAGGTTCAATAACTGCAAAAAAGGGAATTTTCCAAATCGAGAACACATTCATCTTATCGATAAACTTTTTTTTTTTTAATCACACACACACACACACACACACACACACACACACACACACACACACACACACACACACACACACACACACACACACACACACACACACACACACACACACACACACACACACACACACACACTATACAGAAGTCAAAGTAAAACTTGTCTAGTGGTTGCTATAGAGACAGCGTCCTACCGTCCATCTCCTCCACCGGGATCTGTCCGTAGATGTGGAGGTAGGGCCGGTAGAAAACCCTCCTGAAGATACGATCCGGCCGGGGGTCGTAGGAGTAGATCAGCGCCTGATTGGCTACGCCGTACGCCATAAGCCACACCCCCAGGAAAAAGAGGAAGAAGAAGACGTCCTTTATCTGGAGGGGGAGGAAGGGATAGAGAGAGAGAAAGAGGGAGGGAGGGAGGGAGAAAGCAATAACAAAGAACAACAAAGAAATAATGAATGGAGAGAAGAGATCGATTTACTTGAGCCTGTTCTGTTATTTGGAAGCATATTGCAGTGTGTGGGTTTGAGAGGAAGGTTTAGTGTATTAGAGGTTTTAAGGAAGGTTTGTGTGTATTTTAGAGGTTTTGGTCGGGACTGCTGCTAGAAGGGCAGCGAATCGAAAGCCAAACGCAGACTCCAACTCAAAACAAAGTTAATAATTACAACATGAAAACTTGAAAATCCCATGACAACTACAGCAATAAGGGAATAAAGGAAGTTAACCGATATATATGGGGACAGGTGAGGGAATGTGCTGCAGGTGTGAATATGGACAAGGACACTCCGGTGAGGGAATTCAAGTGATGGGATACAGATGGGACTGGCAGGAACTGTAAAGCAAGGGGAAGAGTGAGGGCCCCTGGTGGACTGGTGGAGAATGGCAGCGGGGGGACATACATCCAGTTGGCCACCGTTTTAGAGGAAGTCCTTTGAGCTTTTAGAGTTTGGATTTGCGTGTTTAAGAGGTTTTCGAGGAGGGATTTCTGTGTTTTCAGAGGCATGTTTTTGTGCTATAGCTGTGTTACAGGTTGGTTTTGTGTGTTTAAGAGGTTTTAGAGGAGGGATTTCTGTGTTTTCAGAGGTTTTAGGGGAGGGATTTCTTTGTTTTCAGAGGTTTTAGAGGCAGGTTTGTTGTGCTATAGCAGTGTTAGAGGTTGGTTCTGTGTGCTTTAGAGATTTAAGGAGAAGGCTTCACCATCTTGCCGACGATGATGATCTTAGGCCCCAGCTGGCGGTGGATGGCGAAGATGTGGATGAGCCTGAGTGTGAACACCATGTAATCCACACACAGAAGGGCCCGGCCTGCATCGAAACACGAGGAAAACATCCTGCCACACACACACATGGATTCACACACAGATGGTCACACATTATGTTTAAAACACAGATTTTGTAAAAAACACGGTCGGACACCCCTCGGTGTGTTTAACTTTGTGTGTGTGTGTGCATGTGGCAGTGAGTGTGTGTGTGTACCTGCAGATGACTCCAGCTATGAAGAGGGTGATAGCCGTCAGGTCACACTTGTTCCACATGTCCTGCCAGTACAACCTCAGCCTCTGACGGAGACTCAGACTACCAACCAGGAAGGTCTGGAGAGAGCGAGAGAGCGAGAGAGAGAGAGAGCGAGAGAGAGTCAAAATAGTGACTATTTTAGCTTTAGGCTCTGAACGAAATTCAGTTTCTACAATGGTACAGCTCAACAAAGTTCTAGTCTGCCCTAAACGGCTTGCGTCATCAGATGTTACAAGATGGAGTAGGTGTGTGCGTGATGCGGTGATAAGGGGATGCATGTGATCTCACCTCTCGGATCTCCTCACACACGATGGTGAAGACCCAGAAGTACAGAACGTACTCCGACACGGCGGGGCCAGCGGGCGGGGGGCCCTTGAAGTCCACCAACAGCACGTAGGCGAACAGCAGCAGGAACAGGAAGTACATGAGCACGTTGCCCATGAAGGAGGTGACGGGAGCGTACCAGAACTGACGCCATCTTTTCACGATGAAGGGCCTCTTGGGCGGTTTGGAATGTATCCGTATGCCTGGAGAGATGAACTGAGGGTCAGAACTAGAAATCCATCAATTATCTTCCCACTAATTTCTACCTGCGCGCCTCAGTCTGTAAATCCGTGATGATGCTCAGTGGCATGTTAACACTGACATGTAACGTGTTAATGGTGCCCACAAACTATGTTTGTGGCCAATATTAATGAAAGCTTCCTAGTCAGGGCAGTTGGTATGTGCTTGATAAAACAATGTTTCAGCTATTTGAACTGCTGAACACTCATTTGTGATATCTGTAAATTGATGCCCAATTTCGAAACGCGTCTACAAAGTGTTTTACATCTGGACATAGACAATGTCAACAATTAACCTGGGGTCTTAACAAACCTGCCAAATCCTTTAACATGATCCGACCCAAACCTTTCACATGTCCTTAACCTCACCTTTAACAAGTTCTTAACCTCACCTTTAACATGTTTTAAACCTCACCTTTAACATGTTCTTAACTAGCCTGGCTATTGCCAGACCAAGATCAATCATAGATTGCACGTTGGTCTGGGGAGGCTGCTGTCATTTTCTTCAGCACAAGAGGCGTGATCAACGGGCCTTGTTGAACTGACTCTGCACGCTATTGGCTGCCTGCCGTCGCTTCCCTGTCGTCCCTGTGTTAAACCAGCCAATAGAGCGCCAGGGCGGGAAGCCAGCTTGGTGATTGGCTCCCGCAAAAACATATCGGAAGCAGAAAGAAATGTATTGCTCTTCTCCAGACCCTTCTGCATGGGCGAATACATGTTTGGACCTTAACCTTTACCATGTCCTTAACCTCACCTTTAATGGTGGCAGACACAGGACTTGAGAGTCCGTCCCCCGGAGCAGCTTCTCTGAAACGACAGCGCAATTAAAACGGCGAGACAGGAAGTACAGATCTAAAACAGGACTTTGTTCTGAGCGACTTCATCCTGAGGCTCTCAGAACAAAGCGGAGGGGGTGGTCTTTACTTGTGATGTCAGAGGAGAGGTCAGTCTTTACTTGTGATGTCAAAAGAATGTGTGGGTTTAAGGTATGATGTCATAGGAGGGGATGGTCCTTTTGATGTGATGTCACAGGATAAGGTGGTCTTAAGAGAAGGGTGTGGTCTTTAGGCGATGATGTCAGAGAAGGGTGTGGTCTTTAGGTGTGATGGGACAGGAGAGGGGGGCACTTAGGGCCGATGTCAGGGGACAGGGGGGTGTTTACAGGTGTTTGATGTCAGAGTAGGAGAAGACTGTGGCCCCGTAGGTTCTGTAGTCATCTCTTGGGATGTCTTCCTCCTCCTGCTCCTCGTCCTCGTCCTCCCTGATAGAGGGAACACACAGGAGCACATCAGCTAGCCACCATAATAACACACACACACACCATGCATCCCATAAAAACACATCATCACACACACACACAGAACAAATCACAAAAAAGAACAACAAACAAGCATCACAACAAAACACATCATTTCATTACAATACATCACCACACAAAACAGCAAATAACAACGAATAACACACAGCAACACATAAAATGACAACACACACACATCACTAACAGCCACAACAATAAAACACTGCGTGACATCCCAATACACCAGGCCTAAAAAAATATATATATTTGGTTCTAGTTTCCGACCGACCCTGTCAATTATTATTTTTTTTTTTTTTTGATTTAAACTATAAATTACGTTTTGGTACAGCACCTCTTCATTCTATACAAGGATGAGCGGATTTTCTCGTTTTTAAATGAAAACAACCTACCTATCATTCGCTGCCGCTGGAAAAAATAAAATAAAAAAATAAAATAAATTCCCTTTCTACCCATGACCTCAACTGACAACCAACAGGAACCAAATTATTTTTTTTTAGGCCCCGTCTGGGGAGAACATGCCACATCAGCACCAGAATCCAAAAAACATATAACAAATAGAGGATGTATAGGATAAACATCACAACACAATACACACAGACCCCACCTGTACGAGATGAGGGAGGTGTAGCACAGGAAGGGGCAGAAGAAGGTGAGCACCAGCCTCCACACCTCTGTGCTCCTCCTCATCTCCCCCCACCAGATCTGGGACAGCAGAGACTACAGGACACACACACACACACACACACACACACACACACACACACACACACACACACACACACACACACACACACACACACACACACACACACACACACACACACACACACACACACACCTTCGTCATCAATATTTAAAATCTGTTCCAACGTCATCACAACCCTTCATCATGAAAATAATAATATGAAAGGTGGTGCGGTGTGGATAAACAGGAAGCGAGTTATATGATGACAGGAGATAGTTCTACTGTAATAGGAAGTGATTTGCTTACTTACTTTCGATGATAATTTCACTCACAGGACGTTTGTGAAATGATCATAGAAAGTGAGTTGTTGTCTAGCAGGAAGTGAGAAAACAGTCCAACATGTACTGAGCTTTATTCCCCCCCCCCCCCCCCCCCCCCCGAAAAAAGAGTTATATTCTGTAAGTACTGGCGGTGTGTTCTATTCTAAGAGGAAGTTCACCTGGACGCCGTCCTGGCTGAAGAAGAGGCGGGCGTCGGCGGCCGTCCCCATCTGCAGGCAGGTTGTGCCGCCCCACACTGGAGACTTCCGGATCAGCAGCGTGAAGGAGCGCGACTCACTGCTCTGGTAGCATGAGCCAAACACATCTGGATACCCAGTGCACATGGGATTAAACATTCACATGGTAATAAACATACCTACCATATCGCTCTGGTAGCATGAGCCAAACACATCTGGATACCCAGTGCACATGGGATTAAACATTCACATGGTAATAAACATTCACATTCATAGTATACCAAATCGCTCTGTTAGCAGGAGCGAAAGATATGTCGAATACACAATGTACATGTTAATAAATATTCACATATTAATAAACATACCGTATCCGATCGCTCTGGTAGCTTTAGCCAAACACATCGGGACAACCATATGACACAAAATGATACAACAGACATCAACACACACATACACACGTCAAACAAAAATGCTTTGGCACCAATACAACACACATGAACACAAAGCAACACACATGAACACAAAGCAGCCCACATGAACACACAGAGGAGCGAACCAAGTCACCTGGTCCTTTGGACATGGAAAACAACAGAAAAAAAGAAGGCAAACAATTTCTTAACGAGTAGATGCCTTTAACCAAAGACAAGACGATAGAACTGGATAGAGATTATAACAGAGAGAGATGAGAGAGGACTAGAGTGAGACGAGACATTAAGGAGAGGAGATGCCGTCTCACCGTGGGCCATGTTCTCAAAGCGCTGAGCCAGCACCTTCATGGACAGCTTGGTCTCAGTCTCGCTCTCCAGCTTAGACATCTCCCTGAGGAGCTTACAGCCGCTCAGAGCACTAAGGACTGTCTCCCCCGCCTGGAGGAGGAGGCGGAGGAGGAGGCGGAGAAGAGAAGTGCAGGAGAAGATGGGTTATTAGAATTCAACGACACCATCAGACCTACACTGGTAAATGGTCAACGGACTGCATTCATACAGCGCTTTTCTAACCAGAGGCCACTGAAAGCGTTTTACAATCATTGCCTCACATTCACCCATTCATGCACACATTCACACACAGACTGCGGTGTCCCCCATATTAGGCGACAGCCGGCTCATCGGGAGCAGATAGAGTTAGGTGTCTTGCTCAGGGAAACCTCGACATAAGATGGGAGCCGCCGGGGATCGAACTAGCAACCTTCCGGTTACATGTCCACCCGGTACTCCTCTTAAGTGGCTCACTGGTCACCACAGCGAACATGAGCAGAGGTAGTTAGGGGTCCGAGCTACAGGTGGCTAGGTTACCATCTCCCAGAAGAAGACCGCCATGTCGCTGTAGTTCTGCAGGACAGCCCAGATGAAGAGAGACGCCCACGGGTACAGACACCGGTCCGCACGGTAGAGCTGGCCTCCACGCAACACCTTACTGGCTTTCTGGAGGACAAGGCAAAGGAGTGGGGCAGAGGGAGAGGAGGAGGAGAAGATGAGGTGGAGTTTGAGGGAAGGAGGAGCAGGAGGAGAGGAGAAGGTGGAGGAGAAGATGACAGATAAGAGGTTGATATGATTCCAGATGATATACGAGGAGAACGGGCATCAGTCTTCCTGTTCTGGGGGTCATGGGTTGGGTACCTTCAGGGCTTTCCTCTTGGACAGGTCGGGGTCGAGACCCAGAGCAGAGTAATAGAACGGCTTGCAGACGTCCCCAATCAGCAGCTCCAGGACCCCCGACACCTGGACCCCCCAGGGAACACACTGTGATTACACCTTCACTAACACACAGATACCACCCAACACCATGCTAACCCCACTTCTCCACACTCAAACAACATGCAAGACACTCACGAACACAGACATGAACTGCCTGATGCATGTATTAAAGGGAGAGTAGGCCGATATTTTTTTTGTCATCTGTTGAAATTATCTCTACATCACGATATCAATCAATTAATCAAACCAAATCAAAAAGAAAATATTCTGGTATCTGGAGCTGTCGCAGGCCCCTTATACTCCTGTCCAATTGGATGGCATACCTGTCTGTCTTCCTACTCACCCTGCCCTTGCACTCACTTGACCAAGTCTTGTACAAGGCTAGGTGGGCCTTTTGCAAAAGCTAGCGTGTTTTAAGGGAGCTGTTTTTGGAAGGAGGCCTGAAGGGAGAGGTGCAATTGCTAGCGTTGGCTACTTTCGAAATCAAGCTTGCTCTGGCATGTTTCTCCAAATGTCTTACCCTACCTTTAACTTCATCATGCATTGATCCTAGAGTTAATACATTCCTGTTCTGGCGGTCATCACCTCCAACAGGCTGATACTGTTGGGACCATTTCCGGACATCATCTTAGTGGCGGAGTTAGGCGTGTCATCCAGCAGGTTGGCAGAGCTTGCACTGAACGGTCGTTCCTGGAGGCGGCGTTGCAGCATGCGCTGCAGCAGGTGGTAGGCGAGCGTGCCCTCAGGCAGAGAGCTGTACAGGAACTCCAGCTTCCCGTAGTCCAGGTAGTCCAGGATGTTGAGGCCGTTCTCCGTGAAGAGACGGACAAACTCGGGCTTGTTGTTTACCAGGGCGTCCGTCATCGAGTCCTCCAGGTCAGAGTGCTGCAAGGGTCAAGAGGTCAAACACCAGGACAAACGTAATGCATTTAAAAAAATTTAATGACTTGTTTACCTTGTTTCTCTACCCTGTGTTAACCCGGTAACATAGCTAATGTAGCATTTAGCGTTTAAACTAACGTAGCTAATATAGCATGGTAGTGTGGCTCAGACAACATAGCTCATCTAACATAGATAATGTAGTGTGGTTAATGTAGCATTGCTAATGTAGCATTGCTAATGTATCATGGCCAATGTAGCATTGCTAATGTAGCGTGGCTAATGAAGCGTAGTGCCATGGGCTCTGCAGGGTGCTTCGTGGTTCACCTTCCAGCGGATGCTGCCGTTGAAGAGCTCGCTCTTTGCAATGTCCACGCGGTTCCATGCCACCGCTAGCTTCAGCTCCTCCATGTTGGGGGTAGCATCGCTCAGAATGCGCTGCTTACTTGCTGGAATACACACATGTACAGCCGTTGTACCTTTGATCGACTTGTGTGTGTATATATATAGTTCTATCTATTTGTAAACTGTGTTTATATACTATATAGAGTACCTCTTACGAGGGCTTTGAGCAGCACTGTGTCAAAGTCATCTGCCCCCTCCTGCTCTCCGTGGAACACAGTGATCAGCTCTCTGTTTTGGTAAATACTCAGCACCTGGAGAAGATACATATCGGGGTATCTTGGGGTTATCTATGTCTAGACCTTCTTTGTGTTTTGTTGAATAATAATAATACATTTAATTTGAAGGCGCCTTTCTCGGCACTCAAGGGCACCGTACAAAAGGTACACAAAAGTCATTAAAAATAAACAACAATAAGATGCAGATTTTTTAACAATAGTAGGAGACATAGTAATTGCCATCAGGTGGAATAGGCAGTTTTGAACAGATGTGTTTTGAGTTGGTTTTTGATACGGGGGAATGAATCGATGTTTCTGAGTTGGGGTGGTAATGAATTCCAGAGACAGGCAGAGGAGCGGCTGATTGTTTGGGGGTGACCTGGCTTTCGGTCGGAATGCGACCATTGAGGAGATACGTGAATGAGGAGGTGGTTGAGGAGGTGGTTACCTGCTCGACCAGTTTGTCGAGATCACCATGCCCAGGAAAGTGGCTCCGGACGATCTCCGCCACTCGCTCCCTCATGTCGACGCTGGGCGTGGCTCCCCCCTCCCCCTCCACAGGGGGGGAGGTGGAGGGCGGGGCCGGCGACACCCGCTCCAGGACTTCACTCAGCAGGTCAGCCACGCCCCCAGAGCCCGCCAGGATCAGCCAGGGCATGGAGGTCTTCAGAGACAGCTCCAACCGCTGGAATGGAGAGGGATAGCAACACGGGTCGATACCAGAGAACGCTAGGTGGCTAGCTAGCACAAGGTGAGAGTATTGATAACTAGCTAGTAGAGCTGTCAGTTAAACGCGTTATTAACGGCGTTAACGCAAACCAATTTTAACGGCGTTAATTTTTTTAACACGCGATTAACGCAAATTATTATTTTTTAAAAAATAGTTTTGGGTTTTTTTTTGGGCTCAAAACAAAGAAGCAGTAGCCTGACTGCTATGTTCAAGGCATATCTTTGTATGCTCATCGTCAAATTGCATTATAGGCTTTATTTTTGTACCGTCCTGTTTTGATCAGTATATGCCAATGTTGTTATCAATAAAAAAACATTTGCACAAGGCAAGCCGATGCACTTCTCCATGTTGATAAGAGCATTAAAATGAGAAAAATTAATGGGACAAAGAATTCAAGGGATATTTAGCATAGAAAAAAAAAAACGATTAATCGCGATTAATCGCGAGTTAACTACTTTTAATCGCTTGACAGCCCTACTAGCTAGTAATATGGTATTATCATGTATATCATATATGGAGTTATCAAGGATTTCAGAGATATCAGAGATATTAGGGTCAGAGTCAGGGGTTCAGAGTTATGGCTAAGGTCATACCTCCAGCATGTTGGTCTGTCCTGAGATCAGCATGCAGAGCACAGGGATGTCGATGGTGCCACTGCCTGTTGGACCACACAGAGACAGACAAAAACACACACATAAATGCACACACGCACAGTAAATACCACACAAAACACACACAGATAAACAAACACCCACACACACACACGTCAGAAGAGAGGAAGCCTATGTATCTAGAGTGTTTAGACTTGTTGGATTCCTCTGGCACGTTCAGGCTCTGGCACGCAGTACATTCGCACCATCGCCACCAGGGGGAGATGAGGATCTGAGACACTTAGAATAAATAATACTAAACTAACATCGTTATAACATTGAAAAGAAGAACCAACATATAATTGGAACTATTATTATAGTAATGAAACGAACATAAATTATTTACAATATAACGGAAAAGTAGAAAGATTTGACAACTTAAAGACCACACACACACACACACACACACACACACACACACACACACACACACACACACACACACACACACACACACACACACACACACACACACACACACACACACACACACACACACACACACACACACACACACACACACACAGCTCTGACCAGAGATCCCGGTGCGTTGGTGGGAGATGTACTCCTCCAGCTTGGCTCTGAAGCCGGTCTCGACCCCCCGCTGACCCACGCTGCCATCGTCCACCAGCAGGAAGGCCTGGTAGTTGTTGTCAAGGGAACACGAGTCCCTGAATGTGCTCTGGGCCGTGTACTTAGCCGGAGAACTACCCTAGAGACCGTTAGAGACCGAGAGGAGAGGACCAGCATTAAGAATAGCAGAAACCAGTAAAGACCCAAAGAGACCGGTCATGACAAGAAGAGACCATTAATAAGTGTGGAGACCAGGAGAGAGACTAGAAGAGACGGGAAGAGGAACAGCTACAGCTTTTATTCAACAGGTGAGGGTCATGTGATCATGATTATTGTGTGCGATGTATATACTAATGCACATGCTTGTATATATACATATATATACATATATATATATATACATATATATATATATATATATACATATATATATATATATATATATATACATATATATATATACATATATATACATATATATATATATACACACACACATATATATATACACACACAAGCGTTTGCGTGTGCGTGCGTGCGTGTGTGGTATACCTTTGGGTTGACCAGCTGCTTGCGGTCTTGGACGACCCCCCAGGGTGTGACACCGAGCGCCAGCACCTTATTGGTGGAGGAGGAGGCGGCGGCGGTGGCGTGGTCCCGGACCGCCTCCCCCACACAGCGGCCCACCCCCTCCTGGAGGCCGGTGGTCAGGATCCACGCACCTGGTGCACAGGGGGAGGGTAGGTCAGGTGACTGGTGGGCTAATTGGTTGATTGAGGGTAAAGGTACCACGTGATTGGTTGATTGTTGACTCAGAGTTCAGGTGATAGCTGCGGTAATTGGTTGATTTATAGGACAGGTACCACGTGATTGGTTGATTGATGACAGTACTACAGGTAACAGGTGTGGTTTCTGGTTAATTGATAGTACAGGTACCAGATGATTGGTTGATTGATGAAAGTAGTACAGGTACCAGATGATTGGTTGATTGATAGTACAGGTACCAGGTGAATGGTTGATTGATGGTACAGTTACCAAGTGATTGGTTGATTGATGGTACAGGTACCAAGTGATTGGTTGATTGATGACAGTAGTACAGATACCAGATGATTGGTTGATTGATGAAAGTAGTACAGGTACCAGATGATTGGTTGATTGATGACAGTAGTACAGGTAATGTGGTAGAAATTAAGGAGTATATTCTATGGAAAACCATGATTATTATGAGGTCTGTGTGTCTAAATAGTGGAGAAACACACGGGGCCTGGGTGTCTGGGTTCAGAACAGATGGTGCCCCTAAAAAGGAGCAGGACGCTACGGGGATAAGGCATGCTGACCTCAGCCTTGTGTTTTGGGCTATCTTTGTTGACCATTTGTTGTCTATTTGCTGACCATTCAGGTTAAGATGGATTTATGACTGAGTGGAGGCAGACACCTCAAGGAGAAGCTGCTCTGTTTGTGTGTATAAAAAGACGCCGCAGTTTGTGAACGACAGTGACTTTGCAAACCCACTCAGGCTGTCGTCGTTGTTGTTTTTCTGCACGATAAAGTCTTTTGTCAATTCTTGCTCCGGACCCCTCGATTTCATTTCTCTCTCTCGCTCTTGAATTAGTCTAAGTGTTTTAAATCTCGATTAATCCACGACATAATTTGGCGTCGCGAACAGGAGGAAATAGGGACTCGTCAGCTGCCGGGCCAGAGGACGGGACGCGAACGGATCATACGACCAGAGCTCAAGGGTAAGTTGTCTTGCCATATATAGGATAGAGTCGTTTGATCTGTTCTTGCCCCGTCTGAACGCCGAGCAGCAGGTAAAGTGTCTCTTTGATCAAACGAACTAAAATTATAGATAAACGAGCGAGTGAGAGAGACGGGAGCTCCGGAAGAGATTGACGTGTGCGCGCACATATGCCCTAGGCGCTGTGGTTTTAAATGACCAAGACGCATTGTGATTCCCTATTTTGAAACGAGTAAACGAGTTGTTGTTATTTGGTGTTTTGGTGTTTTGTTTAAATAGGTCTTCTGTCAAATCCTGTGGCTGTCTTCTGGAGGAAGGAAGGACAGTGCAGTGTTTTGTTCTTTTTATAAAGTCCTGTGGCTGTTTTCTAGAGGATCGAATTAGTGGGAAAGTTCCAATAGGACAGTAACAGGTCCGCAGGTCGATTGAAGTGCCTGTTGGATGTTTGAGAGAATCTCAGAGAGCTGAGTTGGAATTCATTGCCGTTGATGAATTCATTTTTATTTTAGAGGTCTGTTTGGGATGTCGACTAGTTCCGGTGTTGGCATTTTTGAGAAAGCAGATTCTCGCACTTTTGAATAGATAAGTTTCTTGTCTATTGGAATTCATTGCCGTTGATGAATTCATTTTTATTTTAGAGGTCTGTTTGGGATGTCGACTAGTTCCGGTGTTGGCATTTTTGAGAAAGCAGATTCTCGCACTTTTGAATAGATAAGTTTCTTGTCTATTGGAATTCATTGCCGTTGATGAATTCATTTTTATTTTAGAGGTCTGTTTGGGATGTCGACTAGTTCCGGTGTTGGCATTTTTGAGAAAGCAGATTCTCGCACTTTTGAATAGATACGTTTCTTGTCTGTTGGAATTCATTGCCGTTGATGAATTCATTTTTATTTTAGAGGTCTGTTTGGGATGTCGACTAGTTCCGGTGTTGGCATTTTTGAGAAAGCAGATTCTCGCACTTTTGAATAGATAAGTTTCTTGTCTGTTGGAATTCATTGCCGTTGATGAATTCATTTTTATTTTAGAGGTCTGCTTGGGATGTCGACTAGTTCCGGTGTTGGCATTTTTGAGAAAGCAGATTCTCGCACTTTTGAATAGATAAGGTTCTTGATTGGAGTACCGTTTGAGTTGGTATTTTGAAGAGTCTCTTGTTTGTTCGTAATCTGGTCGAGTGTGTATGTGATTAGCCATTATTTTGAAGGAATAGACTGGTTGTGCGAAACATCGTTTGTATGAGTTCATTTAAACTGCAGATATTGGATCTGAAGGTGGGGCCAGTCTTTAATTCTGATCTTGGTGCTTTGTGGCAATCATTCTTGTTTGAAGTTCTGATTGATTCATTATACATCCGACCGTTCATGTGATTAACCAAAAGGCCAGTTTCTATGCTCGGTCAACTTTTTATTTGTAATTAATTACAAACAATTCGGACATTTTTTAATATAAGATAAAGAAATTGTATGAACCGGCTTATTGTCTGTATTTAAGTCGTGTTAGGATTAAGTCCTCGGAGGTTTTTACGACCCGGTTCATTTTTTGTTGTTGTTGATTCTGTCATAAATAAATTAGGTGGACAGAGAATAGTTAATTTGTTTAAATTAGTTGATAATCATAAATAAATTAGACGGATAGAGAATAGTTAATTTGTTGAAGTACTGAATAAATGTGTAAATCCTCTTTGACATCACCGCGCTGACTAACTGCACGTGCACGAGCAAACACACAGGGGTCGAGCAGGAGCCTGCAAGGCAGAGTTGGTAATTGGTAGCAGTAAAGGGTGGGGGCTACATTCCAATCTTTGGGAGAGAGACGAGCGCTTGGGGGGAGTTCACGTTTGTAGCTTAGAGATAGTAAAGTATTTAAACTAACTAGTAGAATAAACTCAAATAAATTGTATTAATAAATAGTGTAATTCAGAAAAAATAAATAAGGTAATAAAGTAATAATTAAAAATGGCACCAACAGCGGTAGAGATTTTGAGTAGAGACCGTCTATTGCTCAAAGGTGAGATGAAAAAGATCTCTGAGAATTGGGAAGAAAGGACAGAAGCAGCAGGTACTATATGGCCCATGGGAGGGACTTTTGATTCAATAATGTATCGAGACATGGAGGTAGTAATAAGGAATTACATAGATAACAGAAGTGGAAAAACGGCCTTAGCGAAGAAAGACAGGGAAAGGTTAGTGCTAGCTTTGTTCGAAAAGGAGGGAGAGAGGTGGCGCGCAATACAACGAGTGGCCAGAAAAATAATCACAAGGGAAGAGTGTAACAATGCTGACATTTGTTGTAGTGAGGGTGAAAACGAGAATGAAGGAGAGGAGGAGGATGACATTGAACATGTTGGTGAAGGGTCATCACAACCATGTGTAAAACACATTACTAAGAATGCTAAAAGGAAATTAAAGAAGCGGAACAAAAGAAAGGAGGAGTGGTCTAGTGGGACACAAGGGGCAGAGGAGCCTGGCTGCAGTACATCAGTAAGCCCCACACCACTCGAGTTAGATGAGAAACTAAGGAGATCACAGAGAGAAGGAAAAGCACCCGAAACTTCTCCGGGAAATTATCCTACTCTAGTCAACGGACAACAGGCCCATTATCAACCGTGGGGTTCACAGGACTTAAAGGGAGTCATTTCTAAACTCCCTAACATAATTAACGGGGCGTCTAAATGGATTAGAACATTTGAGGAGCTCACAGTGGGAAAGCTAATTGCAGTGGGTGACCTGAAAGCTCTGTTGGCAAGAGTATTGGGGTTATCTAAAATGGAGTCTGTACTGAGGAATGGAGGGTTGGACATAATGGATGGAATGTATGATGGGACTACACTTGATCGCTACAGAGTGGCGATGTGGAACACACTCAGAACGGAGTTCCCTACCCATATCGATCATAAAAACATGAGAGGCCTCCCCATCAATGACACAGAGAATCCTGCATCCTACCTCCAGGCCCAAGTGGACAGATGGCGCTTGGAGACGAATGAGGATCCTGAGATCCATCCGGTGTTCTCTGTCATGTTTAGAAACTCTGTGATAGAGACACTTCCCAGCCAAATCAAAGCCAAACTAGAGGATGTGGTTGGACTGTCTACATCAGGATCTCATAGAAATTTTAATGGCCATTTAGTTCATGCAGTGGATGAATATCGTCAGAATAAACAAAGAATACAGGAACAAAGCAAAGAGGTCCAGAGGAAGCTATATCAGCTTCAGCTGGAAGATCTCACAAGGAAGGAAAGAGATAAGGAGAGACAGGCAGGTGTTTTAGAACCAGCTGCTGTAATTTCGCAAGCCGCCCAGCAGGGCGCACTTCAAAACCAATATCCACGATTGGCATTTTCTCTCCCAGTACAACAGCCTCAGAGCCAACTGTCACCTACTCCACCTGTTACACATGTACACATCCATAATTATGGGAACCCCACAAATAAAAATAGACAGAATCAGGGGCCCCGAGGACAGTTTAGAAACAATCAACAACCAGGATCCCAAGGACAACGCAGAGGTCCTTTAATATGTTATGGGTGCAACATGGAAGGACATATGAAGAGAAATTGTTTGACTAACCCTCTTCCATCCCAGCAAGGACAGGGTAACAGCGACCAGGGACAGGCGGGTCCCTTTTTAGGTCAGGGATACTAGGGGTGCCCAGAGAATCCACAGGGGGAGGGTCAGCTTGTAGCAATCACAAAACAAGCTGATGAGGAACCAATACTGCAGGTTCTGATAAATTATAGAGGCACGCCAATGATGGCCCACACTGGAGCCACTTACACTTGCGTAGGTCCAAATTATGCCTCTCACCTCACCCTGGCAGGTAAATTCACCAAAACTTTAGGATTCTCGGAACACACGCAGTTAATGCCTATGACAGCTCCAAGGATGAGAATCTGTGAATTCCTATTTTAAGTTGTATGAGTGAGTGAGTGAGTGAGTGAGTGAGTGAGTGAGTAAGAGTTAGCATTGAGTTAAGTTAGAGGGGACAGATGAAGTGATTTGTGAAGAGTGAGACAGAGAAGAGGAAGAGTGTGTAGATTGGCAACGAGAAGTGACGATGGGATTGGAGAAGGCTTTCCGGTTAGAATTTTCTTTGGGGAGATTCATATCTTTCGATGGCCTATTTAAGATTAATAAATCTAGTCTTGGAGAGTGTCCAAAAAACGAATAAACCAGAAAGGAAAGGAAAGGATTACTGAAAGTGAAAATGGTTATGGAGATTTGTGAAAGCAAAGGAAGTAGATAAAGAGAAGTAAAGAAAGTTAGAGAGAAGGAACGTAAGTAATGAAAAAACCCGCAGGTGGGGGCTGGACAGAGAGACAACAGAGAGAAAGAGATTGAATTTGCATTGTGCCTAATACATGATTTATGCGTTTGGATGTACTCTGTAATTGGTTCCTGTATGTAACCCATGTCCACTGTTTTAGAAAAAACCTAGAACCACCGCTGGGATTGGTGATTCTGTGGCTCTTGGAGACTCTGCATCGCGTCGGAACACCATGTGGTATAGATCATTACATCTTGGTACACAGAGCACTGGTGAGACAACGGGTTGGATCAGAGAGAGAAGGTGTTTGGAGAAGGGAGAGGAATGTATAGAAAGCAAAAAGGGCGGATGAGGACCGACCCGGAGGTAATAAATCAGCGGAGAGGTGGCTGGGGTCGTTTAGCTCAGGAGGTAGAGCAGTTGGCTAGTAACCAAAGGGTTGCTGGTTCGATCCCCATCTCTCCTAGCTGAGTGTTGATGTGTCCCTGAGCAAGTCAAATGGTGATTACAGGATTTAGGAATAATTATTTAGACTCCAAAAACATGAGCAATTAGCGTTAAAAAATTGTCTGCACACCACACTCCACAGGAGTCAATGGGTTCAATGGCGCCAGGGTAAAATGACTCAACAAAAGAGGAGCAGACCCAACCCATGGACTCTGCGTGGATAGGTGGATGTTATTTTGGTGCTTGGACCTGACGAGGTCTAGGTGCCAAGATAACAACACAAATAAAATATTTCCCTCGAGATTATGATAAGTAATAGACAATATATTAAAAGTGATCTTATAATTTAGAAAAAACAATCGGCAATACTTAAAAATTAGACCGAATAAGTATGATAAAACGTTATCCAAATTTCTAATTTAGGTTATCCACAATGACATGTCATTCAAAATAAATAGGTAGAATAAAAGGTTTAATTAGGTCGTTCAATTTAAATAGATAGTGAAGGGCAATCGGGTAGGATTATGAAGAGAATTATGATTTTGAGTAATGGTTAAGACAAAAGTGAGTCGCGCAATATTGAAAATGCAAGTTTTAATATTGTGATTTTTGTTTTCTTTCACATCTCCCTAGTAAAGGACAGTAGGTGGGTTGACGCCACATCTGCTGGGAAGGAGTCATACGTGCTATGTTGTCAAATTGGATTCGGAAGTAGTGGGTTTACCTTCAAATGCCACTAATACTGCTGCAACACTTTAATAATTTTAACTCTGATAAATTATCTTTTGTTTTATAGTCGCCCTGATTTGTATTCATTACGCACACATATGGTTGCATAAGGCAGATGCGGCTGATGACTCTGTCTCCATCCCTCCACTTTGCGATCTATACCACCATATAGGTGGGGATTGATCGTATCCCAGGTACGGCATCCTGCAATAAGCCAGTATGGAAGGCTGGTTAGCCAACGACGGGTAAGATCCCACCTTGAAGCCCGGGACAACCTAATTCAGGCACAGTCACGATTACTTGGCAGAGTCACTGTGAGCACTGGCTCACTTGATCATGGAGTGACGGACTGCAACCATCATAGGAAAAGCCGGCTGATGAAAGGTGGAGGGGGAACAGGAGTCAGATATGTCAGCTATGGCAGCAGAAGTGGTCTTGGAACGGGGCATGTCGCGTTTTTATTTTATTTAATTTTTCCTTTGTGGTATAGAAGGCCACTAATGCATGTACGTTTTTTCGGTTTAGTGCATGACTTTGGAACAGCGTGGTTTCAGGCGGCTGATGGTAAACCCACCCATATTGGGCTTTGGATTTGAACATACAGGTTTCGATTTCCCTTCCCAAAAGATTGGTTTCAGTTTGCTGATGCTTAAGGTTACACGTTTCGACGTTGGTTGCACCAACGGCGTTATTAGATTTGCTTATCATTTACTGCGCATGGCTTTGACCATTGCGCAAGGGGGGAGGTATTGAGGAGAATTAGAAAAAATTTGAAAACATGGTTTTTCTTCACCATACTTGCAAACAATGATTAACATCCAGCTAAATGAGTGTGAAATATTTGAAAAAACAGTGTTCAACAGATGGGTAGAAGCAGTCCCATCAGAAGACCAAAGTGCGGTTACGGTAATCAAGGTTCTGACTAGAGAAGTCATGCCAAGGTTTGGAATTCCGTCACAAATTAGCTCAGGCGACAGAGCAGCGTTTATTCAGAAAACAATCAAACAAGTGATTTAACATCTGCATGTCAAACAAAGATTAGGCTGTGTCTACATTCCTCAAACCACAAGGTATGGTGGAGAGAGGAATCGGACGCTTAAGACAAAGATTAACAAAATTAAATTAGAGTACTAACTTAAAGGACTAATGCACTACGACTGACACTAATGAGTTATCGTATGAAAAACTAACAGAACGACGCATCTAACCCCGCATGAAATGTTTACGGGTCGACCCATGCCTTCATCTGTCATTCGAGGGCCTCACAAAGGACCTCCATTGGAACAATTGGAAACTGAATTAAGACGCTATTTGGGACAACTAACTGGCATACACAGGCTTATTTTTCAACAAGAGAAAGACAGAGTTCCAGAGTTGGAGAAGGAGCCACCAAGGGGGGTGGAGCCAGGTGACCAAGTGTATCTCAGGATGTTCAGGAGAAAGTGGAACTAGCCCAGGAGAGAAGGACCATACAAAGTCACCAACGCAACACCAACAGCCATCCAAGTGGAAGGAAGTGCCACGTGGTATCATCTCAACCACTGCACAAAAACCGCTCAACCCAAGTCCAGGGATGAGTGTGAGGAGGAGGAGCCAGACGCAGACACACCTGGGGCTGACCAGCCGCCCCAGGACCAGATCCAGTCGAGCCAAGAGATTCAGCAACATGATGTTGCTGAAAATGGGGAGCCTGTTTCTGATCCTTTACGGGTTGTGCCAGATTCCGCTGGCACAAGCACAGACCCCGAGGAAGGATGAAACCACGGAGACAACACAGACCTGGAAGAGCCAGGAATCAGGGGCTGGTACTGAAGGAAGCCAGAGAGAAACACAGGACAATCCGGCCCCAACTCACTCAGGAATAGTCAACAAGAAAGGGAAAATAGTCTTATATGCTCAGATACCACCGCGAGACCAAATTAATGAATTTGTGTTTACTGTTATGTCGGATAACCAACCGTTATGTGCATTAACCTTCCACCAGAATCGTGAACATGTGCACAGGAAGAATCGGTGTGAAGTAAATATCCAAGTTAATCCAATGAAATGGTGTTTAACAGTAACGTCAGGGATGCATGGGGCTATAACAGAAAGTATAAATTGAATATGAGAGAATATATACTTCTTAAAGCTGTGGCTTGGCAGAACAGACAGGCTTTAGATTGGCTTTTAGCAGAAAAGGGGGGAGTTTGTGCTCTTATAGGTGAAATGGGTTGCACCTTCATTCCAAATAACACTGCCCCAGATGGATCATTCACACTTGCGATGAACAACCTAGAGGAGTCGGGTGACTGGGAGAGGATGCTCTATGGGGAGATAGATTGGAGTGAATCTAGAGAGGAGACCGAACTGTGAGAATCTGACATCAGAAGGAGGTCCTATTTTCTTAACTGGCGACCTCTCCATGTGAACCACAACCATTTCGGACAGTTTGAACAAATGGACATTGGACTAATGGGTTTCAGGGCTGGTGGCTGCAAACAGAAGCAACAACCACGATGCCCAAACCCCCCACGTTTATATAGTATACCGGTACATGACGATAATCAGAGCTATCCAAGTCTATGCAAGCTTGTTGACAATCTTAGTTTTTTAATTTCTATTATTTACTCATTTTTTGAAATGTTATTTTTCTGAGTTTCATATTTTTTGTCATATATTCTGAAATGCTAATTTTCAATGCATGCTGAAAATACTATGTTATGTGTGAATTCTGGTTAAACATTTGATAGATCTTTTTGCCTTAAACAGGTTTAAAATCCTGAGAATTATACAGGTTGAGATTCCTGAACATGCTTAAAGGTTTTTAATGATGATCAAATGTAGTGCAAAATATGGCCTAAACGACTGTTATGTTTTTGTTGTGATCTTATCTTACAAAAAAGGGGGGATGTGTGGTAGAAATTAAGGAGTATATTCTATGGAAAACCATGATTATTATGAGGTCTGTGTGTCTAAATAGTGGAGAAACACACGGGGCCTGGGTGTCTGGGTTCAGAACAGATGGTGCCCCTAAAAAGGAGCAGGACGCTACGGGGATAAGGCATGCTGACCTCAGCCTTGTGTTTTGGGCTATCTTTGTTGACCATTTGTTGTCTATTTGCTGACCATTCAGGTTAAGATGGATTTATGACTGAGTGGAGGCAGACACCTCAAGGAGAAGCTGCTCTGTTTGTGTGTATAAAAAGACGCCGCAGTTTGTGAACGACAGTGACTTTGCAAACCCACTCAGGCTGTCGTCGTTGTTGTTTTTCTGCACGATAAAGTCTTTTGTCAATTCTTGCTCCGGACCCCTCGATTTCATTTCTCTCTCTCGCTCTTGAATTAGTCTAAGTGTTTTAAATCTCGATTAATCCACGACAGTAACAGGTGTGGTAATCTGTTGTTTGATAGTACAGGTACCAAGTGATGTGTTGATTGATGACAGTAGCACAGGTAACAGGTGTGGTAATTGGCTGAGTGATAGTACAGGTACCAATTGATAGGTTGATTGATGACAGTAGTTCAGGTAACAGTGGTTAATTATGGTTGATTGACAGTACAGGTACCAGGTTAAAGGTTTGTATCAGTCAGACAGTAGAACCAGCTCTAGTCTACACCACTTTACACAGGATGTCCAATGTCCTTCGGGGCATCCAGCTAGCACTATACATCACATAAACTAGGTTAGGGTGGTTAACTCCCAGTTTCGACAAGAGTCTATGTGTCGTCTTTAGGTTGAGGCCAGACAGTCTGTGTGCGGTCATCAGGTCTCAGACAGTGTGTGAGAACGGTCCGTCTCTATATTTACTCCTCAACAACACACACAGGAAGGGGTGTGTCCGGGGGCGTGGCCTCCTCTGGTGAACAGAGGGTCTGTTTGTGCCCCTCTATCTCTGACCTTGATCAACACACCAGGGACTGGGGGAGTGTGCACGGCACCGTGCACGAGGGCTGCCACCTGGCCATGGCACACCAGTGGAGAGAGGAAGTAGCTATTGTGTCCATCAAGAAATAACCGGAGGAGAGAGAGGAGGGGAGGAGAGGAAAAAGAGGAGGGGAGAAGAGGAGAGGAGGAGGTTAAAGTAGAGAGGAGAAGAGGAGAGGGGAGAGAGGAGGGGAGTGGAGTGAGTACATACCTGTGCTCTGGGAGGCCTTGACGAGGCCCTGTCTCAGAACCTCTCGTACCCAGGTCTTGACCTTCACCATCCCCTCCCCCCCCACTACGGACACCACCAGGTTGGGGGAGGGCAGCCCCCAGTGGTGGGTCAACAGGTTGTAGACGATGGAGGGGGCCGTGTCATTGGCCAAACGCATGAACTGGGGGGAGGGGCAACAGTGAAAGTTAGAGGACTACAAAGAACTACAGAAAACTAAGAAAGAGCTAAAGAGAGCCACGCATCTATACAAGAACTACAAACACACTCGATGTCAAATACAACTACAATGATCTATCTGAGACGGACGGACGGACGGACGGACGGAGGGGTACCTACGTAGCTCTGCCTCTTGCTGGATCCAGTGAACTGCATTTCTCCGAAGGCGTCGGTTGGGTGTAACGAGGAGTGCTGCCTGCTGTCCCACTGGTTCACCATGGCTGTGCTGAAGTAGTCCCCCAGAGCCACCTGCAGATGGCGCTCTCTGGCATTCCCACACTGGCACAGCCTGCCATCACTGGTACAGCATGATCATATTAACATAGTGTAGTCTACTAGTTAACCTGCCATCACTGGTACAGCATGATCATATTAACATACTGTAGTCTACTAGTTAACCTGCCATCACTGGTACAGCATGATCATATTAACATACTGTAGTCTACTAGTTAGCCTGCCATCACTGGTACAGCATGATCATATTAACACACTGTAGTCTACTAGTTAGCCTGCCATCACTGGTACAGCATGATCATATTAACATACTGTAGTCTACTAGTTAGCCTGCCATCACTGGTACAGCATGATCATATTAACATACTGTAGTCTACTAGTTAACCTGCCATCACTGGTACAGCATGATCATATTAACATACTGTAGTCTACTAGTTAGCCTGCCATCACTGGTACAGCATGATCATATTAACATACTGTAGCCTCTAGTTAGCCTGCCATCACTGGTACAGCATGTATCATATTAACATACTGTAGCCTCTAGTTAACCTGCCATCACTGGTACAGCATGTATCATATTAACATAGTGTAGTCTACTAGTTAGCCTGCCATCACTGGTACAGCATGTATCATATTAACATACTGTAGTCTGCTAGTAAACCTGCCATCACTGGTACAGCATGATCATATTAACATACTGTAGTCTACTAGTAAACCTGCCATCACTGGTACAGCATGATCATATTAACATACTGTAGTCTACTAGTTAGCCTGCCATCACTGGTACAGCATGTATCATATTAACATACTGTAGTCTACTAGTTAGCCTGCCATCACTGGTACAGCATGATCATATTAACATACTGTAGCCTCTAGTTAGCCTGCCATCACTGGTACAGCATGATCATATTAACATACTGTAGTCTACTAGTTAACCTGCCATCACTGGTACAGCATGATCATATTAACATAGTGTAGTCTACTAGTTAGCCTGCCATCACTGGTACAGCATGTATCATATTAACATACTGTAGTCTACTAGTTAGCCTGCCATCACTGGTACAGCATGATCATATTAACATACTGTAGCCTCTAGTTAGCCTGCCATCACTGGTACAGCATGTATCATATTAACATACTGTAGCCTCTAGTTAGCCTGCCATCACTGGTACAGCATGATCATATTAACATACTGTAGCCTCTAGTTAGCCTGCCATTACTGGTAGAGCATGCATCAAATGAACATACTGTAGCATGCTAGCCTGTCATTACATATAATATATTACTACCTGCTAGTTACCCCACCATTACCGATTAGGCACATATTATATTAATATACTGTTGCATGTCACAAGTTGGCCTGCCATTCTATGGGTATCATGTTAGAATAACATACTTAAGCCTGCTTGGTTCACTTCAACACACTGAAAAATGTAACACTAAGAAGACTTCTTAAAAGAAAGTTGCTGAGGTTGACGTTTATTTACATATTTTTAAGTTTATTTATAACATTATGAACTTTATTTAAAAAATCTTACATATCAGGAACCAAAGGCAGGTGATGCGAAGGTACGGTCAGTAAAGGAGCAATGTTGGTGATTTTCTTGCCATTAAATAGATTCAGTTAAGACCAATACTTTTATAAAAAGGGCACTCCGTGGAGGGAATTGCGACTAGGATGTCCATGATATTATTATATTATAGATAAAGACAGAGGTCTAGGCTACTAAACGCTATGCTAATTATGCAATAATAAGGATCCAAATTAGGATTTTACAGTTTTAATTTTGAGATAACAGTATTGATTGATTTACTATAGAGATAACAAGTGAGTGATTTATACTTATACACAGAGCTGACTCTTACAAAAAGGTTTGTAAGAATGGAAAGGACTTCTTAAGAAATAATTAGTTCAAAGGAAGATTAACGCTTCTTAGGAAAATGATGAGGAATTGCAGTTAAGAACATGCTTTGGAACTTCGTAGTATTTCTTCTCAGGAAACTTCTCAACAATTATTAGGAACCACTCTGCATGTTGTTGGGTTTTGTACGTAGGCCTACCTGTATATTATATTATATTATATTCTCATTAAGAATTCAGTTTAATATTCATGTGTGTTGGGACAGAATTACCTTGAGGAATCTTCAACGAAGGTTGTACAAACTCTTTTCTTGAAGATCTTGGGAATCCAAGCCTAGCAGAACATTGACACATGTTTAGATCTCGGCAAGGAACAGAACGCCACTTGGAATGTAATTACTTTTCGCTGTAAACTACTCCTTACTCCTTTACACCGACAACCCTCGTCACGAAGTTTACTCTTCCCAGTACAGAATCATACCTTGTACTTTTTGATTGTTTATACATTTTAGATTGGCAGTGTATTGCTTATTTTTCCTTGTTCCTGTTTTGACAAGGAAATACTTCGTTTCATATGCCGAGGGAGGGAGAGTCAGAGTGTGTGTGTATGTTTCTGTGGAAGAGTGTCAGCCGAAAACGATCCCGGACATGTCGACTTTCAACCGGCGAACAACCCCTCACAATAACCGGAGATCGAACCTCCCTGTCGGCGGAGCTCCTCAGAGCTCCCCGCTCCTTAACCAGATCTCAACCGAACCCACCTGGTCCTTCTCGGATTTGGAGGGTTTCGTGACGCTCTCGTCGCCCTCCGCGTTGGTCATGGTTTTACCGCTGTCCGCTGCGGTTCATCGGCACCGCCGACGTCTCTTCGAGGTGGTTTAAATGTCTGCTTAAGTTATCGAGACGCAACGTTCCCTCAAGGTATTTGAAGTGCGTCTTCAGCAGCGGTGCAGGTTCGGGCAAACAGGTGTGGGCGTGGTCAGGGATACAGAAGAGGGTGTGGCCCACCAATAAGACAAACAGGTGTGGGCGTGGTCAGGGATACAGAAGCGGGTGTGGTCCACAATAAGACAAACAGGAGGGGCAACTTTGCCTGAGCAACTCTACCCAGACTAGAACCAACTTTACCCGCACTTGAGCACGAGTTTGAACGCGGCTATAGTAGACCTATTCGTACTAGTATTGATAGAACTGTGTAGTTCCCCCCCCCCCCCCCCCCCCCCCCATGCCCTTACCTCACACTTTTCAATTCCCCACTCTCCCACAAAATTGTTGCCTGCGCCTTCGAAACCGCCACTGTCTGCCCAATGCTCAGAAAACCTGGTCCTGGTCCTTCCTGCCTGAACCACTATCGACCAAATCTCCAATCTCCCCTTCATCTCACAAACCCTGGAACGCCTCGTTGCCACACAACTCCAATTCTGGACAACAATGACCTCAATAAAACAATAAATCTCAACGCCTCCAGTCTGGATTTCGCTTTACTTCTTACACCCACCGCCCGTCATTGTAGGCGTCCTTGAGTTTTTGAAATGCGCTTTAGAATTATTAAGACAACACACTCGAAATAAACAGAGAAATCATCAGGGTGTATCAAATATTTATTTTATCAATAAATAATGCATAATTTACATCATATTATAAATAGCTATGTGAATACATCTTCAGAAGATAAACATATACATTAAATATATATTGGACGGTCTAATACGGGGACGGTTCCAGACCGTCCAGTAGGGTGTCCAGGGTGAGACCCGAGATCATTTTTGGGTTGCACATGAATCTAAATATGATATAAGGCATCTCAAGCCATCTCATGTACACGCTGTAACTCTGCATCATAATATTAATTCAGACAGTGGTATCAGAAAATAAATTACACAATTGCAAAAACATTAATTTGACTAACTTTTGAATCCCTGCCTGTAACATATACAAAATACATTAAATTGGCATATCATCTTACAACAGCAGTATTCTGCGATTATTGTGGTTTGTAGCAAAGCGTTTCACAAAATCAACAAAATCCATGCTTTTTGCTCATCTTGACTCTACACTTAAAACTCCTAGGTTGCTGAGTCGAACATCATCCATGGTAGATTTAAGATAGGTCTTGACCATTTTGACTGGAAATGCTTCGTTCACAGGTAGCTGTACTCACAGGTATGCCAATGGTTCCTTTGCATAACCTGAACAGCTCATTGAATACCTCCTGGAATGGTTCAATGATCTTTGTGAGTTCCACAATATTAGTGGGCATCTGTTTACCAGAATTGGACATGAGAGCCAGATATAAATGTATAAAGTCTCTGCAAAAATGCAAATTATAAATAAAATAAAAATATATATAAATATAAATAATGTGTATATAAAATATGTATAAAAAATGCAAATATGACAAGGGTGACCAATGGGGTGGCCGTGATCCAGAGTAGGGTGGCCGAGGCCCCCCCTGGCCTGCGCCTCTGGGCGGACTCCCCGGTCCATAGTGGGCCACCTCCCGGTCCATAGTGGGCCACCTCCCCGGTCCATAGTGGGCCACCTCCCGGTCCATAGTGGGCCACCCCCCGGTCCATAGTGGGCCACCTCCCGGTCCATAGTGGGCCACCTCCCGGGTCTAGCGTGGACTACCTCCCGGTCCATAGTGGGCTACCTCCCGGTCCATAGTGGACCACCTCCCGGTCCATAGTGGGCCACCTCCCGGGTCATAGTGGGCCACCTCCCGGGTCTAGCGCGGACTACCTCCCGAAACCCCGCGGGTCGTGGGTGTTCTTGGACTTGTCTCTGTCGCTGTTCTTGCTTAACTGGTACAAGGTGTTGGCCAGGTTGTGCATCTGGCACGTGCCCAGGCTGCAGCCCCCCTGGGGCGCCCGTCGTGCACGTGACCCGGCCGCCAGCCTAACAGAGCACAACAACAACAATAGTATTAGTGATGGATCATTGATAACAGCCACAGCAAGAATAATATCAAAATTATAGGCCTTAATTAATTTTTTAATAATAATCTATTACCTGTTTTCCAGGACATTCAAGGTGTATTTTTTTTGGGCCTGAACTTCCTGGTTGCGCTTTGCCTCCAAGTCCTCAGAGGTCACCAGGTCCTCAGAGGTCACCAGGTCCTCAGAGGTCACCAGGTCCTCAGAGGTCACCAGCACTCCGTCTGCCGACCTGATGACCCAGGAAGCACATCGGCATAAGACTCGGGATAGAGGGTTTCTATATTAAGTGTCGGTTTGATAGTGTGTGCGTGTAAGTGTGTGTTTGTGTGTAGTGTCTTTATATATGTGTGTCTGTGTGTGTGTGTGTGTGTGTGTGTGTGTGTGTGTGTGTGTGTGTGTGTGTGTGTGTGTGTGTGTGTGTGTGTGTGTGTGAGTGTGTATGACTGACCTGAGTCTGAGTGGCGAAGCCTCTGTTAGCGTAGCCACTGTTAGCGTCACTAGCACCAGTATGGCTATCTCCATGCTACAATCACCTAGGATGGACAGATAAAGGCCAAGTCTGAATACCACAATGCAGTAAAAGAACATCATAACAACAGCATAATGAAAACTGAAATACACAATTATTCTGTTGTAAATACTTGCATAAAATTTGATATTGTATTACAGTCTAGAATAGTACAGTGTATTATAGCATAATAGTATCATATAGTATAGCACAACATAGTATGTATTATATGACAAGTAGCTCACCAATGTATGTGAGTATGAGTAACAGAGGTATAGTATATAGTATAGTACTGTATAATCAAATAGAGGGAACTCACCAATAGTAGAAGAGAAGATGTGTATCGATGTGTATTATCTGGTATTCCTGGTCTGATGGAGTTGGTCGATGAGGAGCACTGGTTTTATATGGCGAGTCGGGGCAGGTGGGTGGAGTCCGGTGCGTGTTACTCAGGGGGACCTCCATCCCACCACTGATGGAGAACTTTGTTTACCATGCAGGAAACTCTGAGAATAACTCAGCCATACGCACACACGCACGTGCGCACACATCCGCAAGCACACACACACACACTTTCAAACACAGAAAGACACACACACACACACACACACACACACACACACACACACACACACACACACACACACACACACACACACACACACACACACACACACACACACACACACATATACTATACTGTATACCATGATACACGCTTACATTTATAGGCATCCATATACATTAGCGCACACACACACACACACACACACACACACTGGTTGATGCTAGGTTCCAGGAACAGTTGTATTCTCTAATTACGTCTCTGTGACACACACACACACACACATAAACACACACACACACACACACACACACACACACACACACACACACACACACACACACACACACACACACACACACACACACACACACACACACACACACTTCCTACCCCATTGTCCTGATATACACCTGGCTGTGACATCACAATAGCCAGTGATATCAATGTACAGCACGAGGCTAACCTTGTGAGCTAACATGCTTACACGTGGATAGTGACACACAGGACAGATGACTAATATACTGTATGTAGGAAGAGCTACACGCTACGTGCTGACAGGCCATGCTATCAAACAGTAGCTCGCACACCGCTCGAGTCACGTGTGTTTGTATTACTCTTTATCAGATCTGCAGTCTGACTTTGATCATGGCTGAATTCTCTCCTTAATGACGTCTACAGTCTGTCCTTCATCACAGATACAGTCTGGCCTTCATCACAGCTAGTCTGTCCTTTATCATAGCTACAGTCTGTCCTCTATCACAGCTACAGTCTGTCCTTCATCACAGCTACAGTCTGTCCTCTATCACAGCTAGTCTGTCCTTCATCACAGCTAGTCTGTCCTCTATCACAGCTACAGTCTGTCCTTTATCAAAGTTTTTTTACTTTATCCAAACTATACACCGTTATCAACAGTCTGTCTTTCCTCCCAGTTAAAGGCTGCTCTTTATCATAGAAACAAAGTAATCACTGCTAAACACCATTATCACAATAACAGTCAATCCAGCATCACAGCCTCAGTTTGGGTTTGATCACAGCTCATTGCTCCTTTATCACAGCAACGCTGTTCTTTCTGTTGCAGTCAAGCCTAAATCTCAGGCAAGGTCTGACATTTATCAGAGTAAGTCTGTACGTTATCACGGTGACCATTCTTTTCATCACTGTAACAGTCTGTCAATTATCATAGCTGAAGTATGCAGTTTATCACAGCTTTAGTCTGCCCTGTATCACAGCTAGTCTGCCCTGTATCACAGGTCCCAAAGGGCCTTCTAAACTTAACCAACCTAATACCTCAAGTATCAGATGCATCATGGGAAATATAAAATCTCGCTGGTCACACGCTGCCAGCTCACTTCCTGTTGTGTTTTCCAGCTCAACATAACTTCCTGTCCGTGCCATGCACCAGGGACAGCATCCTTACAGGAAGTAGTAAAAACGTCACACGCACACACACACACCAACTCTACGTCACTCAAACACACCCGCTCCAACCCAAAGACCCTGAAACATCCCATTCACCACCACCACCTTTTAAAGAACAGATCATCAATGTTTCGTATTGCTTCCTCCAGCAGTCGAACGCCACTGTATAAAAGATACACTGGTTATTACGGTGAATGTGTCTCCCCCTAGCGGACGTGAACACAAACAGCAGCCATACATACTTTATTATATACATAATGTATTTATTTTATATATATTATATATTGTTTTATTTATTCAGATATATTTTCTAATTTATCCAACGTCTGTATCCAAAACTCGCCATCAATTCAAATCCAGGTCTTTAAGAAGCCGCTGGGGGCAAAGGGGAATCAAGTATCCCTACAGGTTGGCATCCAAATATTTTGAACCAAGACCCTTTCAGCGGGGATTCAAACATCCTACAGATCAGTGTTCTGTCTTTCTGTATCCGTTGGATACTTGCTGCCCCTTCCTCCGTCGTCAGTGTATGGAATATCAAGATAAAGACATCATTTAATATGTGGGCAATGGTTTTAATACACATGTAAACTACAAATGGACAGTCTCTACAGCCAATCAGAGAGAATCAATTAAAAGCACCATCTTATGATCAAAGATAATCCAATAATCGATGGATAACATTGTATTATGTTCATGGCTACTGAATTATGAGATGATAAGACGTGATAGTCACAATGATAGCATCAATAACAATAAGAACACATTAAACAATAAAATAAATATCCTTTGTAAAAATGATTAAAAAAAATGTAAACATGATAAAGACGCCCCCTCCAAGAACTTAGGACTCCATTTAAAGACTACTTTTCCCATGAGGTCTGAGGCCTCTCGCTGACCTATTCCACTTCCATCATCTCCGTCAGAGACATCTGCAGTTCCACCGACTGCAGGGAGGAGGCGCCCCCGTCCTCCGCCATCATCCTCAGGAGCTCCAGAGACGTGAAGACCACCTGGGGGGAAGAGCAGAGGACTAGCACCCAGGGCGGTCGAGAGAAGCGTGTCACAGCATGGCGGCCAGACACGGGATCCAGGGACCAGGTCTGCTCCATCGAAAATATGTTGAACAAGCAATACATCCATGTTGGACCGGACGTTGCAGAATCATTAAAATGGACTGATGAGAAGTGGTTGGAGTATCCAACAAATTGACAATACAGAGATGTGATTTCATCAGGTGCATTCATTTTATTCTCCTGTCTGGAGAATAATAACATTTTTATGTGTTTGTGATGGATAAAGGTGTTTTTAGGTGTGTATCGTGGATAAAGGTGTTTCCAGGTGTGTATGTGTGTGTGATGGATAAAGGTGTTTCCAGGTGTGTGTGTGTGTGTGTGTGTGTGTGATGGATAAAGGTGTTTCCAGGTGTGTATGTGTGTGTGTGATGGATAAAGGTGTTTCCAGGTGTGTATGTGTGTGTGATGGATAAAGGTGTTTCCAGGTGTGTATGTGTGTGTGATGGATAAAGGTGTTTCCAGGTGTGTGTGTGTGTGTGTGTGATGGATAAAGGTGTTTCCAGGTGTGTATGTGTGTGTGATGGATAAAGGTGTTTCCAGGTGTGTATGTGTGTGTGTGATGGATAAAGGTGTTTCCAGGTGTGAATGTGTGCGTGATGGATAAAGGTGTTTCCAGGTGTGTATGATGGATAAAGGTGTTTCCAGGTGTGTATGATGGATAAAGGTGTTTCCAGGTGTGTATGTGTGTGTGTGATGGATAGAGGTGTTTCCAGGTGTGTACGTGTGTGTGATGGATAAAGGTGTTTCCAGGTGTGTGTGATGGATAAAGGTGTTTCCAGGTGTGTACGTGTGTGTGATGGATAAAGGTGTTTCCAGGTGTGTACGTGTGTGTGATGGATAAAGGTGTTTCCAGGTGTGTACGTGTGTGTGATGGATAAAGGTGTTTCCAGGTGTGTTAAAGAACCAGAAGGAGAGCTTTACCTCCACCATCACGAGCTTCTTTTCCCAGGGCCTTCTGTCCGGCCACTCTTCCCCCAGACAGATGTACAGACAGCAGGACGGACATTTCCCCCCCGCGATGAATTCCTGTATCCCTGACACACACAAACACACACAAACACACACACACACACCTTTACAAACACAAACTACACACATGAAGACATGACGGCCGTCTCAAACTTCACTCACCAAGGGACAACTTTAACAAACACAAAACAACTACAACTACACGCTAGCTCTGTTAGCCTTCAGGCTAGTGGCTAAACCCGTCAGCAATGCAAGCTCACCTCCCACAAAGTCTTGGAACCGGAAGAGGGCCTGGGGCTCCATCTTGGCCACCTGCTGCGGCTCTCGGCTGCGGTCGAACTTACAGCGGCTCCAGAACGCTCTGGCGTTTCCACGGCGATGGCTGTACACCACGGGGCCTGACACGCCCACGTCCACCCCCGCCCCCAGACTGTCCAGCACCTGCTGGGTGAGACGGTTCTGCACCGAGTCGAAGGTCACGGGGGGTGTTGGCAGGGTCATCAGGGTCAGGCCTGACTGGGGGTCCACCTCCCCCATCCTCATCTCCGGGCTGGTCACATGGCCACATGGTCACATAGAAAGGTTACGGGGATGAACTGCTCAAGACACAACTGCTAACCATTGTATGTGTATAATGTGTCTCTGTTTGTGTGTCTGCGTGTGTGTGTCTGTGTGTGTGTGTCTGTGTGTGCGTCTGTGTGGTGTACCTGTAGACAAGTCTGAAACCAGTTGCGTTATCCACCAGATTCTCAGAAACCTTCACCCCTCTGTAGAACACCGACACCCTGAACTGTGTCTCTGAAGACACACACACACACACACACACACACACACACACACACACACACACACACACACACACACACACACACACACACACACACACACACACACACACACACACACACACACACACACACACACACACACACATTACACTGGGCATTGCTTATAGCACCGAAAAAAAACCTTCACTCAGGACTCCGTGCCCACTCACTGAATGCCTCGTCCACCCAGGTCTGGGACAGAGACTGAAGGAACTGCTCCGCCACGGGCTGCTGCTGCCCCGCCTCCCCCGCCCCCACGGGCGCCACCTCCGTGGTCGGATGCCCCTCAGCAGCAGCCTCTCCGCCCGTCGCCATGGGGGACAGCTGTGGCACCCGCCAGCCGGCACAAGCAAGGTCTTCAACGGGCTGGGGAAGCTCCTCCGGCATGGCAGCGGTGTCTACTGGGGTCAGGGGTCGGGTTAGCACTGAGGTCAGGGGTCGGGTTAGCACTGGGGTCAGGGGTCGGGTTAGCACTGAGGTCAGGGGTCGGGTTAGCACTGAGGTCAGGGGTCGGGTTAGCACTGAGGTCAGGGGTCGGGTTAGCACTGGGGTCAGGGGTCGGGTTAGCACTGGGGTCAGGGGTCGGGTTAGCACTGGGGTCAGGGGTCGGGTTAGCACTGAGGTCAGGGGTCGGGTTAGCACTGGGGTCAGGGGTCGGGTTAGCACTGAGGTCAGGGGTCGGGTTAGCACTGAGGTCAGACGGAGAGCCCGGCCGTCCCCAGGTCAGGTGTGTGGGGGTTACCTGAAGGTTGGATGTTGAGGGCCATCAGGCAGTCCTGGAGGTCGTCGTCGTTAATGGTGGTGGTGGCTGCAGAGAAGACATACCTCTGTTCTTTATTCTGATCTAGATCTACAGTCTATGTTCCTTCTATTGACCTAGATCTACATTCTCCTCGACTAATGTTTAAGGCTATAGGTCTACGTCTTCTGACGTTCCTTCTAGAGCTGTACCTTCGATTTAACTTAATCTACATTATAGTTTTTGATTGATTGTTTCCATTATATTGATGTTCCTCTATGAATCTACATCTATATTCTACTATATCAATGTTCCTTCTATTGGTGTACTGATCACGTGACCCGCCGGAGAACCAGCCTACCTAGAAAGATGTTGTCGTCTTGGAGCAAGATGGTTTCAACGTTGTGATCTAGAAAGATGAACGGGTCCTGTGACACACACACACACACACACACACACACACACACACACACACACACACACACACACACACACACACACACACACACACACACACACACACACACACACACACACACACACACACACACACACACACGAGGTTAGCCTTAACCCCCTAACCCGAACCCTGGGGTCTTAACCCCCTGACCCTATCCCTGAGGTCACAATACTCTAACCCTAACGCTGAGTCCTCCACCCCTGACACCTACTGTAAATATAAATACAGCCATTTTTATGTTTGAGAAACCCTGGTCCAGAATCCATTTCTGGTTCAGATCGTACCTGTTGGTTCTTTTCCTGGACCGGAGTGGAGAGCTCCTCCTCTTCCTGGGACTCCACAGGGGGCGATGCTGAGAGAGAGAACACATAGCTCAATTACATATCAGCCAATCATCAGCCAGACACAGATGACAGTAGAATTATTAAAAACATTACATTTCATGAGGAGATGCTAGTGTGGCCATTCAACCAATCGGGAATACAAACAGGTATTTATTTGTAAACAAAGATTGAGCAAACATGGCTAGGCTAAAGTAGTACACTCTGCTATTCAACGCTATGCTTCTGTGCTTTATCTGAAATCTAAGACCCAACCCTAATTTAATTGTTAAATGAACCCCACTCTACAGACTCTATGTGTCTAAAACCAAATCATCACCAAACGGTGGAGCAGTCTAAACGTAATCTAGAAAGCCAAAGTAAGTCTTTATAAAACTGGTAACCAAAGGTAACCAACCGAGACCACCCAGGTGTGAGAATAAACCCATCGCAGAAGGCCAGGAACTCACACTCACACTCACTTTCTGAGCGCTTTAAACATGCACTTTGTGGTTGTGGTTGCCTCGCCTGCCTCCTTACCTGAGGAGGGGGAGGAGCTTGGCTTTGGCCAGCGGAACACCTTGATGGGGTTGGCGTTTTCCTTGCTGTTGTTTGTTACCATGACGAACTTCTTGGCCCGAAGGGTGCTGCGGAAGTTCCTCTTCCAGACGGAGGAGTCCCCTTGGGCCTGGCCGTTCCCGCTCACCTCCGCCCAGGCCTGGGGCAGGGGAGGGCAACCGTCACACTCAGATATCTTCTCTTGTAAGGGACTACCGCCTCGTAGGCATCTTGTGAAAACTGGTGATTGACTTTGAGAAGACAGATCCTGATCGAAATCTATCTATTTTTTAGACACAGAGTTCAATATTTTTCACATTATGTGTACGAGTCAGTTCTCTCTGATGTTAGAAAATAGCATTAGTGTGAGGGTTCCTTTTCCACACAAGATCATAAGGGTGTGTCTGTGTGTGTGTCTGTGTGTCTGTGTGTGTGTCTGTGTGTGTGAGTGTGTGTTTGTATATTATTTTTTATATAGAACTGAACTGCGTTTCTAAGTCAGTTCTACATGATTCCGTAAAATGTCTTCTGAAGCGTGATTAAACTGTGAAAAATTACTTAAAAAAAAAAAACTGCAATGAGATGGATGGAGGATAAAAGATGATAAAAGATGATAATAAGCACATATAAGGATTACAGGCATGCCGTCAAATATTATTTATTCTCTGTAAGCGCAAGGCAAAGTGAAATGAAACCTGTCATTTCTAAACAGAGCGAATGTGTGGTTTGGGACCTGACCTTGAATATGAGGATGTCAATGCTGGAGGAGTCCTGCCTGAGAGCGTGCTTCCAGGGGACAGAGAACTCAGTCCTGCCCGGGTCGGTCCAGTCTACCCCGGGGAACAGCCCGCTGTCGATCCTGGCCTTCAACCAGGGGATGAAGAGTGGCTTGGGCTGAGCCATGCCTGGTTGATGCCCATACCCCCCACAGGGAACAGTGTTAAACTAGAAAAGGTGGTGAGCGCTGTGGTACAAGTGAGGTTGATTTTTTTTTTAATAAAGTCACATAGATTAAGACATAAAGAAACGTTAAATGGCTTAAATCAAGTAAAGGGCTTTTAACAAAAGTGCAAGAGTCTAAATGGAGTAAACAATGTAAACATACACACCATTTAAGAAAAAGTAAATGGTTGGAAACATGTATTGCCCTGCACTGCTGGTGTGTGTGTGTGTGTGTGTGTGTGTGTGTGTGTGTGTGTGTGTGTGTGTGTGTGTGTGTGTGTGTGTGTGTGTGTGTGTGTGTGTGTGTGTGTGTGTGTGTGTGTGTGTGTGTGTGTGTGGAATGGAATAGCGAGCCGATGCGTGATTAACTCCCAAGTTAAAAAAATATATAGTATTTTAAAAGTAGAATATCATAAAAAGTATAAAATATTAAAAAAGTCATAAGCGCCCGATTCCAAGCTATTCTGAACATTTTAAAATTTGAATGGAGTCTCTAGGTGAAAATTTGAGGAATGTTAGGTGACATGTGGTGAGCAATTGGACTTCCGTATTCATATTTATTAAACCCAGACGGTGAACGGCGGCGTCAATGCAGAAAGAAAGTGCCATAATATGAAAATGTTTTGGTTCATATTAAACCATTAACATAAGAATGATAAACAATTACCAAAAATATGCACAAATAGAAACAACAGCGCACAAACCGAGAGGAATACGCGCTTCAATATTATAATATAATATAATATAATATAATATAATATAATATTGTATAGACGACCATGAGAATCAGAATGTTGAACCAGGGCTTGACAGATAAGCCCTGCTTCGCCATTATGATTCTCATGGTCTGATATAGCCACCGTCCAAACTTAGTAATAACTTACGTGTAATAAATAGCTGTAGCCTACCTACCTTAACTTCCGCCCGCCAAACACTTTAAATTCAGAGAGCTTTTCAGAGTTGTCTATTAAAAGCTAGACTGAAAGCGGAAGAGGGGAGCTCTGATCTCAGGCAGGGAGTACTCGGTTCTCACCCCCCAACACGGCTTCTCGGGAAATCCCTCCTCTTCAGTTTCGTTTTCCAAACTTCACCAACGACCTGTTCCCGCGAGTCCACAACGCGGAGTACCCGTATGCACTCACTGCCCCCCCCCCCCCCACACACACACACACACACACACGCACACGCACACACAAACACACGCACAATTTTTACACGAGTTTAACACGGTTTTAAACTCAAGAAGTCACGTCACGTCTTCATTTCCATTGCTGTGTCATAGGCTACTTGTGGTTTAACCTGCAGCTGCGTTTTACCTTGATCTCAAATGCTGTGTCTTCAGAGAAATTCACATCAGACACTAGAGGACGTAATTTATTAATCTCGAAACTGACGTGGTTTTAGAGGAGACTAAACCAGTTTGCAGGATGAAACAAGGCTCCATCATAACCGACACACACACACAGAATTAGTTTTATGAATTATTATTAATAGGTATGATGATAGGTATAGATTCTGGGCCGACTGATCTTTAAATTGTGTGGTCATTGTGCTAGCCTCTCAGTCATGGATGCCCTAAACGACACTGTGATGGTGGCGCGCAGAGTGCAAGCAGCACGCTTTATAAGCAGACGGTACAGGCTACTTCGTGACACTTTTCGAAGATACAACGCTGAACATTTCCGACGTCGGTACCGTCTGTCCAAAAGAGCGGTGAGGCGCCTTATTACTTGTTAGCAGATCAACTTTGGTCCAGAGGTAGAGGGAACATGCCTGTGCCAGTAGCGCACAAAGTTCTCCGCATCTCCTGGGGTATACTAGAAATCCGAGTAGGCCTACTTCCGGTTTCCAAGCTGTTTAAACAGAGTCAGCTGGGAATCAGCTGATCCTGAACGAGCACAGCAATCACGTTCAACCTCGTGCGCAACTGCGTGTTCCAAAACCTCCGAAGGAGTACGGTTTTAAAGCGCAGTAGTGCCAACTGACAGAGCAATTGGCCCAATACGTCCATGCACGCACAGCAATGCACAATAAAACACAGTAAAACACAAATCAGTACACAGTAGTACACGGTTCTTGGCGTGTTTTATTCGTTTCTCAAATACAGGAAAGTTAATGTACAGAAGAAAATGATTTTGTCAAGAACTGTACAATATTTACACAAAGACTTTCTTTTTTTTAATAGTTTCTTGGAAAATTTGATTGTTTCCAAAATAAGTCATAGTATGCACAAACATTTAGATGATAGAAATGAAATGACTATTTGCTCTTTAAATATCACTCTGAGGGTGTAGATGGACTTATTGATTGCTGATCAGACAGGCGTTGCTCTTATATACAGAGGGGAAGACGGATCTCGGATATGTAATGGTTAGTTAAGTTTCCCAGTACGGAACAAAAATGTTATTTTAAATGTTAGCCTGCCACAGTTTCTATTAAAAACGTTCTCTTATAAATAATTAAAACATGTTTCCATATTGTTACAAAGCTGGCTAGCTAGCATTGACAAGGAGCAGGTTATCCAGCTATGTGTATATGCCAGATACTAGCTAGCTAGCATGTACACATTGCTAGCTAGTTAGTGTAGCTACACAGCAGGCTAGTTAGCTAGTCTGGACACATAGCAGGCTAGCTAGCTACCATTGACACTTAGCAAGGTAGCCAGCTATGTGTGTATGCTAGTTACTATCTAGCTAGCCCACACATAACTAGCTAGCCAGTGTAGACACAGAGCTTGGTAGCTAGCTAGTGTAAACACGTAGCGGGCTAGCTAGCACAGTTACAGCATGGGGGTTTAGTTATCAACATTTTTTTTTACTTAAACACACAGTCTCCATAGAAACGTTGTTCGTTCACTCTCTGCACACGCTCTCACTCCTCCGCTCACGGTCAAAGATTCTCCAAAAAAATAATTTACGTAAAAACTAAAAACGTTATTGGCTTCCCTTTCGGCTGTGGCCATGGCGAGTCATTTCCTGTCTCTGGGGGGGTCATTTCCTGTCTCAAGGTACTATCACTTCCTGTGCCTCAAGAGACCACACCCACTGATGATGTCCACACGACGTCATCCATGGCGAGGGGCGTGTCCTGGGGGGCGTGTCCTGGGGGCGGGGTCAGGCCTTGGAGCTGAGAGCCAACAGGCTGCTGAAGGTGCAGTACAGCGTGTCGAGCCAGCTCTGATTGGCCATGCACTGCTGCACCACCTCCTCCTGGCCGGGGTCGTCAGCAGCCTGCTCCACACTGTGGCTCTGCACACGCACACAGTGAGACAGAGACATTACACACACACACACACACACAGTGAGACAGAGACATTAAACACACACACAGTGAGACAGAGACATCACACACACGCACACAGTGAGACAGAGACATTACACACACACACACACACAGTGAGACAGAGACATTACACACACACACACACAGTGAGACAGAGACATTACACACACGCACACAGTGAGACAGAGACATCACACACACACACACACACACACACACACACGCACACAGTGAGACAGAGACATCACACACACACAGTGAGACAGAGACATCACACACACACACACAGTGAGATAGAGACATTACACACACACACACACACACACGCACACAGTGAGACAGACATTACACACACGCACACAGTGAGATAGAGACATTACACACACACACACACACACGCACACAGTGAGACAGACATTACACACACGCACACAGTGAGATAGAGACATTAAACACAC
>NC_082399.1:1393927-1411052 GCF_031168955.1 Gadus macrocephalus
TGTGATGGAGGTGGGTACTGCTCCCTAGAGGAGGTGTGATGGAGGTGGTTACTGCTCCCTAAAGGAGGTGTGATGGAGGTGGGTACTGCTCCCTAGAGGAGGTGTGATGGAGGTGGGTACTGCTCCCTAGAGGAGGTGTGATGGAGGTGGGTACTGCTCCCTAGAGGAGGTGTGATGGAGGTGGGTACTGCTCCCTAGAGGAGGTGTGATGGAGGTGGGTTACTGCTCCCTAAAGGAGGTGTGATGGAGGTGGTTACTGCTCCCTAGAGGAGGTGTGATGGAGGTGGGTACTGCTCCCTAGAGGAGGTGTGATGGAGGTGGGTACTGCTCCCTAAAGGAGGTGTGATGGAGGTGGGTACTGCTCCCTAGAGGAGGTGTGATGGAGGTGGTTACTGCTCCCTAGAGGAGGTGTGATGGAGGTGGGTACTGCTCCCTAGAGGAGGTGTGATGGAGGTGGTTACTGCTCCCTAGAGGAGGTGTGATGGAGGTGGTTACTGCTCCCTAAAGGAGGTGTGATGGAGGTGGTTACTGCTCCCTAGAGGAGGTGTGATGGAGGTGGTTACTGCTCCCTAGAGGAGGTGTGATGGAGGTGGTTACTGCTCCCTAAAGGAGGTGTGATGGAGGTGGTTACTGCTCCCTAGAGGAGGTGTGATGGAGGTGGTTACTGCTCCCTAGAGGAGGTGTGATGGAGGTGGTTACTGCTCCCTAGAGGAGGTGTGATGGAGGTGGTTACTGCTCCCTAGAGGAGGTGTGATGGAGGTGGTTACTGCTCCCTAGAGGAGGTGCGATGGAGGTGGTTACTGCTCCCTAAAGGAGGTGTGATGGAGGTGGTTACTGCTCCCTAAAGGAGGTGTGATGGAGACGTCTACTGTCCCGAGAGGAGGATGTGTCGTAGTGTGGTGTAAATAAGGAGGTGTCTTACGTTCGTCTTCGCTGCCCTCGGAGGAGGAGTCTGAAGAGGAGGGCGCCTCCTTCTGCCACTCCTTCCTCTTCTTGGGAGGAGGCTCCACCTCCGTCTTGCTCCTGGTCTGTTTGGATCGGACGGGTCGCTCCGCTGCTCTCTCCTTCCCCCTGTCGGCTCCTCGCTTCTCCGCCTTCCGCTGCTGGGGCTGGACTCTCCTCTCCTTCTCCACCCGTTCCCTCGCTCCCTTCTCCTTCTCCTCCTTCTCCTCCTTCGCCACCGCCTCCCTCTTCTCTCGGCTCCTGGTCTTCTCCCTCTGGGAGGGAGGAGCGGCCTTCTCCTCCTTTTCTGCGGGCGTTAGGGAGGGAGGCTGGGACGCCACCCTGAGGGGGAGCTGCCGCCTGGAAGGAGCAACAAGGAGGAGCTCGTTAGTGGAGGAGGGCGACCAACACCGTCACCAGGAGCTCGTTAGTGGAGGAGGGCGACCAACACCGTCACCAGGAGCTCGTTAGTGGAGGAGGGCGACCAACACCGTCACCAGGAGCTCGTTAGTGGAGGAGGGCGACCAACACCGTCACCAGGAGCTCCTGCTGGTGATGAAGAGGCCTATGTCCAGCCTAATGCCGCGTTTCCACTGCAGGGTGCGGTTCGGTTCGCAAAGCTGCGGTACGGATTGCGTTTCCACCGCCAAAAGTGGGCGTGACCCGGACTGAGCTGTACTTGTTTTGCCCTCGTCTTCAGTACTCCTCCGTTGGGGTACTGAGACGCCTGAAAGGGTGCCGGAAAATTCGAGCTACTAAATTCCGGGCGACGTGGGGATAAAAACAAACTAACAGCAGCCTCGAGGCATCATTCTTTACAATGAACATGTCGCGTAAAACGCTTGCTTGGGCGAACGAGGAGGTGGAGACGTTCCTCTGCGGCCTCTGCGACATCCGGCCTACCATAAAGGGTACTGTCGGCGGTGGAAACGCGGCATAAGTGACTGAACAGATTCAGTTTCTATTAGTTAGACGGAACTAACAGAGTTTGAATGTTGGGATGTTGAGGTTGGTCGAGGGGAGTTTGGGTACGTTTGAGGTGAGGGTAGTTGGTGGTGAGTTGAGGGCAGTTTGAGGTGAGTTGAGGTTAGTTTGAGGTGAGGGTCGTTAGTGGTGAGTTGATGGTAATTGGAGGCAAGTTAATCGTAGTTTGAGGCGAGTTAAGGATAATTTGAGGTGCGTGGAGGGTAGTTTGAGGTGAGGTGAGGTGAGGGTAGTTTAAGGTCAGTTTGAGTTAGTTTGATGCGAGTTCAGGTTAGTTTAAGGTCGGTTTTAATCATTTGAGTGAGAGGCGTTTGTTGAGGTTAGTCTGAGGTGAGTTTGGGTTAGTTTGGGTTAGTTTGAGGTGAAGTCCGGTTGGTTTGAGGTCAGTTCAGGTTAGTTTCAGATGAGCTCAGGTTAGTTTGAGGTGAGTGAAGGGTAGGTCCAGATGAGCTCAGGTTAGTTTGAGGTGAGTGAAGGGTAGGTCCAGATGAGCTCAGGTTAGTTTGATGTGAGTGAAGGGTAGGTCCAGATGAGCTCAGGTTAGTTTGAGGTGAGTGAAGGGTAGGTCCAGATGAGCTCAGGTTAGTTTGAGGTGAGTGAAGGGTAGGTCCAGATGAGCTCAGGTTAGTTTGAGGTGAGTGAAGGGTAGGTCTGGGTGAGGTCAGGTGAGTTTGAGGTGAGTGAAGGGTAGGTCCAGATGAGCTCAGGTTAGTTTGAGGTGAGTGAAGGGTAGGTCTGGGTGAGGTCAGGTTAGTTTGAGGTGAGTGAAGGGTAGGTCCAGATGAGCTCAGGTTAGTTTGAGGTGAGTGAAGGGTAGGTCCAGATGAGCTCAGGTTAGTTTGAGGTGAGTGAAGGGTAGGTCCAGATGAGCTCAGGTTAGTTTGAGGTGAGTGAAGGGTAGGTCCAGATGAGCTCAGGTGAGTTTGAGGTGAGTGAAGGGTAGGTCTGGGTGAGGTCAGGTGAGTTTGAGATGGGTTAAGGCCGGTTTGAGTGGCGTTTGAGGGGGTCTGACCTGAGCCCGGGGGCGTTGCGGCGCAAGGGTCTCCGGGAGCACACGCGGACGTAGTCCTTCTTGCTGACGTTCTCCAGGAACTTGACGTAGAGACGCTGGTACCGCCGCTTGGCGTCGCCAAAGTACCCCAGGTACTGAGGAGAACCAGGAGAAACTTTATCAAAACGCTCGGCCACGACACTGACACTCACATCATCATCATCATCACCATCATCATCATCCATGACAACCATGACAACCATGGTAACAGGAAGAGGAAACAGGAAGTGAGGTGTAAACAGGACGTGAGCTCACGTTGCTGGTGGCACAGAACTGTCTCTGGCCGTCTTTGATCTCTGGACTGAACTTCTGCAGCAGAGCCTTCTGGACGCGCCAGATGGGGGGGGGTTCACGACCCGTCTGTAACGCCAGCTGGACACACACACATAGTTATATACACACACACACATTATGTGTATCAATTGTATACGTTTATATACAAATACACACACACACACACACTAACCTTGAGGGATTGGATGTCTTCGACGCGCACCACGAACTCGTCCCTCTCCCTGAAGATCCCCTCGGCCCCGCTCTCGCTCTCGTCCCCCTCGCTCTCCCCGGCGATGGCCGCGCCCCCCTGCTTCTGGGCCAGGTGCAGCGAGGAGGTCTTAGGGGGCGGGGCCTCCTCCTCCTCCTCCTCCGGAGAGGAGGGGGCGGGGGAGCTGGGGGGGGACTCCTTCTGGTCCAGGCCGGGAGGAGGCGGGGAGGAGGAGGAGGGGGGAGGGGCGGGGCTGGAGGAGAGGGCGGGCGGGGGGGCGGGGGAGGAGGGGGGCACGGAGGCGGCGGGGGAGGGGCTGACGTTCTCCTCCTCTGGCTGGGGGGGAGCGGGGGAGGGTAGGGAGAGGGGCGGGAGGGGGGAGTGGCAGGGGGAGGAGGAGGAGGCCGGGGAGGGGGGGTCCGGGGGAGCCTGGGACGTCGCCGCGGCAACAGCATCTTCCAGAGCCGGTGCTGGAATAAAGATGGAGGTCAGGACATTGACGGGGAAACACACGGTCAGCAACGCGTCAACAGAACACATCCGGTAAAAACGGACCAATGGCGTCGTCGGCCCGATGCCTTCCTCCTTACCTTCAGCCTGCAGCTCCTCCAGACTCTCCTCCTCTTCCTCCTCCTCTTCCTCATCGCTGTCCCTTCCCTTCTCCTGCTCGTGCTGGTGGGTGTCGATGGCCGCCATCTTCCCGTCCTCCATCTCCTCCTCTTCGTCCTCCTCCTCCTCCCGCTGCTCCTCCTCCTCCTCCTCCGGCTCCTCCCGCTCCTCCTGCCTCTCCAGAAGGGCCGGCTGCTCGTCGTTGGGCGAGGAGGAGGGGTGGGGGGGGGAGGGGTGGGGCCGCTGGGGGGAGAGGATGGGCGGCTGCAGGGTGGGGGTGAGCGGCGGCGGCGGGGGCGTGGGCGTGGCCGGCGGCGGCAGGGGCGGAGCCTGGAGCTGGGGCGTGTCGTAGAGGGCGGAGATGGCCGAGGAGATGCTCTTCTGGAGGTCCTGGTTCCTCCCCACCGAGTCCTCCTCCTCTTCGTCGGAGGAGAAGGAGGGCAGCGTCTCCAGGTTCCTCTTCAGCTCGTCCTCCAGCCGCTTGGGGGAGGAGCAGCCCCCCAGGGACAGGCCCCCGCCGGCCCCCTCCGAGCCCTCGCCGAACGACGGGGTCGGGGCCGCGGGCGATAAGGGGCGGAGTTTGCAGGGGGAGGGGGAGGAGTCACAGGTGACTGGGTCCATCTCCATGCCGACGGGACGCTTCCCCGTCTTCAGGAAGTCCAGGAAGGAGGCCATGAAGCCGGCCTTGGACTCCTCCTTCTCCTGGTCCTGGAGCGAGGAGGAGGAGGAGGAGACGTGGGAGAGGAGAGGAGGGGAGGGGAGGAGGAAGAGGAGAGAGGAGGAGAGAGGGAGAGGAGGAGAGGGGAGGAGAGAGGAGGAGGAGGAGGAGAGGAGGGGAGGAGGAGGAGAGGAGGAGGAGAAAGGAGGAGAGGAGGGAAGGAGCAGGGGGAGGAGGGGAGGAGAGAGGAGGAGGAGGAGAGAGGGAGAGGAGGAGAGGGGAGGAGAGAGGAGGAGGAGGGGAGGGGAGGAGGAGGAGACGTGGGAGAGGAGAGGAGGGGAGGGGAGGAGGAAGAGGAGAGAGGGAGAGGAGGAGAGGGGAGGAGAGAGGAGAGGAGGGGAGGAGAGAGGAGGAGGAGGAGAGGAGGAGGAGAAAGGAGGAGAGGAGGGGAGGGGAGGAGGAAGAGGAGAGAGGAGGAGAGAGGGAGAGGAGGAGAGGGGAGGAGAGAGGAGGAGAGAGGGAGAGGAGGGGAGGGGAGGAGAGAGGAGGAGGAGGAGGAGGAGAAAGGAGGAGAGGAGGGAAGGAGCAGGGGGAGGAGGGGAGGAGAGAGGAGGAGAGAGGGAGAGGAGGAGGAGGAGGAGGAGGGGAGGGGAGGAGAGGAGGAGGAGATGTGGGAGAGGAGAGGAGGGGAGGGGAGGGGAGGAGGAAGAGGAGAGAGGAGGAGAGAGGGAGAGGAGGAGAGGGGAGGAGAGAGGAGGAGGAAGAGGAGGAGGAGGAGAAAGGAGGAGAGGAGGAGGAGAGGAGGGGAGGGGAGGAGCAGGGGGAGGAGGATGAGGAGACGTGGGAGAGGAGAGGAGGGGAGGGGAGGAAGAGGAGGGGAGGGGAGGAGGAGAACCAATTAAAACCAGCCAGTCACAAAGTGAATCCGGTATCTCTCGACGAGCGCTCCACCACAGAGGGGGAGTCCTCACCCTGTCGTCCATCCCGCCGTCGTCGCCCCCGTCGGCCCCCAGCGGGCCCCTGCCCCTCTTGTCCTGGCTCCTGGAGCTGTCGGCGCTGCAGGGGGCCCCGGGGCTGAGCCCCAGGGAGGGGGCCGAGCCCACCGAGCCGTCCGACAGTGCCGGGTCCGTCCCGGACAGAGAGTCCGTCCTCAGCAGGGAGTCGGCCGACGCCATGGTGCCGATGGGCAGCTTGATCTGAGGGACGCATCATCACCACGCTCAGTATCGCTATACATGATCAATATACAGTATCAGACATTACAGGCCTGATCCGAGGAACAAAATATCACGACATTCATTATAGCCCCTATAGCCCCTCCTCTGTCCTATAGCCCCTCCCCTCTGTCCTATAGCCCCTCCTCTGTCCTATAGCCCCTCCCCTGTCCTATAGCCCCTCCCCTGTCCTATAGCCCCTCCCCTCTGTCCTATAGCCCCTCCCCTCTGTCCTATAGCCCCTCCCCTCTGTCCTATAGCCCCTCCCCTGTCCTATAGCCCCTCCCCTGTCCTATAGCCCCTCCCCTCTGTCCTATAGCCCCTCCCCTCTGTCCTATAGCCCCTCCCCTGTCCTATAGCCCCTCCCCTGTCCTATAGCCCCTCCCCTGTCCTATAGCCCCTCCCCTCTGTCCTATAGCCCCTCCCCTGTCCTATAGCCCCTCCCCTCTGTCCTATAGCCCCTCCCCTCTGTCCTATAGCCCCTCCCCTCTGTCCGATAGCCCCTCCCCTGTCCTATAGCCCCTCCTGTCCTATAGCCCCTCCCCTCTGTCCGATAGCCCCTCCCCTGTCCTATAGCCCTCCTCGAGGGCACTGACCTTCAGCGGGGGGATGGGCTCGTGGTGGATCTGCTGGTGGGGGAGGAGGCTGGGGTCCTGCTCCTTCATCTCCATCATCATGTCCTCCCTCTTGGCCCCGCGGCCCCGCCCGCCCCGGCCCCGGCCGCGGCCACGCCCGCCCTCCACGCTGTACCCGGCGCCCGGCGCCACGGGGCCCAGCTCCCCCATCATGCCGCGGGGCGTGTAGGGCTCCGGAAGGGGTCGGATGCGGGGGCGGCCCCGGGGTCTGGGGGGCCCCTCTCTCTTGGGCTTGGTGGGCTTGCGGCCCCTCTTCTTGGGGCCCTCCTGGGGCATCAGGGAGTGGTAGAAGTCGAGGTCACCCATCATGGGGCTGAGGGAGCCGGCGCCCCCTCCTCCTCCTCCCCCTCCCCCTCCTCCCCCTCCTCCCCCTCCCGCCGCCCCTCCCTTGCGGCAGCTGGACACCAGGTCGGGCAGGAGGTCCGTGCGGCGCCGGCTGTTGAGCCGGATGTCGGCGGGCTGGTCCGCCTTGTCCTCGTCGTCCTCGAACTCGTACTCCTGGGCGTAGCTCTTCTTGGGCAGGGAGCTGGGGTCCCTGCGCTCCTTCAGGAGGTGGAAGGAGCTCGACTTGAGGAGCTTCTTGGGCCGCGAGGAGCAGAAGATCGGGGACTGGAGCCCCACCGAGCCCCCGCCGACGCCGCCGTGTCCCGGCGGGTGCTTCCCCCCGCCGGCGCCGTTGTTGTTGTTGTTGTTGGGTCCGGAGCAGTTGGGCCCCAGCCCCATGGGGGGCCCCTGGGACTGGATCAGGCCCAGCTGCTCCGTGTTGACGGTGGAGGGCAGCTCGTGGCCCTTCAGGGGGTCCAGGTCCAGGTTCATGCCCCCCGGGCCGGAGTCCTCCAGCCCGTGGCAGTACTGGCCGTAGCCCTGCTCCGCCCTGTGGTGGCCCATCATGTCGTAGCCCCCTCCCCCTCCTCCGGACCCGGCGCCGCCCCCTCCCGGCCCTCCCTTCAGGGAGTCCATGCCCTCCTGGCCCGGCTGGCCACTGTTCATCTCCTGGCCCCCGGGGCCGCCCCCCCCCCCCGCCGCCTCCGCAGCTGGGCTTGTACTCGTCGGGGCAGAACATGTCCTCCATGCCGGGGAAGAAGGAGCGGTCCTCGTCCTGGAGCAGGGAGTCGGGGAAGCAGATGGAGGTGAGCGGGACGAAGCGGTTGCTCTGCTGGTTCTGCGCGCCCTTGTCCACCGGGCTGACCTGGTCGAACTGGTGCTGCTCCTGGCCGGCCTGGGACTGGGGCAGGCTCTGCTGCTGGGCCTCGCGCTGGGACTGCTGGTGGCCGGAGAGCGGGGGCGGGGGCAGGTGGTGGGGGTGCTGCTGCTGGCCGTGCTGCGGGTGGTGGGGGTGGTGCATGTGGGAGGAGGCCAGGCCCAGGTCGGCCTCCGACAGGAAGGGGTGGAGGTCCGAGTTGGAGGGGTGCTGGGAGTGGTGGTGCGAGGGGTGGGACCTCTGCTGCTGCTCCTGCTGGTGGCACTCTCCACCCCCTCCCCCGCCACCTCCTACCGCTCCGCCTCTCCCTCCTCCTCTAGCCCCGCCCCCTCGCCGCTCCTCCTCCACCTCGCCGGTCCGGGCCAGGGATCGCTCCAGCATGTCCAGGGAGGAGACCCCCCCCTGGTGCTTGGCCTGGCTCTGCTCCTGCTGGCCGTAGTGGGCGGCGGCGGCGGCGGCCTCCAGAGCCTGGGACTGGAGTTGGATCTGCAGCTGGCTGCCCTGCGGCTGCGGCGGGTGCTTCCCGGAGCCCTGCTGCTGCTGCTGCTGCTGCTGCTGTCCGAGGGAGTGCTGGGAGAGGGGGTCCATCTTGTGGTGGGCCTGGTGCTGCGGGTGCTGGCGGTGAGCCTCCATCTTGTGGTGCTGCGGGTGGTGGGGTTGGTCCATCTTGCTGCGTGCCGCCGTGTGGGCCAGCACCGACTGCAGCAGGTGCGGCGGCTGGCGGTCCGTGGGGGAGTCCATCAGGGAGACCCCGCCCTCGCTGCTCTTCCGGGGGTAGGGGGGGATGTCCGACTGCTCCTGCTGCTGCTGCTGCTGGCTCTTCTTCTGCAGCTCCATCTGAGCGTGGCTCTGCAGCCCCGCGTGGGAGCCCAGGGAGTGCTGGGAGTACGGGTCCCCCCGCCCATAGTGGACCACCGAGCCCAGGTTGTCATGGTGATGGAGGTGCGTGGGGTGCGTTGGGTCGCCCTGGTTCCCCCTGCCCCCGCCGCCGCCCCCCCCACCACCACTTCCTCTGTTGTTACCCGGGCGCTCGCTCCTCAGCTGTTGACTTTGCTGTTGTTGTTGTTGTTGCTGCTGCTGCTGCTGCTGTTGTTGTTGTTGTTGTTGTTGTTGTTGTTGCTGCTGCTGCTGTTTCTTCAGGGACATCTCCAGCTGCGTGTCCAGCCCGGAGATGGCGCTGCCCGCGCCGGCCCCGCCCCCGCTGGAGGTGGCGGTGTGGGTCCTGATCACGCTCTGCAGGTGGTAGCGCTCCTCCGAGGACTTGGCCAGGTCGTAGGAGAGGCCTTTGCCCCCGTCGCCGCCGCCGCCGCCGCCCGGCGTCCCGCTCTGGGAGTTCTGGGGGGCGGGGCTGGCCTGGGCCTGCAGCAGGTGCTCGATCAGGAAGTCCTCGTCGTCCACTTCCTCCTGGGAGCGCTGGGCGAGCAGGGAGGAGGAGGAGTCGGCCTTGGGTTTGGAGGAGGAGGAGGGGTGGTAGGTCTGGGAGGAGGGGACGCCCCGGGAGTCGGGGTACCCCCCCTGGGGGGAGGACAGGAAGCCCGGGGAGAGGACGGAGGACAGGTACTTGTTGGAGCCGGCGCCCCCCGGGGACTGGTTGGGGGAGTGCAGCCCGGGCCGGATGATGGCCGAGTTGCCGGACGGGGACGGGCTCGAGTCCTGGATGTGATAGGACCCTCCGCCGCTCCCCGCCCTCTCATTGGTCAGATTACCCCCGGCCCCGCCTCCGGAGCCGGACGCTGCGCTTCCTGATGAGCCCCCTGACCTTAAAAGGGCGGGGGAGTGGCCTGGGGCTCCGTATCCTAGCGACGGGCTTCCGGCCCCGCCCAGGGAGGACGGGAGGGACCCGTAGGCGGAGTCGGCGGCGTAGACGTCGGCGGAGTACGCCTGGCTCCGCCCCCCCAGGCCCCCGTACCCCTTCCCCCCCCCCGCCGCGGAGCTCAGGTCCTGGGCCTGAGGGGAGCTGAAGCCCCCGTAGGCCTGGGGCAGGTGGGCCGCGGGCGGGGCCTGGCTGGGCGAGTAGGACTGGGAGAGGTGGGAGGACGGGGGCTGGTTGGGGGAGTAGGACTGGAGCTGCTGCTGGGGGGGGGTCTGCCCGGCGAGGGACGCGCTGGGGGTCTTGACGGGGGGCGCGGGGGAGCCGTAGCCCGAGAGGCAGGCCTTGGGGAGGGTCTGCGGGACGGAGGAGCTGGAGGTAGCGGGGGGCTGGGGGGGCGCGGGGGGGGGAGGAGCCGGCTGAGGCGGGGGCTGCTGGCGGGAGGGGGCGGAGCTAGAGCTGGAGCCGGAGGGGTGGGGCCCTGAGGGAGCTGAGGAAGAGGAGGACGAAGAGGAGGTGGAGGAGGCCGAGGGGGGGGTGTGAGGAGTCCTGGAGGAGGAGGCCGAGCTGGCCGAGGAGTACCCGCTGCTGGAGCTGCCCTTGGCTCCTTTGCCCGCGGCGGCGGAGGAGGGGGCGGAGGAGGGGGCGGAGTAGGGGGGCTGGATGATGGGCCGGTACTGGTCGGGCCGGGCGCCGGCCTTGTGCTCGGCGGACGGGCTCTGGTCGCCCAGGGGGCTGCAGGCCGAGAGGCCGGCGTGGCGGTGGTGGGAGGGGAGGTGCTGGTAGCCCGCGCCCCCACAGCTCAGGTAGTGCTGCAGGGAGTGGGGCTGGGGGGCGCCGCCCGGCCGCTGGTAGTGCTTGATCACGCTGTCCTGGCGGGGCACGGCGCGCTCCTGGGACCCGCCCACCGCCTGGGCCTGGGCGGAGGAGAAGACGGAGGCGTTGTACAGCTGGTGGGAGGACTGCTCCTGCAGCTGGGACGACAGCAGGTTGAACTGGTGCGACTGCAGGTGCCGGGAGGAGGAGGAGCCGGCTCCCGGGGAGGAGCCCGCGCCGCCGGGGTCCTGGCCGCCGCGGTAGGACGCGCTCTGGGAGGAGAGGAGGCGGTCGAAGCCCAGGCCCGACTGGGACGAGGCCTTGATGTGGAGCAGGGGGTCGTGGGGCGACAGCAGGCCGTTGGAGGTGGGGCTGAAGGTGGGCGTGTCCTGAAGGGACAGGGAGCCGGCGGGGAAGGAGCGGCTGGAGAAGGAGGCCGGATGCTGATAGGCTGAGAGGGCGGAGGAGGAGGGGAAGGAGGCGGAGCCGGGCAGGGCCCCGGAGATGAAGAGCTCTGCCGGGGCGGGGGTGTGCATGGCTGCGGACACACACACAGAGGGGACATTCATTTACAACGGAGTACGTAGGGAAACACTAAATAATCCTATTTAATAAAAAAGATACACTTCAGATTAATGAGCAGTTGGGGGTCGAACATCTCGCTCAAGGTTGCCTGCAGATAAGACCGAGGACATTGGAGGTCAGACCCAGACTGCACTGCATACAGTTAGCTTCAGTAGGCTTCATATGGCTAGCTCTAGAGCGCCACGGGTTAGCACAGCTAGCACAGTTAAATGTCAACAGAGGGAGGTGCGTGCGGCCGGCGGAGTACCTGTCTGCCAGGAGGGTGCGCGGAACTGGGAGAGCAGGGAGGAGGCGGCGGGAGGGGGCTGCTGCCCGCGAGACTCCAGGGCAGAGATCAGGTTCATGACCGAGGCGTCGGGCCCGGACGGGCTGGCGTGGTGGAGCCCAGTGTCAAACAGCCCCGACAGACCTGGAGGGACAGCGAGCACGCTAATGTCACACCTGGGGACAGCTAGCGTGGTAGCATTGTGCTAACATTAAGCTAACATTATGAAAGACCTGGAGCCACGTTTATTACGCTAGCGTGCACGTTACCATGCTAGCATCTGACCTGGAGACAGTTAGCATTCTGATATTATGATAATATTATGCAATCATAAGAAGACAAGTTCTTTATTTATCCCATAAGGGAAATGAAAGTGTTCCAGCAGAAAGGATTGGACAGTGTTAAAGATAAATAATAAATAAATACAATTAAAAATATGAATAAGTTATTAGAATAATTAAATAATATTACTTTGAAAATAAACATAGAATAATACATCAATCATCACCGGAGATCCAGTTACATGCTAACATTATGCTAACATAAGGGAGTCACAGGTAGCCCGCTGACGTTATGCTAACGAGACAGACCAGACGCAGGAGAGTATATTTGGCATTATTTTAAGCATTAAACAAACAACATTCTGATATATGTTAACCCTATTTTAGCAACAAATCCAACTGTTCTGACCGCAACCGTAACGCTGGCAACGGGAAAGGTGAGTGACAGCTCTCTCACCCAAACTCCTCCCGGCAGCCCCCCAAGCCCCGCCCTGGCCAGAGCTTCCTGGGTGGTGGTTGGTGGCGTAGCCTTGCAGGGGATGGGGCGTAGCATACGCCTGCCGGTGGAGGAGCTCAGAGTCTGGGTGGGACGACCGGGAGCTCCCATACATCAAACTGGAGAGACAGGAAGAGGATTAATTAATGAATGAATTAACTAATGACCACCTCGTTTACATACAGGTGGAGGTGAACTCGGGTTCTTCCCGTTGAACCAGACCGACATCACCGCTCTGCTGATGGGGCGGGTTTAGCATGGCGGTCGCCGTAGGGATGCTGTGCGTCTCTACACCAGGGCTTCGTGTATGATACTCTCCGTCTGTGTATCGGAGCGTAATCTGCTTAACTTGCAAGTTGCAGTCACTACCTCATTATATTGGGTCATTAATAAAGTGAATGCGAACCTCCTCGATGAGTCTGATGTAATGAACCGGGAACGACATGGCACCCTGACATGTAGTTTAACATTTAGGAGTGGTGTTCAGGATTTGGCATTCTTGTTGTTTTCCACATACACAACAGAACCAATCCAGATGGGTTGCTAAGCAGAATCTGCTGTCAAACCATCAAATTACAACGAATAAGAAACTCTTAACCTTGACCTTTAAAGCACACGTTTTAGAGGATTCCTTCAAGTCTGTGCCTTTATAGACGTTTTACTCTTTGTCAGCCAAAATGATCTGGGTTTAATCCCTGAGGTCCAGTCTGCCTGCTATATCCAAGAACCCTTAATGACATGTATCTGAAATCAGTGCAAGTAATTTTGGATAAAAGCACCTGCTAAATTGCTAAATGGTCATCAACATAGAGCATTGACTCAATCATGCGTACCTTTAATGAAATGCAAATTAAATAATTGTAACTACATTATTATGGCGTTCATCAATGTAATTCTAATTTAGGTTATATACTACAATAGTATCACAGATTTTCTTTATAACGCCTTACTTACTCAATAAACAATTTTATAAAATACATGTGTTGATTATCTGTTGTTACTGCTATCCCTTTATCTTAGGAGAGAAAGGGGACAATTACAATTTAATTGTAGAACATATCAGACAGAACAGCTCTCTCCTCATGGGACATAATAGATACAAAATAATGTATGTCAGTAACGACAAGGCCAGTAATTATGCGCAATTAATTAGTCATTATCAACCATCGTATATAACACAGGTGTGTGCACCTGGTAAATACCTAGGGATGTCTAGAGATAACGATGAACAGATTAGAAGAAGGTAGTGTAATTTATAGATGGATATGCAGTAGACATGCTTGGTGACCCGATTATAGTTGATGGACGAGAGAACCGAAGAGACCGGGGCTCTGCAGCCAGAAGCACGGAGTAGCCGCGACGCAAAGCGGGGGGAATTCATGCGCTAGGCCGCGGCTCCAAGGCCGTAGGTTTAGTGGAAAACTGGTCATTTTAATCTTCACAGTCAATTCAAATCGATGACAAAACACAGAGAAAAACTAGTCGATTTCTATGGTTATTTTTTCGAGGGAATGTCTGACTCTTTCGGTGTGTTTAGACGTGTATTAACAGGGGGAAGATAACTGAAACCCACCGCTCCCTGCAGGAAATACCAAAATACTCTGTGGAAAAAAATACCGAAATACCTTCCCCTCAGACCCAATATCACCTTTAATGTGTTTAATTGTCCTGGTGCTTTATGTCGCTGTTCTGAGCGACAACTCAAGAAAAATGTGTCTATGTAAATGACCCGCTAAGTGCGTTGTTTACCGGCTGGGGCCTGCAGCTATCGGAGTTAGCTAGGCTAACAGACAGACCCATCATGTACCACAATGCTAGCTGTGAGCTAGGCTAAAGTACTGCTCTGTCTAGTACTACAATGCTAGCTGGCAGCTAGTCCAACAGACTGATCCGTCTAGTTCTAAAATGCTAGCCCGGAAACAGTCCAACAGACGGACCCATCTAGTACCACAATGCTAGCTGGCAACTAGGCTAACAGACTGATTAATCTGCCACTTTGCATATTCCTGCTACTATTGAATATCAGGTCGTGTTTTAGGAGAGTGGTGCAGCCCATTCCTAATAAGGAGTAGTGTAGAGGTTTATTTCAGCCCCTAAGGGGGATATGTCGGAATGTAATTATGGAAATGATCTATAAATCATCACAAATAACATGGAAGTCGGAACCGAGGGAAATGCAAACGATAGCTAATATGAGCGACATATTCCATTCCTTCCATACATATATTTTCACGTTTAAGAAAAATGCCCGCATGATCGATAGAGTATAATGTCCTGGTTGTCAGTGCTTTCTGATCGTGCATTAGGGAATGGGTTGCTGCCTGCACCCAGGGTCTGAACTAGAGGTTGTCTGTATCCCCTTCTTATTCACTGAGGCCTGTGTCACACAATAATAATACTACCAACTCCCTCAGATGGCCCATGCGACCATCCTCTTTACTGCTTTATTAAACCATAACATGTCATCAACAATCAATCAATCAATATTTTTTTTTACCTCCCTCCCTCGCTCCACCCCGCCCACCCCCTCGACACGCACACTGCACTATCCGTGTAAATAATAAGACGACTTACACCTTGCCCATCCGTGTACTGTCATGTGTAGCAGTGTTTGGGGGGGGTTATAAACACTTTGTTCTGTAACGTACCTTGCTTTAGCCGACCTCTCGTAGCTCCATCCTGCCCCTGCAGCCAGGTCTCCAAACCCGGCGCCCGGGTAGTTCCGATCCATCTGTGTGATATAATGCGATGGTGCAATGTGGACGAAAGCGACTTGGGAGTCGGAATCAGAAATCAGATTATGAGGCGAAAGATCCTATCTTCCCCGCTTTCGGATCTCGGCTTATTTCCCCGGTTTGATAAGCCAGAGGTCCGGGGTGGAAAACAGCATCTTGAGAGAAGAAATGGAGGGAGGAGAGAAAAGAGAGGGGGGTCTAGGGGTCTATATTCCAAAACACCACCGATATCACTCCTTTTTCCCCGTTCCTACGCTTATCCCTCCATCATTTACGCCAAAAAAGGGGGATTCGATCCGAAAAAACACACACGCACACACAGTCATTATGGAGATGATGGATGATTTGGCTGAGAAACATTTGATCCAATGCGTCCTTTTCTCCGTCTTCGTCTCCAATCTACCTCTCCTCTCTTCACCACGTCGATCGGATCCACGATCGGAAATATTCGGATCGATTAACCTGGTTATTTGTAACTATTCCACTTAATAGCGCAAGAGCCCAAATTCGTGATTTTTCCGCCCGCAGATCGTTCCCGCCCCCCGGGTTGTTGTGGGCTAGCAGACGCTAGCTGATGGTAGCGTCGCATCAAAATAAAACTCCAGAGATGCTAGTAGGCTAATGTATGCAAGTATAGAAGTCGCATTAGAAGTATTGCTGCGCGTTTGGTTTGGCTGTTAGTAGTAGCAGATCTGTGTAGAATAGCGCAGAGTTACAAACATACAACGACTAGGTGGAAAGATTGTAGGCCGCGTTTTAATATTTTTAGTCATTTTCCGCTGGAGACGCCATGTTTGAAGGCGGCTCTCTCTCTCTCTGTCCCTCTACCTCCCTATCGCTCTCTCTCTCTCTCTCTCTCTCTCTCTCTCTCTCTCTCTCTCTCTCTCTCTCTCTCTCTCTCTCACACACACACACACACACACACACACACACACACACACACACACACACACACACACACACACACACACACACACACACACACACACACACACACACACACACACACACACACACACACACACACACACACACACACACACACACATTCCGCTCTCTGTGTGCGCTGACCTCCGTTTACCTTCCCTCGTGTTAGTTGGCTTCCGAGTTGTTTAGTAATTGACTATTACATGCAAACGGACACTACTTTAGTTTAGGCTATTTTGCATATTGCAGATTTGGCGACACATCCTACGTCCATTAAGATTCAAATGTATTCATTTAAGAAGATAATCCCTATTAAAAAAAAAAATAGAATAATAAAGGCTATAACATTATAACATATTAAGCAATAATAATATTCAATATACAATAACATCATTTAATACACAAACATGCACGGCAAATATACTAAACTTTGCTCACATGCTTGGATATTGTTTATTCAACTGAAATATGAAATATTTAGTTCTGATTTCATTAACTGATATCACTGATATAAGGTTGGACAGTCTAGAATGAAAATATTGCCTACTGTCAGTTACTTGTTTTTAAATAATATTTGAATAACCTAAAGTAAGTAAAATGCTATTGGAAAACAGTTTACTATTTGGTAAACAGTAGAGTACCATTTATTATAACCCTTACATGTATTTAGTGGAGATACGTATTATAATACTTTTATTACACTGACCAATACCCTGGCCTATTCTGTGATCATGGTGATTTTTATCCATGATATATTGTTCAGTCCATAGCGCAGACTTATAAATAAAAAACTAAGGCCTGTAGATTATAGGCTATAGGCATGCGTGCTATTGGATAAAGTCTCCTGTACGGTACAGGTAATCAGAGTGCCATCTAGTGGTCAAATTAACAGCATCTACTGTTAAATTATTGAATTACCATTGACCAATATAAGATGATTGGTCCTATTTAAAATGATCATGGGATATGTGTTTTAAATCTAGGATCGTACAAATCAGTTTGATCTCTTGAGCCATGCCTTGAACAAAAATACGATTTAAAGTTTCAATTCTCTTCAGTAATTAGGAATCAAATCGATTCTAAATAAGCCAGTATTATACTACTGGTATTAACCAGCTACTGGTTAATTCAAGCTCTCCTTATCTATAACAAAGTAAATCCTTTAATGACACATTCCTCATTAGTAAATAGTGTTGTCACCTGGCTTAAGTAATGCTCTTAAGACGACAGTAGAGGCCGACCGCAGGGTACCTCTGCTACAGTGTGGCCTTTGGGATGCAGATCCCATGCCCTCTGCATATTCATGCAGGGAAACAAAGGGTCAGGCTCAACTCTCACACAGAGAGAGGAAGAAAGCAAAGAAACCAAGGAGAAATAATAGGAACCACAACAATTATTATTCTAATAGTAATGTAGAAAAATATCTACATCA
>NC_082399.1:1411152-1436152 GCF_031168955.1 Gadus macrocephalus
GAGGAGAGAGAGGAGAGGGATAGGAGGAGAGGAGATAGGAGGAGAGGAGAGAGGAGGAGAGGAGAGAGGAGGAGAGGAGAGAGGAGAGAGAGAGGAGGAGGGAGGAGAGAGGAGGAGAGGAGAGAGGAGGAGAGGAGGAGAGAGGAGGAGAGAGGAGGAGAGAGGGGGAGAGGATGAGAGGAGAGAGGAGAGAGGCGAAGGAGGCGGAGGGAGGGGGAGGATAAGATGAGAAAGGAGAGGTGGAGGAGCAGGAGGAGGAAAGAGGAGCAGAGGAGGAGAGGAGAGAGGAGGAGAGAGGAGGAGAGACGGCTGCACAGAGCGGGTGCATGGCTGCACTGACACTAATATATATTAGCAGAAACACTGCAGAGAGAGGGGGAGGGGGAGGGTTCGTATTATGGGATGCTGTGAGGTACCAGCAGTTACCACGGAAACGTGAGGGGGAGGGGAGGAGGAACGTAGGGGGAAGATGGGGAAGGAGAGAGAAAGAGAGGGTACACAAACACAATAAAAGGTGTGTTTGCGTGTGTGTGTGTGTGTGTGTGTGTGTGTGCATGTTTGTGTGCGTATATATTTTACCATCCCTACCTCATCAAAAGATGTAACCACATGGTTTCATGCAGCTCTCTTCGCAGCTTTCTCACTCTCTCTCTCTCTCTCACTCTCTCTCTTCACTCTCTCTTTCTCGCTCACTCTCCTCTTTCTCTCTTTCTCTCTCTCCTCTCTCTCTCTCTCTCTCTCTCTCCTCTCTCTCTCTCTCTCTCTCTTTCTCTCTCTCTCTCTCTCTCTCTCTCTCTCTCTCTCTCTCTCTCTCTCTCTCTCTCTCTCTCTCGCTCGCTCGCTCGCTCTCTCTCTCTCTCCTTCTCACACACATACCTCTGGAGACCCCTGCAGGCCATGAGAAGCAGAGGCGAAATGTGAACATGCTGCAGGAGTGTGTGTGTGTGTGTGTGTGTGTGTGTGTGTGTGTGTGTGTGTGTGTGTGTGTGTGTGTGTGTGTGTGTGTGTGTGTGTGTGTGTGTGTGTGTGTGTGTGTGTGTGTGTGTGTGTGTGTGTGCGTGTTTGTGTGTGTGTGCCACAAATACTAACCCGGACATGCCTTTCACACGGGAAGCTGTCCCACTGTCAGTACAGACCTGTCTCTGTCTATACTGTCCGACCCATCCCTGCTCCTTTAATGTTCTGTCTCTGTAGTCTTGGTCTTACCCCTACCTGCCCCCGAAATGACCTGTCTCTGTATGCGCTGTCTAGCCCCTACCTGCTCCTTAATAACCTGTCCCTGGATTCACTGTCCAACCCCAGCCAGTTACTTAATGTCCTGTCTCTGTATTTACTGTGTCACCCCTACTTGCTCCTTAAAGAGCGATTTGCAGAGTGCCATCCTAGTTAATTAATGTTGGGAAAGTAGCAAATAGATTTTTACATTAATTAAAGATAATCTAGACTTTGAGTTACAGGAGATGCTCGAGAGCCTGAGAGCACCGCTATGTTGAAGCCCTTGTGGCTCCAGCTAGCGAGTAGGTTCAGACCCTGAAGCGGCTGACCTTAATGGATACCTCAGCTTAGCTAAACCCGCGGGCCCACCAAGAGTTCGGTACCGAGCTACCTGCTTACTGCAGGTCGGAGCTTAGAGCGGACCCAATGAGCTGAGCAGCAATTAGACCGAGGAGGGGGTCAGCCAGCGTGGCGCTAAGACCTTGCTAATGCATAACATGCATGACATGACATAGCGCTCAAAAAGAGCACTAAGAAAGCTCTCACACAATGCTGAGACGGGTTAGAGGCAAGATGGAGGATGGAGAGGGACTCTGGGAAGAGGAGGAGAGGGGGAGGAGGGGGGAGAGGAGGAGAGGGAGGAGGGGGGAGAGGAGGAGAGGGAGGAGGATGAGGGAGAGGAGGAGAGGGAGGAGGGGGGAGAGGAGGAGAGGGGGGAGGGGGAGGAGGATGAGGGAGAGGAGGAGAGAGGGAGGAGGGGGGAGAGGAGGAGAGGGAGGATGGGGGAGAGAGGGAGGATGAGGGAGAGATGGGGAGCAAGGAGAGAAAAGGGAGGGAAGAGAGTCCAGGGGAGAGGGAGAGGAGCATGGAGGGTGGAGGTGGAGGTGAGAGGAGAGGAGGGTGGGGCTGTGAGAATGGGCGGGTGGAGGTGCTGCAACGGAGGAAGAACAAACAGTAGCGCCTCTTTCACGCGGCAAGGCACGACACCATCTCCACACACACACACACACACACACACACACAGTAGCGTATCCACGACCACAGATGAAAGGGAGGGAGGTGATTCCGAAGGTCAAACGATGGGATGCACGGGATTGGCCAGATCAGCTAATTCTTATTCAACTTCGCCGTCAACTGTTTTGACGTGAACACTCTTTAGAGAACAAAAGAGCCTGGGCCAATCACAACAAGATGTTCTTTAGGAAAACAGCCAATCAGAACCCTGGCCACCGTCTCTAGAGGACGATTCTGTCAACTCAGAGTGTTCAGGGTAACCCGCGATCTAAAAATACCCCCCCCTGATTTATAATGTAGGCTGAGAGGGGGGCAGACGGCTGGAGACACAAAGATTCCATTAAGAGAACTGTTAGCCTGCCAGGGTGTTAGCCTGCTAGGCTAGCAGCTGTGCTAAATACAGATGTTGAATGGGAGCTCGAGACTCCTGCACTGCCAGTGGCAACCATGACAACATGTTGAGACACTGACAGAAAAACAAAGGCTTATACATATAAAATCGTTACTTTGTATATATGTACATATATACATAATTTCGGTCATATATACAGTATATGACCAAAATAAATATTTAGATTTTATATTTCATTCAACAAAATACTTTACTATAAAAGACAATACAATATCTAAATTCTACCTATACACAATTAAACACACAGACGCACAAACACGGGCGCGCGCGCGCAGACACACACACACACACACACACACACACGGAAATAATTTACATATTTACATCCCTCTCTGTGCAGGTGCATGGACGCGGGAAACACCCAATACACGCGCATGTCGGAGTGCAGTGTGATGGAAGAGTGAGTGTGAAGGATGAGTGTGAAAGGGTGAATCCATTATTTACCGCCACACAGATTTAGAATATCGACGGCATGACTCATTCTGTCACAATCCAGCTGTGATTAGTTATAAGATATCGATTAACGGACCCTAACGGCCGTCAACGGCTTGGAGAGGGTGCTCGCGCCTATTGTTGAAGAATCGGGACTTGTTGAATGTCCGCGAGACCCTCCGTTAAAACCGGTTGTATATTGAGACGAACACGTCACCAGAACACACACACACACACACACAAACACACACGCTCACATACTACACTTCAAACACACGATGTTACTCACTCGCTTTGGGTTGTCCTTGGCTTCCTAGTATCGATCCAGGATCAATTAATCGGTGGGTTTTGAGGTGTGGTCTCGGACGGTGTTCAGCTCCTCGCGCGCATTCAGACCCTATGAAGTGCCGCTCCAGACTCACGTGCCGACCCCGTCGCGAGCCGTCTGAACCTCAGGTCCGCTCGAGGGTTGCCTCCCGCGTCATGTGATCACTCAAACCGATTCAAAGCTTGAGACTACGTCATACGGAGGTCACACCTGATGATTAATAGGACTTTTAAAACCGTTTCATAAAAATCACTTCAAAGCATCTCATAAAAAACGCTTCAAGTCGTTTTGTTGTGTATTGAGGTTAGCCTTCTCCATCAATGTTTACTGATTACTAGTTCATTTCATCATTTTGTATTTGTACCTAGGCCGAATCTCAATTCAAATGTATTGAATTTTATGCTGGTTTTATTGGCCTAATTATTCAGTTGCTTAATTAAGGCCTATATTGTTCCAAGGTCGACAGCCTTCTATTCTCTAGAATTGACAACCTGATGATTGTATCTGTTGAAGGTGTTTGACCTGTTGATGTGTGAAGACAGGCCGTCCCATTAAACTTTCTAAACAAATAAAATGTTTCTATGGTGGTTATGCTTTATTGAATAATGTATTGCACTATTGGACCATTTTCATTTACTAACGACATGTCAAATATGCTGTAAGTGAGCCTTTATTAGCCTACAAATGGTCATTTCTCATCGGCGCTGGTTAAAATGTACAAGGATGGCATAACATTTCGTACGACACATAAACGTAACGTCGTGAATACGCTTTGGTGCGTATCTTTCTATAGTAGCTGACTCATAATCAGTTAGAGAGTCTAATTGAGTAGGCCACCTTTCTGCCAGTAGTCAAACACACTAGCCCAAGCAGGTAATAGACTGTCTGAACTGCCCCAGGGGTCCAATCAGTCCGACTGGGGCCAGATGAGGCTGCTTAATCCAGCTATCGTCCACAAACTTCAGTCATCTCAGCTTGTCTCTTCTGTTGAGAAGATCACCGATTGCTCTCCTTCAGTTTATTAGATAAAGTTAGACAACTCCCAGGGTCTTCAAAGTCAAACACACTGTCGTAATGGCTAACGTCTTTCATTTGATTTATGACATCTTCTCCTACAGCAATTCTCAAAGGATCTTGATCTGCATACCTGTTCAATAGATAGCAAGATACAGGGTCCGAGATCACCGAATTGGGCCCTCTTGTGCCATATGTAATACACGATTTCGGAGGTTTCAGACACATTGTTTAAAATCATCTTTATTGAGAACACAAACACAGAACACGACCTTTGGGGAACTAATCAAACAACAGCTGCTCGGTGTAGATAGGATCTACTGTTAACGTATATCGTCTATACATGTTAGTTTTAAAACTCAGTGAACTGAAGTAATAAAGCTACATATATAATAATACAGCTATACATTATAATAACATTGCAAACTTTTTTACTGGACTTTTTCTTTGAAAGTTTCTCTGGTTTGTTGTACTTTTTCCAGTTCGTGTTCATCTTGTCTTTTTCTCTCACAATAAATGTTCATCTGCTGCGATGGCGTCGCAACCAATTGTTTGTCAGTGGGGTTAGGGGGGTTGTGGGGTCACTTGTCTTTGAAGGGGTGGGGCTTGAGGGCCGAGGGGCGGGGCTTCCTGGCCTCGGCCTTATCGGCCCGACTGGCTTTGATCTCGGCCTCCCAGTTTTTCTTCACCATCGTGTAGAGCCTCATCGTGGCCTGGGCATCCTGCACCTGGAGAGAGAGAGAGAGGTGATGAACGCCTATACTGACCACTACCTCTGTGCATACTGTACACCATTGGTTCTCAAAGTGCGGCCCGCGGGCTAATGGTGGCCCGCAGAAACATTCCTGGCGGCCCGCATGACAAACAGATGTAAGTAAAAAAAAACAAAAAAAAAAACGTTTAATTATTATATCAATATTAATTTTAACAAAAATAAATAAATATAAAGAGAAAAGTCGACTCTCTGTAGCTTTAAATTAAATCCTGTTATTTGTTAGTTTTAATCCGACTGTACATTACTTTGAAAGGATGAACCTCAGTGTTGTGATTCAGACCTCACCTGACCTCCCTCCCAGAGGTCCACGGTGCAATGTTTTCTTTCACCACTGGGATGCTGGCGGCGTTTCCCGCCTACATTATTTTCCTTTGCCGACCCTCAGTCAAATTTTGTGTTCCTAAATTGGCCCTCAGCTGTCAAAACTTTGAGAACCCCTGGACTTGGGGATGCTAAATCATCAAAATCTTATAAACATTTGTTTTGTACTCCAGGGTGACAAGGAAGTGCAAAACAATGTGCCATTTCCTATTTATTGGATCAGTTTCAGTGTGGAGCAACTGGGAGCACTGACATGGAAATTAAACAAGTCAATCATTTGTGGAACGGGCAGGGCTCGAAAAACTCCAGCAAATGATTTCCAGACCCACCGAGTGGCATTGGACAGTAAGTACGTCAATCAAACGGTCGTACTGCACTCCCCCCGCGCGACCCCTTCGTGCACGTACTCAAAGCTCGTGACCCAGAGCAAGCTTTTGTTTGTTGTTGTCCTGCGGTAGCTACTGGAGCTAGCTAACTAGCTAATGTTCACTACCATGATAAAAGCACCCTGCAAATTCGTAGGCTGTGTTTGTACTCGGGGCATATCCGTCTGGGAAGAATGGTCCATATTGAACCTCACCATGATTGAGAGCACGGTGAATCTCCACAATCCAAACCAAATCTCCAGGCAGGTTGTCAGCCCGACATCTAACCCAGAGTGCCCTCCATTTAATTAAATAAAATAGAATCAGTTAAGTTACTATCTATTGCTTAATAAGGGAACAAAATGGTGATTTAGCTTATGGCGCACTTATGAAAGCCCTTGCGCAATATGAATTTTAGGAACTGGGTTTTGGTGGTTCACCACATAATAATAATAATTGCAAAGCAAACAATTTCTGTTCCCTCTTTCTTCATTTGTCACGTGAAGTCGTTCCCCATTTGGTTATGCTTTTTTTTTTAATGATTATATCAATATTAATTTAAACAAAAATAAATAAATATAAAGAGAAAAATCGACTCTCTAGCTTTCAATTAAAACCTGTTACATTTGTTATTTTTTCTAACCGACTGTACATTACTTTGAAAGGATGAACCACAGTTTTGTGATTCAGTGAGAAACCCTTTGCATCTTGAGGGAGCGATGTGTGTACCAGTATGAATGTGTAGAGTGCGGATATTGACTGAATGTATTGTGTAGTTGAAGTTATTTGTATACAGGGCATATATCATAAATAAGTATAGGGTATATAGTATACAAGATGTAGGATGTTATACATACTGAGGAGTGTTCTCCCTGCTGAACCTTGACGTTCAGCACCTCTCTGGACAGAACTTTGAGGGACGGTCGGGAGCTCTGTAAGGAAACATAACATGGTGACCCTCCACACATTGACCAGCAGGGGGTGCTGCCGGGTACAACCAGAACCAGGCTCAGAGATCAGCCCTGTGACCTAGACCAGTCCCTCCAGAAAAACGCGATTATGCGATGCATAATCAGCCACGGTCTGCATATTAATTTTTCGCAAGTTCCCGCAATTTTATCGCATAAAATTGCAGAAATATGCCGCATATTTCATCGCATTTTTTAAGAAAACCTGCTGCATAATCAAGGATTTTTGGCCGCAAAAATGCCGCATTTTTCTGGAGGGACTGGTAGACGTTCATCTACTAAAGACTGATTGGTCCAAATGAGGTCATTGGTCCAACTGTTGTTTCAGACAGCGCATTGTGTATGAGGCAGTAATTAATTTAGAAAAAAAGCAAACATCATAGATCTGCCTAAACTCCAACCAATGCATCATGGAAAATCATAATTAAAATATTAATAATTATTATTATGGGATGTCTGAGGAGGACCAGGACTTTACCTTAACTCTCACTCTGAAGGGTTTGTACTTCTGGGTGTCACGGATCTTCTTCTTGGGATGGTCTAGGAAGAGGACCTGAGGGAAGACGTGGACGATGTCATAAGTAGGTTATTAATTCATCTTAAGTCATAGTGTATTGTGTGGACGGTACCATAAAGACAGTGTAATGCGTGGACTGTACCTTTAAGTCATAGTGTATTGTGTGGACGGTACCATAAAGACAGCGTAATGCGTGGACTGTACCTTTAAGTCATTGTGTATTGTGTGGACGGTACCATAAAGACAGTGTAATGCGTGAACTGTACCTTTAAGTCATTGTGTATTGCGTGTCCGACCAGTATCCTTCCCTCCATGATCTCTCCTACCTCCTTCTGAACAGTCTTCATATCCTCACCTGAAACACAACCACCACCACCACCGTCATCATCATCATCATCATCATCATCACCACCACCGTCATCATCATCATCATCATCACCACCACCACCACCGTCATCATCATCATCACCACCACCAGCATCACCACCACCACCACCACCGTCATCGTCATCATCACCACCACCACCACCACCACCACCACCACCACAGTCCTCATTACCAGGTCTGTGTCTGGGATAGGTTAGGGGTTTAAGTTCGAGGTCTGGGTCTACATCACGGGTCCAGGTCTACAGCGGTCTGGGCCTTGGGTAAAGGGTCTAGGTGTTCAGGACTCACCGTCTTTGATGTCCTCGGGTCGGATTCCGCTGAAGGCCGTGCGGTAGTCGGTCACCTCCTCGGTCGGCTTGACGAAGCGGTCGTAGATCAGCTTCCCGAAGTGGTTGACGATGGAGACCCGGGCCAGGATGCTGTGCTCGCCGTCTGGCCCCACCCCCACCATCTCACAGTCAATCGCCACCGCACGCGTCAGCCTGCCGTCGCCACGGGAACCACGGAGAGGAGGAGGAGGAGGAGACTCAGTTATAGGACAGGCCACTTATGATTGATGACCACTTCTATGTATTCCAACATGGAGTACAAGTCTTCTAACCGAAAGGTTGCTAGTTCGATCCCCGGCTCCTCCTAGCCGAGTGTTGATGTGTCCCTGAGCGAGACACTTAACCCTAACTGCTCCTGACAAGGTGTGCCGTCGGTGTGTCAATGTCTGTATAAACCCCTGTAAGTCGCTTTGGATAAAGCCGACTGCTAAATGGCCGAATTGTAATTGCTGTCAACGCTGTGGCGCATGATTTTCTCTCACATCTATAATGTATATATTTTGTGGACGCCTTCTTTATGATTCGAAAATGTGGTGATGGTCTGAGGTGAACACACACGTTTGTGTTTGACTGGAAACAAACGAGACCCAAACCAGGTCCGTCCACAGGACCCGGCGGTAGGTTCTGCGGGGGGTTCTGCGGGGGTCCTGGGAGGCGTGTGTGCCTGTCTCACCCGGTGAAGGCGTGGCTCTTGACCAGGCCGTCCTCAGCGTCCTGGGGGGCCTTCTTCTGGACCGTCCTCCTCCTCACCACGTCAGCCGCCTCCTTCCCCACGGCCGCCTCGATGTCATCCGGGTCCACGTCGTCGAACCACAGGTCGGCGCTGCGGAGAACCCGGGGGTTAATGTTGCCAACTCCAACATGAACACTAAAACCTCATCGGAATCACGACCGTTTTGCAACCGAATCGATTGTTCAGGGTTCTTAACCAGATTAACTAGTTGCATTTTTTTTCCTACGCACCGGACTTTACATCATTGGTCAACTTCACCACAAGAATGATTACGTCATTAAATAACACATCGCAGTGACTAGAGTCAAACACCCTAACCATTGCTAGGGTTTTCTGCCCCTTCGGTCCCTTATCATAACTCATTTGGTAGTACAGCTGGCCTTACTCAGTTGGGGGTCTTGGCTCCTGGGCCTCCTTCTCCTTCTTGTCTGACTGGTGTCCGTCTTTCCCCCCCTTGTATTTCTTCTTGGCTGGCTGCTGGTCGTCTCTCCCTTCCTTCGCTTTCCTCTTGGTTGGCTGCTGTTCGTCTCTCCCTTCCTTCGCTTTCCTCTTGGCTGGCTGCTGGTCGTCTCTCCCTTCCTTCGCTTTCCTCTTGGTTGGCTGCTGTTCGTCTTTTCCTCCACTCTCTTTCCTCTTGGCTGGTTTCTTTTCGTCTTTCCCTCCGGTCCCTTTCCTCTTCTTGGTTGGTTTATTACGTTCCTCTGCCGGTGTAACCGTTTCTTTACTACTCAGTGTTTTGGATTTGGCTGCTTTTCCTCCGTTTGTCAAAGACGATGGAGGAAGAGGTTTGGTAGTACCGTTAACCTCTTTGGGAGAGGGTTTCTTGGGCACATCACTCTTCTGCGCCTTCGGCTCTGGGTTAGCCTTCATGATCTGTAACGCATCAATCACATTAGAAAGACTTGATAGATATGACACATTCATCAGTTGGCAGCCAGTTAAACGTGATGACAGTAATATAGTCCTAATAAACCTACCTCTAATAAAGCCTTCCAGTTGGCAGAGAACTGCTTTGGGTCTGATGGGGGTGCGAGGGGGGCATTGACGGGTTGAGGTCCTCCCTGCTTCTTCCTGCGAGTATCTTTAAAGAAAATCTTCATTTTTTTCTTCGGAGCTGGTGCCGCCGTGCCTGGGGTTTTAGCTGTAGCAGCTTTAGCGCTGTTATCTCTAAAAACCACCTTCATTATGGACGACTGGTGAGTTTGCGTCAAGTTGTTCGAAACCACGCCGCGTCCTGGAAAGTTTCACTTGAGCGACGGTCTGTCTAAAGCAAATGTGTTGCTATCCAGACAGACGGGATATTATTAGTTTACTATATAAATGAAGCCCAGACAAACTGTTAACCTTATCTCATCCGTTTTCATGAGCGATCCTTAAGGTTTAGCGGCAGCTCATTCTGCCATGCTGTTCTGTGTACGTCCGTGTGTGTCACACCATAATGTGTCCGGAGATAATAACACACACAAAATACAACTGATATAATTCAGCATAACATGTTTTAAAAATGACACCCCTACACTAAAAAATGTATCATTATTGATTCTAAAATAACTTTTACGCTGACATTATATTTACATATTAGGATACAATATTGTTTATATCGTTTTTCTCAACAGACTCCGGAACTATTGTTTTGAACATCCTGAGATCTCGGTCTCTTACTGCGTTGCACGCTTCTTTCAACCGGAAGTGTCATCGTTTTCCAAAAGAAACCTCCCAACAAGGAAGTCAAGTATGTATAATTACGACTTTTTCTTTATTCCACAATTGAAACGTTTATACCGTGAATGGTTCCCAGATTGGGCTCCGTCAATTACATCTTTATCATTGGATTAATTTGTGTGGTTACTTGGTTTAGAGACAATGCTGCAGTAATCAGGGGTTAGATCTTTCAGATCTGAGGGGTGAAGGAATCCAAGTAGAATCAAGGAACAACTAGAACTTATTCTCTTTCCATTTGTGTGTGCAGTGATGGTGGAGAATTCTCCTAATTCCCCTTCTCCTCTCCCTGAGAGAGCAATATACGGCTTTGTGCTTTTCCTCGCCTCTCAGTTTGGATTCTGTAAGTACATCATCATTACTCTTATTCCCTTATCCAGAACTACAAATTATTAAGTCCCCTATATAAAAACACAAGCCCCTAACTATATATAGAGCTTCAAGTCCTTTTTGTCCCCTTCATAGAATTACATGTCCTCTAGTACCCTTTAATGAAGTAGTCCCTTTGCTCTATATAGAAATATATATATATATACACTTAAGATATCTATATAGCACTATAACTCCTGTAGCTCTGTATATAATTATACGTACTTTAGAAGGCCTACATTTAACTGCAAGTCCCTAAGCTCTATATAGAACTACAAGTCCTATCCCTCATAGCTCACTTTAGGAAACAGACCTGACATATGCCGCCTTCAAAACAGTCTGAGTTCCCTGGAGACTCCGACCTTAAGCTCGGAGCAAAGTGCTTTGAACACTCTGTTGGGTCGGAGTTCTCGCTCGAAGTAGAGCTTCCCGAGTTCTCCGAGTTCACGTCACAACAATGGCCGCCCATTTCATTGATAGACTAAAGTATACTTGCATCAAGCACTAAGAGGCGAACTTAACACCCATTCTAACATTTGCATTACGATACATTATAGCTTAAAATGATAAACATCACCCAATAAATTCTCGCTCATGTTCAACCATCACAAGTAGTTCTAATAACTGATTAATCTGATTCAGCAAAGAAGTGCAAAGAGGTCCCCGCGGGCATCCATACTTCCACATAGTCTCCAGAATTGTTTTACGTCATAGCTTACGCAATTCTGAGGGGCGTTTCCTGAACTCTTATTTTAAAAGAAGGGACCGTAAAGACACGCAAGAGCTTCCGAACCTCCGAGCTGTTTTGAAGGTGGCAATATTGACTTCCAAGCAAAGCGTTTTTTCTCAGCAAATCCAAATCACGTGAATGATTTTTGAATGTGTTGGTTCTATCCCCAGTTCTGTTCTGTCTGTGGGCTTACGTCCCGGCTGAGTGGCTCGCCCTGCTGGGTCTCACCTACTGGCCCCAAAAGTAAGTGAGGGGTTTCTGAGTTTGGGCCCCTTTGCTGGTAGGGGCCCAAAGTCCACCTGTAGGCATACGAGAGCAATATGACAAACTAGCCCTACCTGTTTCTTAATGACATGAATCTGAATTCATTGCAAGTTACTTTGAGTAAAAGTGTTTTCTACATAACTACATAGTAAATTATAATAGTTATTAGGTTTAAACGTCATGGCAGCTCTTGTCGAATCCTCTTGGTACAAAGCGTTGTGGATCTGCGTCGATAAGCCCTACAACTGAAGGGAGTTAGTGAACACCAGGTTAATGTGATGTTGACCTGTGACATCCCCCTGACCTCACCCCCTCGCCCCTGGGAAGGTACTGGGTGCTGGCCGTGCCGGTCTACCTTCTGGTGGCCCTCGTCGTGTGTGTTGTGGTTCTGTTCGGAGTCAACATGATGGCCACCGCCCCCCTGGACTCCGTGGACAACATCACAGGTTTCTACGGCACTACGATAGTACTATAACACTAACGATACAACCACATGATGTCCATCGCTCTCTCGGCTACCTGGACACTATCACAGATGTGTATATCATAGATGTAATCCTACAATACTGCAGGGTCCACTTTAAAGCTGTAGTGTGTAGAATTTAGTGACATCTAGCAAAACAGACTAGGCAGAAGTTAAATATTATATTCCTAAGTATGTTTTAATTAGTGTACAATCCCATGAAATAAGAGTGTAATTACGTGTTGTAATTACCTTACAATACAGCCTTTTTATAATTATTTATTTTTTATTATGTATCAGCAACAAGAAGGCCATTGATGCAGGACAAGACCATTAGTTACTGCTGATGCTACAATACAATACAATTCTAATTGTGTGTGTGTGTGTGTGTGTGTGTGTGTGTGTGTGTGTGTGTGTGTGTGTGTGTGTGTGTGTGTGTGTGTGTGTGTGTGTGTGTGTGTGTGTGTGTGTGTGTGTGTGTGTGTGTGTGTGTGTGTCAGACCCCTACGCCAGACGCCAGCCGCGCCATGAGGGTCCCGAGGGGGGGATCCCCCGACTGGAAGATGTTCCCATCAGTGAGGTCAACAGGAAGTTCTTCCTGTGACCCAAGGATCCAAAGGTCAGCATTGTTCTTAATTTCACTCTGGACAAACCAAAGGCACACGCGTGATGCACAAATAATAACACACAAAAAATGCTAACATGAATTTCACTTTTAATATATTCACGTTTCCTATTGGTTTTCCCGCCTATCAGGCGAGGAAACCGATATATTATGAAATTCATTGTTTGTATATTACTCCTCTACGCCCAAACAGCGCCTGTTGTTGGATGATGTATGACATGTGGTTACCATCATCATCCACCAACAGGCGCTGTTTGGGCGTTATGTAGCTTAGCAGCAAGATTCCGCTTAAGGTACTTCCTGTTGACTTCCTTGTGTTTAATTTCAACCGTTCATGCGATCGGTCGCGGTCTTACAACGTGTCCATGGGTTATCCATGCAGGGATTTTATATCATCTTACGAGGACGAATATATGTCAAGCATATTAATTTAGAAGACGATGGCTTTTGCGTTATCGGTGTGGCTCGCTGTCCAGGAAGAGTTCCTTGGATACGAAGATGAGCCCGTTAAACCATACGCGTCTCCCGTTCATCCAGCCGTGCTACCTATACAACCAGACGCGCCGTCGAGGACTTTATTAGACGAACTGGATGACCAGAGCTTGTTTGAAAGCTTCCACCTTACCAGACCATGCATCTCCTTCCTCCTGGACCTCCTCGAACGGCAGATAGACCGTGTCAGACAACCGGAGCACACAGCGGAAGGCATGATCCTGCTCGCCCTGAACTTCTACGCCATGGGAACTGTGTCGGCTGATCTCCTGGTCAAAACCGGGGTTCGTAGTTTAGATTCGTCTGGTGTGATCGCGCTAGTCTCCAAGCATCTTTCAGACATGGCGGACCAGTTGATCGCATTACCGGAGACCCGCAAGGACCAGGGGGATCTCGCCGCGGTCAACAAGCGATCCTGCGGGATCCCCCGGGTACTGGGAGTTCTCGGCACCGCCCACTTCAGGACCCAGGACCATAGCGAGGTGTTCCGGTCCCCGCTTTTCCTCAACACGCACGGCTACACGTCGGTGGTTTGCCAGGTGGTGTGCGACCTGGCCGGTTACCTACTGAACGTGGAGCGGTGTCAGATTGGGAGCAAACCAAACCACGAGCTGTGGATGTCCTCCTCGATCAAACTCAAGGACTCCATAGCCCCGGAGTTCTGGCTCGTCGGTAAGCCCTGGAAGAAAGCCTTGGCTTGACCACGCTGTTTATAATGTGTACACTTTATCCGAGGAGAGTAGCGAGCGAGGCTGGGAGCGGACGAAGCCTCAAAAATGTAGTACCTAAAAATAATGTATGATAATGTAATAATGTATATCTACAAATAATTGTAGAGCAGAAAGGGTGGTCGTGCTCTCCTTCCTCACCATCATCCCCTTCCTCTCCCTCCTCCAGTCGGGCGGGGCTACGAGCAGAGCCCCAACCTCCTCCCGGCGTTCTCCAAGCCAGTGAACCAGCACCAGGCGAGCTTCAACGCGGCCCAGGGGCGTGCGCGGGCCGTGCTCTCGTGCACGCTGGGCCGTCTGAAGCAGAGGTTCCGGGTGCTGCAGCTGCTGGGCTCCGTGGACGAGCGGCTGGACGGCAAGCAGCGGGTCATCGAGGCGTGCTGCGTCCTCCACAACCTCGCCAACCAGTTCTCCGTCCCCGCGGCCTCGGGCACCGCCAGGGACCTCCAGCACCCGGCCAAGACCAGCTGGTTTCCCCAGGAGCGGATCGGGGTCAACCGGTCGCGGCTGCTGCTGGACCGGCTGCAGCTGCTGGCGGACTTCTCGCCGCCGCCCGGGGGACACGCTGCCATGGCGACGGAGAGTGAGGAGGAGGACCCTAGTACTACACACTAGGAGGACGCGTGCACACTGACTGACGGACGCACAAGGCTGTGCAGACAGACACTAGGATTAGGGCTGGGATAAAATATAATTTTTTATACGATTAATCTAGCGATTCTTTTTTTTCCGATGCATCGATTAATCTAACGATTTTCTTTTTCAGTCCGATTCGATTATCTCCCCATTAATTGACTAATAGCAATTTATACATGTTGATTTACATATCTGAATGAAAAAAAACATGAATTCTTTAACATTGCAATACATGTTTATTGCCATAAAATTCCAAAATAAAAGTGCAAAGTAATGCATTCTTAGAAGTCAGAGGTAGCATTCAATAAAACCTTGAAACCTTGAGAACACAAAGACCTTCCGTCCATCTCCATTTTGCAAAGACGACATATCACGGAATCGTTTCCTTTTACATTAAAGAATTCCCATACTTTAGGGAACGAGTGCGTGGCGCCTTGCACTTATGAAAGTCTGAGGAGCCACTCGCTTTGCTACTACGCTCCGGCGCCGCTATCTTTGTTTTGGGTTTTTCGAATCGACCCGCATTTTTCGCGTCGACGTCATCTTCATCGATTATGTCGACGCGTTGTCCCAGCCTTTACTAGGATGTGTCTGAAGATGTTTTCTACTGAGTTTATATATTATAGTAGTATATAGTGTTATATATCGATTTATAGGTGTTCAAACTAAACTGAGTCATGTAGATCTTGTGGATAACGGGAAAAGCATTAAAGGTTTTGTTAAAGTCACATGTATTTTCGTTTGATGAAGCTTGATAGACTCTTGGAGGAACACATAGCATATTCAAACAGCCTTTAATCAAGCCATTGAAAAACTTGAAACATTGGAGTATAGCAGAGTTATAACACAAAAGATTTATACACAATAAGGATTGTGTACGGAGGATAATCAAAATTGCTGCTGAGGGTGTGAATCGAATTCACACCGTTGTTCGGGGAATCGAACCACAGTTCAGACGCTGGAAATCTTGTGGGGCAGTTGTTGGAGTGCGGTTGCGTTGGTGTAGGTCAGGTTCTGGTACGTGTGCTCGTCTTCAGCTTCCCGTCCCTGCATGGCCTCCAGGAGGCAGTGGTGCAGGAACACGTACTGGGACTAACACACGGGTCACATGGTTTAGTATTTATAAATAGGACCAATTTAATATTCATTTCTTAAATAGAAGATCAAGTTAAACGATGTGTGACTTTGTCTGAAGATAAATACATCAACGGGATGCATAGTCAAATGATAAGTGGCTTTTATCGTCAGTTCATCAATGTAGCGATCAATAGCTTTACTGACAATACATCTGTCAGGATGAATAGCTTTATGGACATACCTTCGTCTTAATAAGATACATAATTATACTGACAGTACCTCAGTAAAGATAAATAGCTTTATTGACAGTACCTCCGTTTGAAGATAAATAACTTCACTGACAGTACCTCCGTTTGAAGATAAATAACTTTATTGACAGCAGTACCTCGGTCTGCACCATGAGGGGGCGGGAGAGTCTCATCTTGTGGACGAACGTCGCCACATCCACCACCGCCTCCGTCTCCAGCTGCTGCAGCAGCACGTCTAGCGCGACCAGCGTGCCGGTCCGGCCCACACCCGCACTACAGCGACATGAAGTACACGATGGTGAAGATGTGAATGGCATCTTCACTGTGTTAAACCACGTTTTAAAATATGCACATGTTCCTTAAAGGCACCCAGTGCAACTTTCGAGGCTTAAAAATAAACATTCAATTTCTAGTCTTTTTTACACGTAGTAAGTTTCAATAACTCCATACCATTACATACCGACATTTAAGCAGCAAAGATGAGACGTCGTTGTGTGGTGAGAACTGATAGAAAATCGATAACAACAACAATGCCGCCATTTTCTTTATTTTTTGTAACCTACAATAAATAAAGCAGGCTTCCAGTCAATGGAAAAATGGCTTCTCCCCACCGGCGATTGTTGTTGTTTACGATTTTCTATCAGTTCTCACCACACAACGACGTCTCATCTTTGCTCCTTGAATGTCGATATGTAATGGTATGGAGTTATTGAAACTTACTACGTGTAAAAAAGACTAGAAATTGAATGTTTATTTTTCATTGAATGTTTACATAAAGTTGCACTGGGTGCCTTTAAGAGGGCCAGAGTTCTTGACCGGAGGCTCGAGTTGTGGAAGTGAATCGACTGTTGTGTTATTGTTTGTTTTAAGTAAAAATGTGCTTTTTATCAACAACATTGTGCATCAAGGAAACTCTTTTCACAACGATATTATACATCCGTTATATATACCTGCTATCAGGGTACCTATTCATCCCATGCTTGAACCTAGACACACATTCTGTACATTAGGGCTGTGCCGATTTATTTATAATTGTCTTACCGGCGGTGATCGACAGTCACCGCAAACAAACTCAAACGACCGTGACAACCACCATCAAGCCAAGGATCTATGCATCATCTCCTTCCAGTCCTTTCCTGAAATAATTTACATGTGTGCACTCATGCTTTGTGAGGGCATAACTTTCGTAGCACAAATATCCACGTTCGTCATGCGTGAGCGACGCGTTCTGTCAAGTCTGTGAAGCGTGCAATCGCTGCAGACAGTTGGAGAACGCAACGATTCGCAGCCCTCTGACCGAAAGTTGACTGCTGAAAGATAGTCTGTGAAACCGTAGACATGCCAGATGACCCAAACTGTCCGTAGAGGTGTGTGTGTGTGTGTGTGTGTGTGTGTGTGTGTGTGTGTGTGTGTGTGTGTGTGTGTGTGTGTGTGTGTGTGTGTGTGTGTGTGTGTGTGTGTGTGCACCTGCAGTGCACCAGGGTGGGAGACCCGTCCCCCTCCTGCTCGATGTGGCGCCGTAGCAATTCCCGGAACTGGAGCAGCGGCCAGGTGCCCTCGGGAACGCCGTGGTCGGGCCACGCCCTGAAGTGGAAGTGTTGGACGGAGCGCTGCTCGGAGGTGGCCCTCTGGGGGGGAGACACAACCTGTTACCCCCAAGTTACACTCCGGCGACGGCATGAACGCGTCCACGCTTCTACGAGAAGTACGGAGCAGACTTGTTTCTCGTGGTTCCGGAATATTCTGTATTTTTCTTGTAGCCTTTGTGGTCAGCTGGGATCAGCTACCGGATCCGACCGGTCGCTAACGCTGTTAATGTGCTTGTCATTTCAGGTGGTTGCATTTTTAAAGTGGTTTCTCTAAGTGTTGAAGTTTGTACACTTTACAGTGTGTGCACAACATATACTTTATCGTGAGGTGGGAGTATAAGCGTACTAGGCGGTTCTGGGTGAATGCACGACGATAACTGTACGTTCAGACCCTGAGGTGCCCATGTGATGGGAGGTTGTGTTACGTTTTTGACGGTGAAGCTTCGTATGGTCCAGTGGGGCTGAGTCTGCTCTGAGGCGCTGGTCACCAGGAGGTCTCCGTACAGACACGGAGTGTAGTCCAGGGGCCAGTACTGCTCACACTTAGGCTGGAGACACAGGACAGGCTCACTGGATCTGTTCTCTGGTTTGTTGGGGTTAACCCCATGTATCATCTAGTTGGTTGGGGTTAACTAGATCTATTCTCTAGTTTGTTAGGGTTAACCGAATCTAGTTGGTTTGGGTTGGTTGGTTAACCAGATAGTTTAGATACCTGGTAAGGGTCATTTGGTTCAGGTTAACTCTATTCTCTGGTTGGTTGTGGTTAGTTGGTTTGGAATAACTACCTCAAATGTATAGCTGGTTAGGGTTGACTATCTCCGTTCTGTAGTTGGTGACGGTAAGTTACACGCACGCCAATATCTCGCGGACCGGACCGGTTGGCTTTGCGGTCCATTAGCGACGTCGTCGCCCGGCACTCACCCTGTCTCCCTCGATGCAGTTGGTTACCATGGCGATGGCCCTCACGCCCTGCTCCCAGACCATCCTCCAGAAGTCGTCCAGGGTCCCGGCCAGGGGACCCTGCGCCGCGATGTACTCTCTGCTGCCGCTGTAACCCTGGCAACACCCAAACACACCTCCAGTCACCGTGCGTCCAGAACGGCTGGTCCCAGACGTGTCAGGGCCTCGACCCCCCCGTGGCCCTGGCTCCACGGACCGTTTGTGCATTGTCATTACCGTGTTAAAAAAGGGAGATCAATATTTACCTTAAACGTGGCATATGATACCACCGGGTGTGAGTGGGATCAGCCGGTACAAGCCGCATTGAAAATCGGCCTCTTCTGACATCACAAGTGGGCGTGTCCACCTAGATGTGTGCTGGATAGATCTGTACCGGCCTGCCCAGCAGACTGTAGCAAACGTTGCTCATCTATCCGTCATACATCTAGGTGGACCGGCCCACTTGTGATGTCAGAAGAGGCTGATCCCACTCACACCTGGTGGTATCATATGTCCCCTTCGATGCTCTCTGTGGTCCAGCGGTCAATCATACTAATGTTCAAATGAAAAAGAAACGTCATGTAGGCATCGGTCAGAAAGAGGCATAGGATTACCGGCAGGTAGCTGGCATTGATGTAGTCCGAGTTCTCCTGCTCGATCTGCGGGGAGAGCTCCACCCGGCACCAGTCATCTAGCACAGGGGACCACAGGTAACTATTGGAACCTAGACAACCAGTTTACTATAACAAGGAGTTTAACGTTTAGTTCAACTACCGACCAGAGATCACCTTACACAAATAGTTCAACGTTTAGTTTAACTACACGCCAGCGGATGACTTAAACCACGGGTCAATAAATTAACTACAGCGTGAGCAGATAAACCAGATGGACTTTATCCCTACTGAGACTCATTCCTCCAGGAAGTAATAGACAGAGAGGAATGTTCATTTCTGGCATTTAACGGATGGATTGCCCACTATGGATTTCAACGTAGCATGGCTTTATGTTAAACTATTTATCTTACACCTAATTATTGTGTGCCGCATGTGCTCCTACATAGCTTGTTATATGTATTAAGTTATAATAAGCGTAACGTTCTTGTACGCTCTTCTGATTGGGCTTTCCCGGGAGATCTTTAGACGCACTTGTGAACTTAAGTCCTACAGTTGAACTTTGGTTTCCAGGTTAACTTTTTGGTGAATTTAAGACCTAAAGCTGAACTTAGGTCATACAGGTGAACTTCAGACGTACAGGTGAGCTGTAGAACTACAGGTAACCTGTAGACCAACAGATTAACTTAAGTCCTAAAAGTGAATTAAAAACCTACACGGCAGCACGTTGGTGAAGCGGTTCTTGACCTTGTTGTCTGGGAAGGTGGCTGCCTTACAGGTGTTCTCCGTACCGACAGGGATGAAGTTCTGTAGGGAAACAGACCATAATACATCACCGGGCTAGGCTGAGGCTGATGAACCCAGAGTGCTGGGTCTACGAGGTTGATGTTTACCTCGTACTCTTCGCTGAAACCCCGGTTATCGTCCCGGCTCATCTTCTGGACGTGGTCCTCAAACAGATCCGCTTGGATGGGCCTGGAGACAGCACAACAGATGGGTCACACCGGCAGCTGGCTGGGAGGAAACAGGTGAGAAGGTGTGTGCAGGTGGAGACACTGCTATCCCTACTTGTAGGTATCCGAAGGTGTGGACCAGCCCAGGAAGTCAGGCCTGTATATGTGGGAAGGAACGAGAAGAGAATGGCTTTACTCCGAGAGGTCATTAGAGAGTCCTATTAACTACATGAGGGGGTGTGGTCTATAGACCTACCTGGGGGTGTGGTCTAACTGTGAGGGGGTGTGGTCTATAGATCTACATGGGGGTGTGGTTTAACTGAGGGGGTGTGGTCTATAGACCTGCCTGGGGGTGTGGTTTAACTGTGAGGGGGTGTGGTCTATAGACCTACATGGGGGTGTGGTCTAACTGAGGGGGTGTGGTCTATAGACCTACCTGGGGGTGTGGTTTAACTGAGGGGGTGTGGTCTATAGACCTACCTGGGGGTGTGGTTAAACTGTGAGGGGGTGTGGTCTATAGACCTACCTGGGGGTGTGGTTTAACTGAGGGGGTGTGGTCTATAGACCTACATGGGGGTGTGGTCTAACTGTGAACTGTGAGGGGATGTGGTCTATAGACCTACCTGGGGGTGTGGTTTAACTGTGGGGGGGTGTGGTCTATAGACCTACCTGAGAGGAAGGGGCCAATTGGGGAGTGGGCGTGGCCTAACACCTACCGACGGATGGGCTTTGGTCTTCTCCGCTTACAGAAGAACACTCCCAGAGCGACCAGGAGCAGTACGAGCAGCACGGACGACACAGACCCGGCGACGACCCCTGCAGGAGGTAAACACAGGTTATGACGCTGCAGGCTATCCATGGCGAGTGAAGCTGGAGGTAGCTACACGCTACACGTGAAGGGACCCAGTCTGGATGTGTGAGGGAGAGCACTGTGTGAACATAGACATCGGACGTGGGAAGAGGTACGCCCAGGGGACAGGGTAGATGTTCGATACTGTATCTATGAGGCTGTCTATATACCTGTAGCGTCAGTACGACAGTCCAGGGTTTGGACCGCGCTCCTTCGGGGTCCAGACAAGAGGCAGGCGGTGACCTGGTAGGTCCTGGCCGGCTGGAGCCCGCTCAGAGAGGTGGAGAGCTCCCCCCTGTCTGGGTGAGTCACCGTCTCTCCACCCACCACGTTCACCTCCACGCCCGACCACACGCCCGCCGGCTGAGCCCAGTGCACCACGATGGTGCTCGCCCCCCCGCAGACACAACGGGCGCTGATGTCTGGTGGAGCTGGAAAGCGGGCAGAACCAGTTAGAACCAGTTAGAACCAGCCAGAGTCTGTAAAAAAAAACGAGTTGGATCCGTTCGAAACTCAAGACCATTCAGTACTTGCAAGCCCAAAGCAGTATGCACGGGTCAAACCCACTTCAAAGCCGTTCCAGACCAGTTGCTTTCACACTCAGCCAACACTGCTGAATACTACACAGTAGTGTATAGTATATCAGTATTAAAGAAAAATCTGTGTTTTTTTTCTGTTGGATGATATAAAGCAACTGTGTCTCTGTGGAGAGAGAAGTGTGCATATGGGCATCAATCAGTAACCCTGTACCTCTTAGTAGGAAGTTAGTATGTTTATGGCTATTCGCGGTAACCTTACCTCTGAGGAGGAAGTTAGTAGGTTCATGGCTATTCGCCGTAACCTTACCTCTGAGTAGGAAGTTAGTAGGTCTATGGCTATTCGCAGTAGCCCTGTGTCTCTGGATTCGGTGGACTCACGTAGGGTGAGGTTGTGCTGACACTGCTCGAAGGTCTGGTATTTCACCATCAGGGCGTAGGTGGCCCCCGGGTAGAGACCGGTGAGCAGCACGGTGCAGTCTGGGGGCTCCGGGGTGGCGCTGTGGGACCCTGTTCCGTTACTGGCCGAGACGTGACTGAATGCTCCCACGATGGAGGCCTTGATGGTCGAGTCGGTGACCCTCCACTCCACAGCCGAACAGTTTATGGCTAAAACAAACAAATCATTCTTTATTGCAGTCAGGTTATGATTAAGGTCGGGTTATGATCCAATGTTTACGCCTTATCAAGGTATATTGTAGGCTATTGGTGGCCAGTAAAGCACGGTTCTAATCCCTTCTCTCTTCCGCACTCTTTCACGCTGTAAACTCATTCTCGTAGCCACACATATGGGAGTGAGATTACCGTGTGAATGAGTGCTGTATGGACGAGAACTCTGATTGAGAGTACTTTGCGGCAAAGTACTATGGGTTTGAGTATGTGAGTGCCAATGCGATGTGACTGAGAATACTGTGTGGATGAGTACTGTGTGACAGAGAGTACTTTGTTGATGAGTACTCCGTGATGGAGGGTTTTGTGTTGACGATGTACTATGTGACAGAGGGTACACAGTGTGGATGAGTACTGTGTGAATGTGAGTACTACCAGAGGGAGATTACTTTGTGAAGGAGTGCTATGAGAGTGATAGCGCATTGTGGAGGACTACTATGTGGATGAGTACTGTGTGTCTTACTGGTGACGGCGTAGTTCTTGTAGGTGGAGCTGTTGACCCCCCCGTAGGTGGCGATGAGGCTGTAGTCGTAGCGCGTCCCCTCCTGCAGGAGGGTGACGGTGTGGGAGGCCTCTGTCGCCTTGAGGCTGATGGTCTGATTACCGAAGAGGAGGACGTAGCTCGACTTAGCCTCCTTGCTCCACCTCAGCTCCACCTCCCTCAGGGACGGCCTCACGGTCACCATGGTTACCGCTAGCGGAGCTGAGGATGAAAGAGACGGTTACGCCGCGCACAGTCGCTACGCCTTTCCCCATTGCACCTTGTAACCATAGTGATGGAATTAACCACTCGGGGGAAGCTTGAGTGTAACCATGGCAATGTAGTCAGCTCCCACTGTCTAACCATGGAGATGAGAGTATCTGTGTAAACATGGTGATGAAGGTATCTGTGTTACCATAGTGATGAGGTTAACTACCACTGTGGTACCATGGAGACGAAGGTGATAACCACTGAAGTTAATAACCATGGGGATAAAGGTATCTGCGTTACTGTGGTGATAAGGTTAACTACCTCTGTGTTACCATGGAGACGAAGGTGATAACCACTGAAGTTAATAACCATGGGGATAAAGGTATCCGGGTTACCATGGGGATGAGGATATCTGCGTAACCATGAGGACAGAGGCTACAAGCAGTGTGTTACCGGTGACTGCGTGGACGGAGGTTCCAGAGCTGCTGACGTTCTCCAGCCGGCTGTAGACGGTGAACGTGTAGCTGGTGGCCGGGCTCAGAGCTGACTCCGTGTGGTCGACCCACGCCTGCCCCGCCAGCGCCCCCACCACGCTGGTGCCGCGGCCCCCCTCGCCGTCGCTGTACTCCACCAGGTAGGCGGAGACGTTCTGCACCGCACTCCACTGCAGGCGTATGCTGCTGGAGTTCTGGCCCACCGCCCGCACACTGCCCGTTCCTTCAGGAGCTGAGGAACCATGACGACGACGACGACGACGACGACGACGACGACGACGACGACGACGGCGGCGGCGACGACGACGACGACGACGACGACGACGACGACGACGACGGCGACGACGACGACGACGACGACGACGACGACGGCGGCGGCGACGACGACGACGGCGGCGGCGGCGATGACGACGACGACGACGACGACGGCGACGACGATGATGATGATGATGAAGAGAAAAACATAAGAGGAAGAATTTAGCTTTAAGGTAAACAGAGGAACAGGGTTTAACTGAATTACTTAAATGCTGAAGTCAAGCAACAGGCAACTGTCAATCATACTAAAATGTAATGCCTGTACACCTGTAAACCATAAGAAACATGGCATCAAATTGAAACCAATCTACATCATGGGAAACCTATACACAGCACTACCATTTAGAAAAAGAAATACAATAAAAACCCAAACGAGAGTAAGTAGGTATATGTGTGAATTACCATTGACATCAGCATGCATATGATTTTACATTGACCACAGACATAAGTAGACCACTCATGATAAACAGGACTAGCATCAGTAGCGTGTTCCTCAAACCTCTGAAAGTCGCTCATGGATATGGAGATATCTCACCAGTTGGAGCCCTGATGCTGACCCCAGAGCTGCTGTGCGCCTGCTCCTTGGTGTAGAGGGTGAAATTGTACCACCTGGCGGGTTCCAGACCTTCGACAGTGTAGCTCATGATCCCAGCAGGACCTCCTATTATGGTCGTACTGTTCTCCTCAAACTGCAGGGTGTAGTTGAAGCTGTTGAGGGTGGCGTTCGCTGGCACTCTCCATTTCAGGGTGATGCTCGACTCCGTTTGGTTCACGGCTGTGAATTGCTCTGCATTTGGAATAACTGAGAGAGAACCAGGCAGTCAATAAATACAGTCAGTCAACATTAGTTACAGTCAGTCTACCAAAGTGAGTCAGTCAATAGTTAGTCGGTCGACAGCGGTTAGTTAGTCAATAGTTCCAGTCAGTTATCCATAGTTGGTCAGTCAGTAGTTAATAAACACAGTCAATAAATACAGTCAGTCAACAATAGTTACAGTCAGTCACCAATAGTTAGTTTGTCAATAGTTACAGTCATTATACCATTAGTCAGTCAATAGTTAGTCAGTCAACAATAGTTACAGTCACAGGCTATATTAGATAAAGTAAATCCTAAATATTAGATCTACTTGGAGCTGGAGTTGTTGGTGTGTTTGTTGTGGACACCGGCGTTGTTTCCGTGGTTTCAGACGTT
>NC_082399.1:1441152-1458652 GCF_031168955.1 Gadus macrocephalus
TTGACTTGTTTAATTGCCATGTCAGTACTTCTAACTCAGTGGCTGTAAGTGAGTTATGATAAGGATTTCAAGAAATTTTGTGAAAATTGCCAAAAAAGAGAATTACATACCCAACCTTTAACAGATGTGACTGTGACGTGAATTGTCTGGCTGGCTAAAATTTGAGAGGGGTTCTGGAAGTGTCCATGGTAAGATTTGTGTAACCAACGAGAGAGAGGTATGATCAGTTAAGCATGACGAAGGAGAAGTGTATGGAAGTAAATCTGTGCCATCGGATTTTGAAAATTAAAAGCCATTGAATTCTAAGCACGGAATATTTATGCATTGAAATAACGTATCTGGATTTGAATTCCAACGTAATCAACGTCCCCACTTGAAGTTTTTGACGTTGAATCTTTGATTTTGAATTTTTAACGTTGAAAAATAAAGCTGAATAGGAGTTAAATTCAAATCCAAATACAATGCATAAATATTCAGTGCTTAGAGTTCAATTGCTTTTTATTTTCAAAATCCGATGGCACAGATTTACTTCCATAGAAGTGACTCAAACATTTTGTGGTTAAGAGGGCGTATCGGCTTCCACCATAGGTTTCTACAGGAAAAAATCTGTGTTGGGAACTTGGGATGGGGGAATCTAGAGCGGTATGGAAGCGCGCAATAATTTGCACTGTCTACTTTAGCAAACTACTTTCAGCGTGACTGGAAAGAACTTCCTTAAATTAACCTTTAATGCTAGATTTGCAGGAACGCTATTGTGTGAATTAGTTTGGTTCTCTTTCATGGAAGCCAGAAGATCAGACACACACACACACACACACACACACACACACTTACTAACACTCACAAACACACACTCACACCCCACACTTGATGAGACGTCGTTGTGTGGTGAGAACTGATAGAAAATCGTAAACAACAACAATCGCCGGTGGGGAGAAGTCATTTTTCCATTGACTGGAAGCCTGCTTTATTTATTGTAGGTTACAAAAAATAAAGAAAATGGCGGCATTGTTGTTGTTATCGATTTTCTATCAGTTCTCACCACACAACGACGTCTCATCTTTGCTGCTTGAATGTCGGTATGTAATGGTATGGAGTTATTGAAACTTACTACGTGTAAAAAAGACTAGAAATTGAATGTTTATTTTTAAGCCTCGAAAGTTGCACTGGGTGCCTTTAACACATTTCTCCTACAGGTGATCGATAAAGTTCTATCTAGACTATTGAACAGAAATAAAGTGTTTTTTCCGCCGCCGCTGCCGCAAGAGACGCCACCGTCATATATACATATATACATATGTATATATTATATACATACAAATGTATATATTTGAGGGGCAATATCAGAAAGAAAGCGATCCCTTTTATACGCATATTATGCCTTGTATTATAGCAGAACTTCTGTACATGTGTACGTGTGTGTGGGCGGGGGGGGGTCACAATAGTGCCTGGGCTGGAAACAAAAAACTGAGATTTTCCTGTTTCTTCCCACTACGATATTCTATTTCATAAAACCCAGGAGTGGACGGAGCATTCAGAAAGGGATTTACAATTGATGTGTTTTGCAGAGTGGCCAGTCTACACCGTGTTGATGGGAAACCTTTAAATACACTCTTCAGTTAACTTTGTAAATAACGCGCTAACATATCGCCGCCTCCAGCAATATGATTGGTCAAAACTAATTCAAAGTAGAACAAAGTGAGATCCCCGTTCACCCAAATTTGAGATAATTTGCAATCAGACTAATATAACTTAACCTAGAATGTGGGGGCATTGGAAATCGAGGGGATTCAAATTATATGCAAGGCCTATTTATGGAGAACCTTAAAGTAACAATTTAACTTTAAAGGGAAACCAAGGGAATCCAGATTATGCACTGGGAAACAGAAAATATAAGTCACACTTTAAAATCCTACATATCTCCGGTTCATGTTTCAGGGGACAAGTATTAGTAAACGTGGAGTAAAATGTATACAGTAAGGAGGAGCAAAGCGGTGTGTGAAGGGGAGGTCAATTACATATGGAAACTGGGAAATCAGGGGCAGACACACACACAAATCCACTAGCCACAAGCTATGGCCTCGGCAAGTTGCGGTCCCTTGGCCTGCTAGTGTATGGTAAATAGAGGAACCTAGCTGACAGACACCCGTGACAACGGACAGCATTTGCAGATCATCCCGCTGGTTTCACTGCTCTACCCAGAGATTGACTGGAGGAACGGAGAGTCATAAAGCAGTGACAGTGGAATGTGTGTTTACTGAGAGACAGGTCGCTGTGGACATTAATCATTGATCCCAGCCGGCCTTAACAAGGTTATTTAAATCGCACTACGACCTAAAAAGTTAATATTTATTGATCATAACTGATAGACATTAAAATTCAGAAATGAGAAGATATTTATTAGGACTAATAAATGCATTAAATTTATAATTAAATTAATATTTACCATAACTAAGTAGAACATTTCTGATTATATTTACCATAACTAAGTACAACATTTCTGATGCCTTCATACACTTTAGCAACAACAACAAAAAATGTGTCATTAATTAGTTAACTTCTCTCACTTATTTTCATGTCATCAGTTGTGTCTTAAACCAATTTAAATACACAAGTTATTATATGCTACTAATTCCAACATTTATCATTTAAGATTGCTCTTTAGAAGATTGTCTATAATTTTTTTAGATAATGTGTTGAAAAGCTATCCTGCTGTATCTGTAAGGAACTTTGAATGGCATTAGGTTGTTGAAGAAATTGTCTTGATTATTTAGTGTAGGATGGCCACTGTATAAATACATTTCTGAAAGCGTAATCCACTCCACGCAAATTAGTTTTACGATGGAATATTAACTGGTAACGAAAAAGGGAACAATGCGTAACTCCGCCCGTTTTATTTTTGGGTTCGGATCTCCGTAGGATCCGTGCAGTAGAAGTTCTGTGATAAGTAAATAAACTAGTCTTGTCTACACGTCTCCGCTCCAGCAGACGGCGCTATACCTCCGCTGAGCACATAAAAGCTGCCAGCCCCGTTAGCTCCAGCATTTAAGCTGTCCTAAACAAACATCGCCCTCTGCCTCACAAACACAGCAAACAGAACAAACCAAACCTATGCAACCACGTTTTCCTGGTTAAGCGGATCAGACAATACTGTGGTAAGACCTACTTTCAATTCCTAAATATTTTGGTTGATGTTTCAGGGGACGAGTGTTAGTGGAAATACATTGAGTACAAATGTAAACAGTTAGGAGGACCAAAGCGGTGTGTGAAAGGTGAGGTCAATTAAATATGAGTGGTTAGTAGTTTGAAGCTGGTCATATTATGGTTGCAGTCAGCTGCGTGTGCAGAACCTGGTCACCGCAGCAGGATGCACGCTGGCTACTTATTAACACTATAGGTGCTCCTTATGCACAGGTAGTCATTAAATCACTAAAGGTGGTCATTATCTCTAGATATTCACCTATAAGAGTCGGTGCGCAGACAGAAGCCTTGCTCTCCTCTTCGCCTCCGCTGGACTAAATCTATATATATTTTGCATAACTTGTACTCCTACTGAACGGAAGGTATTCTACGGAAAACGTACTTTTATTTAAATTATTCAATATAACAGTATAGCGATATTAAGTGTGGAAGGTAAGTGTAAATATAGTTATTGAGCATTATTTCGTGTAACAGAATTCATTCGGGGATTTAGTGTATCCAAGTTACACTAGTATTGATGGTGTTTTTGTCTCTTAGCGATGCATTCCGCGGTGAAACAGAACTATCATTTGGAGACCGAAGCGGACCTCAACAAGCTGGTCAATGTCAAGCTGGCTGCGTCGTACACTTACCTGGCCCTGGTATGATCTCTGACCACTAGTCTTAAAGGCACCCAGTGCAACTTTATGTAAACATTCAATGAAAAATAAACATTCAATTTCTAGTCTTTTTTACACGTAGTAAGTTTCAATAACTCCATACCATTACATATCGACATTCAAGGAGCAAAGATGAGACGTCGTTGTGTGGTGAGAACTGATAGAAAATCGTAAACAACAACAATCGCCGGTGGGGAGAAGCCATTTTTTCATTGACTGGAAGCCTGCTTTATTTATTGTAGGTTACAAAAAATAAAGAAAATGTCGGCATTGTTGTTGTTATCGATTTTGTATCAGTTCTCACCACACAACGACGTCTCATCTTTGCTGCTTAAATGTCGGTATGTAATGGTATGGAGTTATTGAAACTTACTACGTGTAAAAAAGACTAGAAATTGAATGTTTATTTTTAAGCCTCGAAAGTTGCACTGGGTGCCTTTTAAGATAGAGGTTTGTCTGTGTGTTATGGTAATATATAAATGTATGTATATGAATGTGTGTGTTGCACACGTTTGTATTATATACATAAAAGTGTGTTGTGTGTAATATATACATGTGTCTGTGTGTGTGAGATGGTATGATATACATATGCGTGTTTTTTTTAATAATATTTTATACAGGTGTATATGTTTGTGTGTGTGTGTGCAGGGTATGTATTTTGACCGTGACGACGTAGCCTTGCCGAAGTTCTCCCAGTACTTCATGGAGCGGGCCACTAAGGAGCAGGAGCAGGCAGAGCAACTCCTCCAGTACCAGAACATGAGGGGGGGGCGAGTGGTTCTGCAGAGCATCGCTGTGAGTCCCCGCCGGCAGGGGAACAGATTACCTCTACACACATTTCACACATTTCTGAGTTTATGTTGTCCACATGCTTTCAACACATGTTTACATGCTGTCAAATTGAACCTGTTAAACTATCATGTGTGTATGTGTGCACTAGACAATATTCACTAAATAACAGGACGGTTGAGTTAATTTAAACAGGACGTTATTCAACAGGGTGTTGTGTAACCATGTTGCGTAGATTCTGTGCTTGGTGTTCCGTGGTGTTTGTTTTGCTAGAGGTGCGTTACACCAGAGTGCGTGTATGTATGTGTGCGTTGCAGAAGCCCATCAGAGAGGAGTGGAAGGGGGGTCTGGATGCCCTGACCTTCTCCCTGGACTACCAGAAGACCCTGAACAGCCGCGTTCTGGACCTCCACCGTCGGGCTGACGGACACAAAGACCCACACGTACGTCATGCTGCTGCAGCGCTCAAATATGTCGTCACACTTGTGTTGTGTAATGTGTGGCATCGGCGCACATAATCCTCTCCCTGAGTGCGTCTCATGATGTGTCGTCCACCCCCCCCTGCCCCCACCCCCACCCTTCTGTGCAGCTGTGCGACTTCCTGGAGACTCACTTCCTGGCCGACAGCCATGTGGTCATTAAGCAGCTGGGAGACTACATGGGGAGCTTGGGGCGTCTCTGCGCCACAGAGGCACAGGCGGGGATGGGCGAGTACCTGTTCGACAAACACACCCTGTAGGGGGCCGGCCGGCCGCTATCTTGACCACCACCATGTTTCCCCCCGGACCGCCTCCTCCTCCGTTACTATGACGACCACAACCTCATGTTCCCCCTCCCCCCCGCCTCCTGTTTTCCGTTACTATACCAACCACAACCTCACCCTGTCGCCCCTTATCCCCGCACTCCTGTCACCATCATGCTCCCCCCCCCCCCCCCTCCTTCTCTGTTACTATGACAACCACATCATGTTCCTCCTCCCTCTCCGTTACTATGACAACGATAACCTCACACTTCAGGTGTCCCCCTCCCCATCCTGATTTTACTATGACAACCACAACCTGAGCGTCAACCCCACTCCCAACCCCATCTGTTACCATGACGAACACAACAACCTCAGCCCGTCTCTGTGGCAGCACGTTGCAACAGAAATCTGGATAATGAACTAAATGATCTCTCGAGTCTGTATTTTCCAATGGACATGCTGTCCGATCAAGTACACCAGCATGGTTAGATCTCCCTTAACAAGCAATAAAATCAGAATAATTTTGGATTACATTCTTAAACATGTCTCCGTGTCCCTTATTTTAGTGTGTGTGTGTGTGTGTGTGTGTGTGTGTGTGTGTGTGTGTGTGTGACAATCTAGTGTCCACATACAGAACATCAGTGATAAGAGGTTCTACTGGACATCAGGTCACGGTGGGACTTTGAGTCTAGAAGCTGCTGACTCAGTGTCTGTCTGGGCTGTAATCTTTAACTCCACTTAGTGTGTGTTACATATAGGCTCCGCAGGGTGCTCCGTCAGCGTTATTACACGTTCTGGGACTCGACAGCAAAACATGCTGTACCTTTATGCAAATACGCCTTACCATATCAAGTACTCGACCCTACCTTATATGGAAGGTTCAGCAGTAGAGGGGGGTCGAGACCCTGTCTTGCATGGGGGGGATCCTGGTCCCCTGGCCTGACATGGACCAGGAGTCAGGACCACCCCATGCTAAGCCAGGGGACGCTAGCATGTGGTCCAGGTCCATGCTAGCATCCCCTGGTCAAGCAAGGACCAGGTCAACATGCTAGCATCCCCTAGCTTAGCATGGACCAGGAGGGGTCATCCCTATGTTCCCCGGGTGCAAAGGGTTGGGGTCAGTTTAGGGTTAGGGTGAGGGTTAACCTTAAACCTAACCCTAACCAATCGGAGGAGAGCCATTCTAACCAATCAAAGGCGAATCAGAGGCAACTAGGCGGTACTTGCCCCTACCATCCTACGAAAGAAAGATTTGCTCACAGAGTCCTATGTTCCCCGGTCACATACAAAGCGGGGAACATAGGACCCGGGGAACACGGGTACGCTCCCGACCAGGACACCATGCTAGCATCCCCTAGCTTAGCATGGACCAGGACACAATGCTAGCATCCCCTGGCTTAGCATGGACCAGGACACCATGCTAGCATCCCCTGGCTTAGCATGGACCAGGACACCATGCTAGCATCCCCTGGCTTAGCATGGACCAGGACACCATGCTAGCATCCCCTGGCTTAGCATGGACCAGGACACCATGCTAGCATCCCCTGGCTTAGCATGGACCAGGACACCATGCTAGCATCCCCTGGCTTAGCATGGACCAGGACACCATGCTAGCATCCCCTGGCTTAGCATGGACCAGGACACCATGCTAGCATCCCCTGGCTTAGCATGGACCAGGACACCATGCTAGCATCCCCTGGCTTAGCATGGACCAGGACACCATGCTAGCATCCCTTAGCTTAGCATGGACCAGGACACCATGCTAGCATCCCCTAGCTTAGCATGGACCAGGACACCATGCTAGCATCCCCTGGCTTAGCATGGACCAGGACACCATGCTAGCATCCCCTGGCTTAGCATGGACCAGGACACCATGCTAGCATCCCTTAGCTTAGCATGGACCAGGACACCATGCTAGCATCCCCTAGCTTAGCATGGACCAGGACACCATGCTAGCATCCCTTAGCTTAGCATGGACCAGGACACCATGCTAGCATCCCCTGGCTTAGCATGGACCAGGACACCATGCTAGCATCCCCTGGCTTAGCATGGACCAGGACACCATGCTAGCATCCCCTGGCTTAGCATGGACCAGGACACCATGCTAGCATCCCCTGGCTTAGCATGGACCAGGACACCATGCTAGCATCCCCTGGCTTAGCATGGACCAGGACACCATGCTAGCATCCCCTGGCTTAGCATGGACCAGGACACCATGCTAGCATCCCCTGGCTTAGCATGGACCAGGACACCATGCTAGCATCCCCTGGCTTAGCATGGACCAGGACACCATGCTAGCATCCCCTAGCTTAGCATGGACCAGGACACCATGCTAGCATCCCCTAGCTTAGCATGGACCAGGACACCATGCTAGCATCCCCTGGCTTAGCATGGACCAGGACACCATGCTAGCATCCCTTAGCTTAGCATGGACCAGGACACCATGCTAGCATCCCCTGGCTTAGCATGGACCAGGACACCATGCTAGCATCCCCTGGCTTAGCATTGGGTCCGGGTCCATGTTAAGCCAGGGGATGCGCAGGCTGTAGGGATTAGAGGAGGGGGAGGGCTGGTCTGATCAGTGGGTCCTAATGGGGGACCGTCGTGTTGACGACACTGTCTCATTTCAACACGACATCCTCCATCTCCCCGATCAATGCGGCTGATCTGAATCAGTCCTTATGATCAGCAACAGTATATATTCTTAGAGGTCCCAGATGTTCAGCAACACATGTGTTGGGCTGAAAGTAAGGGGGGAAGGGGGGATTACGAGATTAGTGGCACAGTGTGTGTGTGTGTGTGTGTGTGTGTGTGTGTGTGTGTGTGTGTGATGCTGGGAGGCTGAGTGTGTGTCAGTACAGTTGGTCAGGTGGAGTGTGAGTGAGTGGTGAGGAGCAGGTTCTACAGGAAACCACTGGACTCTTGCACAGGTGAGTCAACTCAAACAGAGTTCGATACTTTAGTGGTTCTCTTGAGGATCCACACATTTCCTTCAGCTAGATCATGACATGGATCATAAAGTGGGGTTTTAGTTTTTAAAAGTCACGTAATGTGCTAAAATATCTGCTCTATGAGAGTTTGGAGCTATGTATCTATTATATATTGTATATTAATTGTATAATCCACGCTCAGCATTGTTTGTAGACAAAATAGGACAGAAAACAAACAGGAGTGGAATCGTTTGATAATCCCCCATTTCAATCAGCTTTGCATGACATCGTCAACCAGCTATAGCTGATCTATTGCCAAGGATAGCATATAGAATATAGCTGACAATAGCTGAATATAGCTGGACTTTTATATTGCATAGCCAACTGCAGCCGAATACTTCTGGACTTTTACCTGCTCTATAGCCAGCATCAGCTGAATATGTTTGGACTTGTAACTGCTCTGTAGACAACTATGGATGAATATAGCTGGGCTTTTAGCTGCTCTGTATCTGATTATATTACGCTATCGAACAGCTGCAGAGTCCTTAAAGCCGCTACAGTCCACCTTAAGTTGGCTATAAAGAAACTATAGTCAGCTATAGTCCACAGTCCACTAGCTGTACCATCCTGTGTGAGATGCCAGACTCTGCAGATGCAATGACTATATCTTGGTAGATTGGAGTAACAATAAAACCTACAGTATGTGTGTAAAATGTATGTTCACTGCTTCACATAAGGGCAATGAGAGAAACTGTATTTTTACCTTTTTGACAGCTCTGTTTGAGACTCTTAAGGAAATGTCATCCCCCTCACCACCATCAACATCATCATCAACATCCCCATCATCATCATCATCATCATCATCGCCACCACAACCATCATCATCACTGCCATCTAAAGACAGTAACAGACAGACAGTCAACAGACTGGTAGAGAGCTGGACACACAGACAGGACATCAAAACTCTGAGGGACTCATTTTGGATGAGCCATAAAAGACCCTAGGGCCTAGGGCCTAATCCAGTTAGAGAGAGAGAGAGAGAGAGAGGAGAGAGAGAGAGAGAGAGAGAGAGAGAGAGAGAGAGAGAAAGAGAGAGAGAGAGAGAGAGAGAGAGAGAGAGAGAGAGGGAGAGGGAGAGGGAGAGAGAGAGAGAGAGAGAGAGAGAGAGGGGGGGCAGGTAGACAGAGTGGGATCCAGAGAGAGAGAGAAGCAGGTAGACAGAGAGAGAGAGAGAGAGAGAGAGAGAGAGATGCTTGATGTGACAGAGCAACAGAGGGATTAAGGTCGGCCATGTTGAGCATCTGGCATGGAGCCTGGACTACTGGATTACACACAAATACAAACACACACACACACACATTAAATACTATAAATATATTTATATATATCGTAGTCTTAGATGTAGTACTAGTAGTAATACATGTAGACATGTAGTCAGACAAGATTTTTATTTTCATGAAGTTATGCGTCCCTCCACCGGTCTAACTCAGTGTGTGTGTTGTCCCTCCACCGGTCTAACTCAGTGTGTGTGTTGTCCCTCCACCGGTCTAACTCAGTGTGTGTGTTGTCCCTCCACCGGTCTAACTCAGTGTGTGTGTTGTCCCTCCACCGGTCTAACTCAGTGTGTGTGTTGTCCCTCCACCGGTCTAACTCAGTGTGTGTGTTGTCCCTCCACCGGTCTAACTCAGTGTGTGTGTTGTCCCTCCACCGGTCTAACTCAGTGTGTGTGTTGTCCCTCCACCGGTCTAACTCAGTGTGTGTGTGTTGTGTCCCAGCTACAGCATGAGGCTGCTCAGCATCGGAACCCGGCCTCGAAGGGCTGCAGAACCCTCTGAACCAGAATCAGAGGAAGGACCAGAGCCCACCAAGCACGAGCACTCAGAACACCATCCAGACCACCCAGAACACAACCCAGAACACAACCCAGAACACAACCCAGAACACAACCCAGAACACCACCATGACTACAAACACATGAAGGACAAGTTCCTCAACGAAATCACCCACCTGCCAAGTAGGTCTACTCTCAGATGCTGTCATGGTGTTGGACTGCACAAAATGCACAGTTAGACCGGCTCAAGTCTTCCTGGTAACATTTACAAGGGCAGGGCAGTGGAGTAGTGATTATGGTGTTTGACACGTCGACTCTACCTTTAAGCAAGAAGTAGACTGCTCCTTAATAACATGTATTCTAAAAACCTCATCGGAACAAAGCTTCTGCCAAATGACTAGAGTATAGCAATGAGTAGCAAAAGGTTATGTAACGAAGACATGATAACAGAAGAGAGGCATTCGTCATGATAAGGCCAACAATACCTTATCATGATAGAACAGACAGCTTCGAGCTGAAGCCAGCATCCACCCTATACTGTATGTGCTGTTGGTATTGTGTTGGTGTTTCCTCGATTGTGCCACCTGGTGGCTTTTAGATGAACCTGCCTGAGATCTGTGGTCCATGTGCAGTTTTACAGTCTATATCTTGTTCAAGTGGTGATGGTGTCTATCTTGTTACAGTGTTATGTTGCAGCGTGGAGGGTCTCCATCTTTTTACAATAGTGTCGATCGTGTTACAATGTAAAATGTCTATACCTTGTAACAAGTGGTGATGTCTCAGTGTTGATAGTCTCCGGTTATTATAGTGCTGAGGGTCTCTATCTATTCAGTGATCATGGGCCTATGTTCCCCAGGTCACACCCCAGGTGTGACCTGGGGAACATAGGCCAATGATCACTGAATGGTGACAGACTTTATACAGTGATGATGGTCTCTGTGTTGATTCAGTTCTGATGGTCTCCTGTTGTTACAGTGCCCATGTGGGCGGTGGGGGCCATCGTGGTGGTGGTGATACTGCTGGTGGCCTGCTGCATCTTCTGTGTCTTCAAGAAGTGCTGTGGCAAGAAGAAGAAGCCCAAGAAGGAGAGAGTTTCCAAGGGTGGACGGAGACGGAAGGCCAAGGAAGGAGATGGAGAGGGAGGGGAGAAGGTAGAGAGACCATAGCGCCCTACAATGTCCTACCTGCCCTTTTTCTACAAACCTAACATCTTCCTCACAGATTTCCTCGAATCTAATCCCCTGTTTGGTTTCTCACAGGAGGGGGAGGACAAGAAGGAGGGAGGGGAGGAGGAGAAAGAGCAGGAGAAGCTGGGTAGACTGGAGTTCTCCCTGGACTACAACTTCACAGACGCACAGGTAGGACACTGCTATGTCCAGGGACATCACGAGAAGTCCTTTCCGCCATCTCTTTGTCTAAACAAGGCATGCTAGTCCCATCAGCTCCATCGACTATTTGTCTTTAGATCTATGGATGTTACAGATTTGTACATTTGTAACAGTAGTATTAGTAGTAGTAGTTTTAAAGACGCAAACAAACAATTACAAAAACATGTTTATTTACTTGAACATCACCTCCCGTGATCCTCACCTCCCGGTCATATGTTTGCGTCTCCTGTCCTCAGCTCATCGTGGGGATACTTCAGGCCCAGGACCTGGCCGCTATGGATATGGGGGGGACGTCAGACCCCTATGTCAAGGTTTTCCTGTTACCAGACAAAAAGAAGAAGTTTGAAACCAAGGTCCAGCGCAAGAACCTGTGTCCAGTCTTCAACGAGACTTTCATCTTCAAGGTGCCTCCAGACGTTCCCACAGACGTCACAAGAGACGATACTGCCGATGTTTGACTGCCGTTATTACAGGCTTTACTGCAGAATTTATGTGTAGATATTTATAGTGTCACTGTGCATATTTTTGCTGGTATAGATAAAGTCTTACTGCTGCTGGTAGTGATGACGGTTCCCTCTTCTAGATCCCGTACGCAGAGCTTGGAGGGAAGACCCTGGTTCTGCAGGTGTTTGACTTCGACCGCTTTTCCAAACATGACATCATCGGGGAGATCAAGATCCCCATGAACAGTGTGGACCTGGGTCAGCCCCTGCAGACCTGGAGAGACGTGGAGAGCGGAGAGAAGGAGGAGGTAGGGTTCATCATCCCCTGTTCCTCTAAATCTAGACCACGTATTTCAGAAGCCGCCAAAGTAACCACGAAACCAGTAACTGTGCCTTGAAACTGAAACAAGGAAAATGTTGATACTTGCCAAAGTAGCCAAACAATTTAGTTAGTTAGTAAGTTAACATTAGTACCTACATGCGTAAAGTTAGGTAAGTCCTGTAGGAACAAGTTCCTAGTTCCTAGTGATGGGTGTAGCATTACAGATCCCTTCATCGACCGGGGGCCACATTACTCTTACAGAGTAAGAGCTTCTCCAGGGCCGCAGAGTCAATGACAGAAATCATTTCATGCCTTCTTCTGTTTTGTTAGCAAGAGCTGCTGGGAGACATCTGCATCTCTCTGCGATACGTTCCCACTGCCGGGAAACTGACCGTCAACATCATGGAGGCCAAGAACCTGAAGAAGATGGACGTGGGAGGACTATCAGGTCATCCATGCACTACGACCATCGTTCATCACTGAAAGACAGAGGGCTTCACGGCTACATTGGTGACAGGGTGGGGGAGACAGGCAGAGACTCTGGTGACGACAGGGTGAAACTCTGGGGATGATTGGCCGGTGATGACAGAATGGTTATGACCGTGTGGTTATGGCAGGGTGAAATTGCAATGACGACCGCAGGGAGAGGATGACAGGGTGAAATTCTGGGGATCACAGAAAGGTGGGGATGACAGGGTGGTGATGACAGGGTGAACAGAAACAGCACCTTAACAACTCGTTGTCTCCTCAGACCCCTTCGTGAAGATTGTCCTTCAGCAGAACGGGAAGAGGATCAAGAAGAAGAAGACGACGGTGAAGAAGAACACCCTGAACCCCTACTTCAACGAGAGCTTCAGCTTTGATGTTCCCTTCGAGCAGATCCAGGTGAGACCAGTAACCTCGTCATTGACAAACCCTACTCTACTACTTAGTTCTCCTCCGGAATAATAAGTACCCTGGATTTGACCAACCCGTTTTGCTCCACATCCAGAAAGTGCAGGTGGTGATCACCGTGTTTGATTACGACAAGCTGGGCAGCAACGACCCCATCGGCAAGAGCTTCATGGGCTACGGGGCGACCGGTGTGGGACTCCGCCACTGGTCCGAGATGCTAGCGAACCCGCGCCGCCCCGTAGCGCAGTGGCACACGCTGCTGCCAGAGGAGGAGGTGGAGGCAGCGCTGAAGGCTAAACCCCGCTAGCAGTACTGTTTGTTGTTTAAACATGTTGTGGGTAAGATTTATGAGTTGCAAAGAGAGTCGTAATTCCGGAAGAGAATTTTTAACTCCCAAATGTTGAAGTGGACCATCGGCCATTCACTGGCGCATGTGATTGAAAGGTCTAAGTCTCAATTATCTCGTCGAGAGGCCGCCACGCAGTCAACCAGAAGAGATTTTCTGACAGAGCACTTCACACAAATCTGATGGAAGGTTTTGGTATTTCTGAGAAATTGCACTCAAATTAAGAGCTCTTAAATCTTACCTAAAGTAACATAAAATACATGTTTTTGTGTTCAGATCATCATTACTCTATGATGAGTATCAGTATAATTTCTGTTAATTATGGCATTTTACAACCACCCTAATCCTGTCTTCCGTGTTTACATGTTCTGTTGCCATATTCTGTTTTATTCTATTTTAGTTTGTTTAAGAGTGTGTGTGTGTGTGTGTGTGTGTGTGTGTGTGTGTGTGTGTGTGTGTGTGTGTGTGTGTGTGTGTGTGTGTGTGTGTGTGTGTGTGTGTGTGTGTGTGTGAGAATTATCTGCCGTAAAATTCTGAATGTTTAACTGGAAAGTGATATCTGTAAAAATTAATCTGTTGTACCCTGACATCGAAGTAACAGTTGTAATCCATTTCCAACTCATTCTAATACGTTTGTTCTCTGTATTGAATCGTGTTTATCAAGTAGGCCTATCTATTTGTACTTTGAATGGTATGCTCTCTGATGTACTAATACAGTGCGTAGATGTTACAATGACCTTAAAAGATGTTGTATGCTTCATAAACCAATAAAACCATTGACCCGCCTCTCCTGGTGTCTTTCTCTGTCCCACCGCTCGGGGGCGACATTTATCCTCCTTCCCGCTGTCGCTTAGCAACCAGCACTAACTTTAGAGTACCCTCACTATTGTGTCGAGGTGTCGATGTCGTTTCGTTATCAACGGTTCATCATCGTTTAGTCTGGACTCCGAGGGTAAGTTTGTCTTAATACTGGTTTTACCGTCTTTAAAGCTTTAAAGCGAGGCATTCACTCAGCTGGAGCTTGCATAAACATGTGGACCGATATTAACTCTTACTGTGAATTGTGTCTAAACGATAAGCGGGTGTTGGACTGCCTTAGATTACACTATTTGACAAGAAGACCCAACATAATGGAGCTACAATTAAACTTACACAAATTATATTCACATGAAGTGCACAAAGTTTAAGGAACAGAACCCTTAACTTACCTGCGCTGTGGTAAGCCGTATTTACTTTGGTTTTTCATCATGTAGCCTAACGTAATGTCGACTAATTCCGAGGCTAGTATAATGTTAAGATAGATAATAATGTTATTAATGTAACGTTATTCATATAATGCAGCGCAGGAGTTAGTAATGTTTGTTCACTGACCGTCTTTGTCCGGTCTGAAGACGAGGATGAGCAGCGCGCGCTGTGTGGAGGGCGCGGGCAGCGTCACCTGGTGGGGATTCAGCCCCGCGCGGGACCTAACGGCGACAGGTGGGCGACTCTTTTAAAGGTGACATATAACTGATAAGGCATCACAAGCCGTTTTGAAAATCTGCCTCTCCTGACACCGCAAGTGGGCGAGTCAACCTAGATGTGTGCTGGATAGATCTGTCGACCGGCCTGCCCAGTGGTCTGTAGCAAACGTCGCTCGTCTTCCGTCATATATCTTGGACACGCCCACTTGTGATGTCAGAAGAGGCTGATTTTCTGTAGCTGTTACAAGCCGATATTTGCTTGTAGCAGCTAATCACACTCACAGCTGGTGGCATGATATGTCACCTTTGATCACAGCATCATGTCACGTCTTCATCATGTCTGGCATTAGATGTGTGTAACGTGTCCCTCGTTTTTCCTTAGGACCCGTAAAGCAGCAAGGGGAGCTTAATGTGTTACTGGTTGGGAGCAGCGATCCCCGACACATCCTGAAGACCTTCGCGGGGTTAGAGGACACAGACAGCCTTCACGTGAGTCTCAGTCGGCTCAACGGTTTCAGTGGCACTCCTAGCCGTAGCATGTCTAACGTCCTGTCCTCTGTCTAGGTATGGGTGATCGAGAACAGCGTGGAGGTGATCGCCCGTCAACTCCTGCTCCTCTCCCTCTCCCTCGCTCCTGAGGAGAGCACTAGCGTCCACAGTGGGTGAACATGGATACACTGATTAACACCTCTAAGGATCCCCAATTCCGGTGCCCTCAGAGTCTTTTTTTGCATGGAAATACCCAGATATACACACAGAATTTAAGCCCAGAAATACAGGGTTAGTAGAGTATGACTCACTGCACGTCCTCCTGTATGAGTATGTGACAAATAAGAAACTTTGACTTTTGTAACCTTTAATCGTCCGATGTTGTCTTGGCTATAAACCTAAAGCCTGTCGAGGTGGTGAAGTGGGGTCTGTGTGTTTCTGTGTTCAGAGAAGGCGGAGACGTTTCTGGAAGTGTTGGGGAACAGCGAGCTGCGCAGCGAGACGGGGGACGCGCTGAGGGCGGCAGCGGCTCGTCTCGTTGACTACGTCACGGTCGGCCAGGAGGCGGAGCCCCACCCATGCCTCGTAACGTCGCTGCTCAAGGTGGGTGCTGCACCCTGGCCCTGGCTACGCTCCAAACAAACCGGCGTGTGTTAGAGAGCACCCTGTGTGACACCCATGTTTGTGCCCAACATTTATATTGGATGAATCTGATGACAATGAAAACAGCTAGGCATGATGGGATGTAGTGCGGAAGCATCTGCATCGGCTGTACATATATTTTATGGTTCACTATTGGGGAAAAAGTGTGTGACCTATTAAGGGATCCAGATTTGTACTGTACAGTTTGACAAAGGGCGACACCTTGAATACTGCACTATGGGGTGCACAAGTGGACCGTTGCAAACGCTGCCCCCGTCTGAAACATTCACCTCTTATCAGAAGACAACCTCCGTTACATTTGACAGAAAAACCAAACTCTGAAACCGCCACAGGAAACATGCATGGTGTGCGATGGAGGCCCATGGTGTGTGATGGAGGCCCTTGGTGTGTGATGGAGGCCCTTGGTGTGTGATGGTGTGTGATGGTGTGTGATGGAGGTGATGGTGTGTGATGGTGTGATGGAGGCCCATGGTGTGTGATGGAGGCCCATGGTGTGTGATGGAGGCCCTTGGTGTGTGATGGAGGCCCATGGTGTGTGATGGAGGCCCTTGGTGTGTGATGGAGGCCCTTGGTGTGTGATGGAGGCCCTTGGTGTGTGATGGAGGCCCTTGGTGTGTGATGGAGGCCCATGGTGTGTGATGGAGGCCCATGGTGTGTGATGGAGGCCCATGGTGTGTGATGGAGGCCCTTGGTGTGTGATGGAGGCCCATGGTGTGTGATGGAGGCCCATGGTGTGTGATGGAGGCCCATGGTGTGTGATGGAGGCCCATGGTGTGTGATGGAGGCCCATGGTGTGTGATGGAGGCCCATGGTGTGTGATGGAGGCCCTTTCTCCTCAGTTCCGGGAGCGTGATGAGCTGGTGCGTATCTTCAGGACGTGGGCCAAGCCGTGTCCCGAGGGTTCTGGTTCTGTATCGATCACCCGGGCCTGGGACGCCCGTGTCCGCCAGCACCTGGGGACGAGGTACGACGCCAGGAGGGGCTGCTTCGACTGGGACCTCGCCATGAAGCTCCACCAACGAGGAGTAGGGACCACACTGAACCACCTCTGACCTCACTACGACATACTGACCTGACCATGAAGCTACACCAACGAGGAGTAGGGGCCACACTGAACCACCTCTGACCTCACTACGACATACTGACCTGGCCATGAAGCTCCACCAACGAGGAGTAGGGGCCACACTGAACCACCTCTGACCTCACTAAGACATACTGACCTCGCCATGAAGCTCCACCAACGAGGAGTAGGGGCCACACTGAACCACCTCTGACCTCACTACGACATACTGACCTGGCCATGAAGCTCCACCAACGAGGAGTAGGGGCCACACTGAACC
>NC_082399.1:1463652-1484276 GCF_031168955.1 Gadus macrocephalus
TGTTGCGTTGTTGTTTCATGTTGCATTGTGTGTTGTGTGTTGTGTTGTTGTTTCATGTTGCATTGTGTGTTGTGGTTGTTTCATGTTGTATTGTGTGTTGTGTGCTTGTTTCATGTTGTATTGTGTGGTTGTTTCATGTCGTTGTGTGTTGTGTGGTTGTTTCATGTTGTATTGTGTGTTGTGTGCTTGTTTCATGTTGCATTATGTGTTGCGTTGTTGTTTCATGTTGCATTGTGTGTTGTGTTGTTGTTTCATGTTGCATTGTGTGTTGTGGTTGTTTCATGTTGTATTGTGTGTTGTGTGCTTGTTTCATGTTGTATTGTGTGGTTGTTTCATGTCGTTGTGTGTTGTGTGGTTGTTTCATGTTGTATTGTGTGTTGTGTGCTTGTTTCATGTTGTATTGTGTGGTTGTGTGGTTTTTTCATGTCGTTGTGTGTTGTGCTTGTTTCATGCTGTATTGTGTGGTTGTTTCATGTCGTTGTGTGTTGTGTGGTTGTTTCATGTCGTTGTGCGCTGTGTTCTCGTCTGCAGGTTTCTTCTGGACCTGAGTGCTGACCAGGAGCGCGGCTTCGTGGAGAAGGTTGTGGAGGGAGCTAAAGATGCGGGGTTCGACCCCTGGACCCCGGGTGACCCTGACCCCACCCACGCCGTCTTTACCCCACAGACCCCCCCGGACCTCCACCTTCAGGAAGGTCCAACCACAGGAACAATGTCACCATAAGTCTTCCTCTTTTATTGGACAATGCGTAGATGAACAGAGACACTCAAACAGAACAACACACATTTAGTTACAGAAATATTGTATTGACGCTATAATATCATATAATATTGCACAGCAAGACATTTTAACTCTACAATTAAACTACATATTTCTATTAAAGTGTTTCTCTTCATCTGTCGGGGGTCACGTCCAGCAGGTCAAAGGTCATCACTTCCAACGACCTCCGACCTTTCCCTTCCCGTGAACCTTTTTACTGAAGAGACACATGTATCACATATTTGAATATTATCACATATTTTAATAATATTTAATAATATTCATATCAAAATATACTGCTCAATTATATATTTGTACGGGATATTTACATTTGTGTCAATCAACTCAACTTATATCTCGTTATACAAACAGAATCATGTTATAATATAACAATGTAACGATAAAAGTGTTTTATGGCTTTGACTCACAATTTCTGAGCATGTTGGATTCTGTTCAACAGCACCTTGATCTGAAAATAACATTTAGAAAAAAAGGAAGTTAAATAGCAGATGACGGAAAGGTTAATATCACATGACAGGAAGAAAAAACATCACATGATGACAGGAAGTTAAATATCACATGATGACAGGAAGGTAGAGGACCTCATATTTCTGTTTCTTGGTGGTCTCTGTCAGATCAAACTTCTCAGACTCCAACAGGTGGATCCTGCTCCACATCTCAGCCGCTCGCTCTCTGGGAGAACGGGGAGCATATCAAGAATACAGAGACCGAAGATTAATGTAGAAATCAGTTGTGCACCACAAAACACCAATCTATCTGCTGATAATCGATCAACGTTATTGATCCCTGATCAGAGCTGTGTGGGAGCTGACCTGAGGGCGTCCTCCTTCAGGTTGTCGAGGACCAGCGGTCTGCGTCTCTCTGCTAGCGTCTTCGTCTTCACCTCCCTGCCCGTCTGCCTCTTCCCTCGCTTCTGCTCTATCTGGAGGAGCACAGGAACGCTTCAGGGACCCGCTCCAAGGACACATTACGGCCTCCTCAAAGTCCTACACCAAACGCTAGGCCTGAAGTTCTTTGCACAACCATTCAGACCATATCCAAGGACAACTATGTGCAGCACAAGATGTACTCTTCCGCTGCCATGTCTTTACGTCATGTCACCAGTACCACGGCCATGTGGTGTTTTAGGCCTACCCTATTGGATGCCCAGTTTATAACAGACGGCTCTGTCAAATTTAGAAATGTGTCTGGCTCCAATTGAATAAAAATACGGATCACAGTGCGAGAGAGTTTCGGGTTCAGTTTAACAGGAGCCATAGATTTTTTTATTGGTGTCCATAATTTGGACTTGGCGGGCACAAACTTTTTTTTACCAATTGTATACCTTTAGCCATGTCTAACTCATCATGGGAAATTACCAACATATTAAAATATTTCCCTGCAGGAAGTCAGCAGGTTACCATAGTGACAGACCTTAGCCAGGAAGCCGCCGAAGTGAGCTCCCATGTTGGAGAGGACCATTTTCTTCTTGGCGTCATCCTCTGCCTTCTTCTTCGCCTCCTCTTCCTCCTTCCTCTGGCGCTCCTCCTGCAAGAACGGGGCTTCAGAAACCACAAATCCCAGGGTTCCTCTCACCAAGAAGCACACGAGAGGCTTCTCTGTGTTCACAGTTCTCTCACGGTGCGCTCAGATCCTAGCATTCTCTAGCTGGACCAGGTTAACGAGTGTATCGTGGATGGATCCACCAAGTGCTCATTAACGCGCTAATTACCGCTATCCTGGCCTGGCGGTGTCGTTCCTTCTCCGCTCGAACCCTCTGCTCCGTGGCGCGCTCCGAACGTCGGTTCTCCTGAAAGACAAACACATCTTCATCAGCATCATCGTCGTCGAACTCGCCCCCGACACCGTCGTCATCACCGCGGCCACCCCCGTCTCCCTCAGGGTCAGTGGTGGTGACGAAGGTGGTGGCGGTGTCGATGAAAGTAGGATGGAGGAGGCGGGACGCGAACTAGCGTACTATTCTGTCTTTGAGTGCGACGATCTCGTCCTCCTCCCTCCGCCGCTGGTGGAAGTGGACGTCGATGAGCGTGTGGAGCTCCAGCAGGTCCTTGTCCATGCGCTTCCTGTGGATGTCCTGGAGACATGAGGCGGGTCAGGGAGACGTGACACCGGGGCCGCGACAACTCACCCCACATCCACCAGACCGAGGCCTTAGTTCGCCGGGCCGGACCTACATCAAAGTCCACCCGGTCGCCCCCTGGGATCTTAGGGGCCGCAAGTTGGGACACCGGGGGCCTGGGGGAACAGACCGGTCCGTAATCCATGGGAGAACTATAACCATACAGCGGTACGATATCTATACACTCGATATGAGGGGAGGAGGTGTTCTGCTTACTTACTTCTGTTTGGGACGTTCTCCTTCACCTGCCAAGACAGAGGAGATGAGATATCCACAACAGAAGAACTGAAGCCAGTCTAACCCCACCTCCTCACCTCCTGGATCCCATCACAGCCATGTGCAAACTCCACAATACAGACGGATCAAGCATTAGGCCTGTTGGTGTGAGTTACTTTGAGTTTGGTAGGTTTGATTAGGATGAATGAAGGGTTAGTTCAAACCAAGAGGGGAGTTCAGACCTTCCGCCGGCTCCTCGTCCTCTGGAGAACAACGGATGAGAGAGAAGAAGAACGAACGTGTGAGGAGAAGCTAGTGGTGGGAAGATGTTTGGAGACGGTAAGGAAACACAAGCCCTCTTACCCTCCTGAGGGACCCTGGGAAACAGAAGGAGAGGAAGAGGAGAAGGGTTAAGGCTGATGTCGATGCGTGTTCATGAAGAAGAGATGTGATTGGACGGATTCACTCGGGTGCCTTACCCATCTTCTCCATCAGACATGGTGGACCTGGAGAAAGATGAGGGACACTTCAATGTAACCGCCCAGAGAGATCCGAAGGGTCTAGAGACACAATATGATAGGATCCACTTGGGGTAACTGGAGGTCAGGTTGATGTTTTGGAGACTCAGAGAATGAGACACAGACGAGGATAAGCTCACACTCTTGACCATCAGAGGGATGCTCTGCTTTTAATTAGATTTAGTGGTATTAGGGGGGCCTACGGGCAGCTATTTACACCTGCCAGCTCCATTATCCCCTTTCGTCTGCTCTGAGCTGCACTGAGCCATTAAGAAAACAAACAGACGTACAGACCACGCTCCAGCACTAGTTAGGAGATTCTTCAGTAAGTCTCTCTGTGATCACTCTTTTTCTCAATCCCCCTCTCTCTCCATCCCTCTCTCTCTCTGACAAACGACCTCTATCCAACCTACGTCAGGCAAGTATGAAACCAGGTCCATTTGAAGTTTGAATGCAAGAGAGTAAAGTGTTGGAGAGATTCAGATTGAGAAGAACAGATAGATACAGATTCAGTGTATTTCAATATTACGGTTGGTTTTCGTTCTTGGATGCTAGAGTTACAAAGTAATATATATATATAACATATATATATATAATATAACCTCTATGATACTAATACCAGTTAGTTATCAGTGGACACTGTAGAGACCAGTAGAGAGATCCTTACAGAACAGGATACAGTAGAGACCAGTATAAAGTAGAAACCAGTAGAGTGGAGAGACCAGTAGGGAGAGGGGAGCCCAGAAGGGACCGTGGAGAGAAGAGACAATTAAAGACCCGAAGAGAGTTGGAGGACCAGTAAAGACTAACACAGATGAGACCGATAGAAAGAGAGACCAGTAGAGGAGAGATCAGCAGAGAAGGACAGCATAGTGGAGAGAACAGTAGATACCATTTTGAGGACAATGGATAGAAGAAACCAGTAAAGACCAGTAGGAGAGGAAAGACCATTATAAATGGGGGGACAAGAAGAGAGATAACAGACCAGTTGAGACAAGTAGAGCGAGGAGAGACCAGTAGAGTTCATTACCTGGAGATGGAGAGTAGCTGCAGGAGAAAGCTCTACCTCCGCGAAAGATCTAACCAGGTTTATATAGACTACACCGTGTGTGTGTGTGTGTGTGTGACATCATGCTGAAGCCATGTGTCTGGGGGATTATTGGAGGATTTTGGGTGAGCAGGCAGAGATCTGAAAGACAGCTGATACGATGACAGGTGGCAGAGAGACACAGAGAGAGAGAGAGAGACAGAGAGAGAGCAACAGAGAGATTAGAGTACTTGGGGGAGATGCCAGCGGAATTGTCGACCACAGCGGAAGAAACACAGGAAAGCCAGGTCTTACAATTCAGTTGTTTTTAATAAAAAGTTATTGAAGTATTAAGCATTTAATTTGGCGGAAACATTTTGACAACAGCAGAACTCCGGAGCTGGTTAACATGAGACATGAATATGCGTTCATATAATTATTAATATCATTATTAATATTTGTGAAGTAATATTGCCTCTGTCTCTAAACATTGATTAGACTAAGACTTTTAAACAGGAACATGAAACACCTCTCATGGCTATCTTTACCTCCAGCTGAACAATCAACAGGAACCTAAGAAACGTATATAGAAAACATTTCCTCAGGTTCAATAAAATATGCGTCCTATTTTTAGCTCCAGGCAAATAAAGTTCCCTTAAGCAGACACATCCCCATGGATCAATCGACCAATCAACCCTTACGTCCTGGACATTGTCGAGCGGCATAGTTCTGGCGTCAAACATCCCTCATGATCCTCACGCACACGCACACGCACACGCACACACACACACACACACACACACACACACGTTTCTCCTCTACTGGTCCTTCTTGACAGCTGGTGGGTTGTGCTGGTAGTTTCTGGGGGTCCGGCTGGAGGTCCGGGTGGGCTCGGTGTACATGAGGTCCAACAGGTCCACCAGCGCTTTCCTCACCTGGGCTCCGAACTTATGAGCGTCCTGAAGAGAGAGAGAGGAGACCCACAGATAGGTCAGTCCCTCATCCACTGGTTTGACACTTCATAACCATAAATATATACAGAGACACGCTATGTAAATGTGCAGTATTGCATAGTATTAATATTTAAATGTATGAATTAAGTAGTACTTGTATTAATACGTATGGTGCTTTGTGCATAGTATTTGTATGGAGTATATAGCGCTAGTATTAAGTCCTTCAGTCCAGAGAGGAGTATTTGTACATGGTATTCGTGCAGAGTACCACCAGTATGAATACGCACAGTGCTTGGACAGGAGTGTTTGCAGGAGATGTGGAAGTTGATCATGTTTTCTCCGACGAGGCTGTAGGACACCCCGTAGCCGTCGTCGGCCACCTGTCGACCACAACACGTTCAGCACTAGCAACAAGCTAACGTACCGCGAGGGACGATATCAGGGCTTAAGACATGCTCGTCAAAAGCCTTCATAGTTAGTTCTAAACACATGCTGATAACAGTAAAGACAATCCCAATGCTTCTGACATGCTAAAAACAAGCTAACACACCTAAAAACATTCCCTTAATCTATTACAGTCTAACATCCTCCAACAGGAGAGCGCGGTGTTCTGGGATCGGTCGGTACTGACCGGTCCGAAGCCTCCGCCGCAGGAGATGAACTCCGGGTGGTTGACCATGTCAAACAGCTCCCCCTGCTGGACGGCTGTCTGACTGGTGGACAGGCGCCAGGGCTCAGACAGAACCTGCACACACACAATGGATCAACTCGGGATGAGGTCATGAACTGAGGCGTTAAAACTCATTTCTAGAGAGTTGACGGCTAGATAACCCCCCTGCTGTTAAACCTCCTCCTTGAGTTCATCTCCGCTCCCCAGATTTGGGAAGACCGTGATCACTCTCGCAGCAAAGGGCTTACAACACTGCGCTGATTACGTAGAACTATTCATATCAAATTAAACATAAGAAACTCCGCTACAAGCACATATAAGTCATTTTTACACACACCAAACACAACTCAAACACCAAGCATATTAATTAGACGAATTAGACAATTAAAAACAGGCTGGAGCTTAAGAGGTGAAGGAAGGAAGGAGGAGAGGAGGAGTGGGTCTCACCTCCTTGAGGAAGGGCGAGTCGAGGCCCAGGTACTTGGAGACGACGTAGAGGCAGAAGAGGTGGCGGTCGACGCCCCCCCCCGTCATCGCCAGGCGGTACAGGTTCTGGTGCCTCTCTGAGGCCGCACGCAGGAGACGCCTGCACTCCTCCCTCTCCTGACACGCACACACGCACACACACACACAGTTGGAGATCCTTGGTGGTTGTGCATCAGGTGGACTGTACTAAATGCCCTGTATTAATTTTTTTCAAAATGTTGCCAAAAAGGAGAGTTTACAATGCAGGAAATAATTTGTCTGTCTGTCTCTGTGTGTGTGTGTGTGTGTGTGTGTGTGTGTGTGTGTGTGTGTGTGTGTGTGTGTGTGTGTGTGTGTGTGTGTGTGTGTGTGTGTGTGTGTGTGTGTGTGTGTGTGTGTGTGTGTGTGTGTGTGTGTGTGTGTGTGTGTGTGTGTGTGTGTGTGTGTGTGTGTGTGTGTGTGTGTGTGTGTACCTCCCCCTCCTCCAGAGCACAGACGAAGGCACAGCTCTCGTTGGAGCACGACCTCACCGTCTCCGTCCGGCCCTCCCGGAACAGGCGGGTCATCGACGCCTCATAGGTCAGACAGAACATCCCCCGTTCCTGCCGGCCAATCACAACGCAGAGCCAATCAAAACCACAAAAACAATATATATACTAGTTGCATGGTGAGTGACTGAGTGAGTGAGTTACCCTGTAGTAGGCCAGTTGCAGCGTTAGCTGGATGAAGGCGTCTGGGCTGATGCGACACTTCTTGATCCTCCCTTTCCCGAAGTCTCGGAAGGAGAAGACGTGGAAGTCGATGTCGTCAGCCAGCGCCTGGGCGACCGCCAGAGACCGGCCCACCTGCTGCTGGAGCTAGAACCCAGAACCATCAGAACCCGATAGAACCAACCGGTCCTGGAGCCAGAACCCAGAACCATCAGAACCCGATAGAACCAACCGGTCCTGGAGCTAGAACCCAGAACCATCAGAACCCGATAGAACCAACCGGTCCTGGAGCTAGAACCCAGAACCATCAGAACCCGATAGAACCAACCGGTCCTGGAGCCAGAACCCAGAACCATCAGAACCCGATAGAACCAACCGGTCCTGGAGCTAGAACCCAGAACCATCAGAACCCGATAGAACCAACCGGTCCTGGAGCTAGAACCCAGAACCATCAGAACCCGATAGAACCAACCGGTCCTGGAGCTAGAACCCAGAACCCGATAGAACCAACCGTTCCTAGAGCTAGAACCCAGTACTAGTAGCACCGTCAAGTGACCAGCCAAACTGGTCCTGACACTCCAAACCAGCAGTAGTTCAGAACTTGATGCCAGTGTGCCTTCCCAGGATCAGATTATGAAACACGGGTGTGTGAACGTGTTTTGCACCAACTGCGCTGCAATGATTGTGGCAAAAGTGTCAAGTGCATGACTCGTTGAAGTTGTTATGCACAGGATCGGATGTGTGCACCTGTAACACAGACTTGTGAACTCGTAGACCCCATTTAGTGTTTACAATGGTAGAAAAAAAGTTTTTCAAATTTACTGTTTCACATTTGTGACTTTAGCGTACGCATACAAAATCTGCAGTTACAGGTTCTAAAGACTTTTGCCACAATAATACCTTCATATCTATTCAACCAAATACTTACAGCACACTCATACACACACACCCACGCACGCACGCACGCACGCACGCACGCACGCACACACACACAGGTTGATTGACGGGGGCCTACCTCCGGGGAGAACTCCCAGGTGAGTTTCTGGGGGCGTGGGAGGGAGGGGTCCACCTCCCCCTTGCAGTGACCTTCGGTGTTATAGCCCAGCTGGAAACTATCTGTCGCCAGGACATACTGAGAGAGAGAGGGAGGGAGAGAGACATTACCATACACAGCAAGAGACGTCTGGGAAACCATGTGACTCCACATAAACATTAACAGAGAAGGGAGGACACCAAATGAACCCTGCCGATTGGAGGAGAGACGGTAAGCCCCGCCTACCTCCCACAGGTGCGCGACGGTGGGCGCGTCGGCCCAGGAGTGCTCCGCGTTGAGGCCGTTCTTCCCGTTCTTGTAGACGACGAATGAGAAGGACTTGTCGAACCACCTGGGACACAAGAGCCAATCAGCCTCTTCCGCCACAGACTCAAACCCACAGGCCACGCCCACCCGGCGAGCAGAGGCCACGCCCACCTGTCGTAGCACTTCCCGTGCAGCAGGGACTTGGCGTAGCGGTCCAGGCTGGCCCCCGAGTCGTCTCCCATCATGCCTTGCTCCTCGTCGTCGAGGGTGACGAAGAAGGCGGCCTTCTCGATGCAGTCCAACGAGCGCTTGTTGGGACCGCTGCTGAAGTACGTCTTCCTGGCCTCGGCCCAGGGCACTCTGGGACCACAGGGACAACAGCTACCGGTCACCCACAAGCCATCGGAACATCGACCCGTGAATGACATCACAAGTGGGAGTGTCCACAACGACAGTGGGTGGCTACAGTCCACCGGGTGGGCTGGTAGGCTGATCTATGTAAACTGAACTTAAAACACCCGGGGGACATTGATGTACCCGATAACCATGCCGAGGAGCCTATGGCTGCAAGAACCAGTGTGAGGTGTCAGGCGATCCGATTGGCCGTTAGAAAAGGGGGTTTTCGGTACAGGTGGCAGTCATTCTGATTGGCTGTTAGGACAGGTGTTGTCAGTACAGGTGTCAGGCGATCTGATTGGCTGTTAGAACAGGTGTGTTGTCAGTACAGGTGTCAGGCGTTCTGATTGGCTGTTAGGACAGGTGTTGTCAGTACAGGTGTCAGGCGATCTGATTGGCCTTTAGAACAGGTGTCATTACAGGTGTCTGCCGATTCGACTGGCTCCAGGAACAGGTGTTTTTCCGTACAGGTGTGTGTCTCACCTGTCCCCGGCGGTGAGGGCCCCCAGTCTCTCCTCCCCGGCCGCGGGTGCGGCGGGGTCGTCCAGGATGCGCTGGACCTGGTGCTCCAGCTCCCGGGGGGACAGCAGCCGGCCCGCCTGGTACACCCACAGACGGAAGTAGCGGCCCCGATGGAACACCGCCACGAACTCACTGTCCTGCCAGTGCTGCACCGTGTCTACAGGGAGCACAACTCGACGTCACTCCCTCAACAACGCCCGCGGCGGCGGCCAGCTGACGGCCACGCGGTGGGGTCTAACGACAGCATCATGTGATGTGCACTGCGTCTACTCGGACGGTCCACACTGCTGCCCGTGGCATTCCCCTGAGACAGTAGCCCCGCCCCCATCATAACCAGCACACCGGCTCACAGAGAGTGGAGAGAGAAGGAGGAGGAGGAGGAGTCAGAAGCACTTAATAAACTGATCAGAGAGAGGGAGAGAGAAGGAGGAAGAGGAGGAGTCAGAAAGCACTCAATAAACTGATCAGAGAGAGGGAGGAACGTGGGAGGAAGAGAAGAGGATCTGTGTGCTGTACTTTGTTCCTCTTAAAAGGGTGACTTTAAAGCACGCGGCGTGGTCAGGCGGTGTGGTTACATGTGAGGGGGTGGTTGGGTCAGGCGGTGTGGTTACATGTGAGGGGGTGGTTGGGTCAGGCGGTGAGCTCTATGTGTAGAGGGCGGTACTACCTGTGACTGGACCCGGAACCCGACAAGAGTTAAACATCCTCTCAAACTGATCGGAGCAGAAGGGGGCGGAAGACCTTAGCACTCTCTGCCTCAGAGAGAGAGAGAGAGAGAGAGAGAGAGAGAGAGCAAGGAACAAGGAGATAAACAAGAAGAAGGAAGTGAGAAGAGAGCGAAAGTGCAGCAGTAACAGAGAGGTTAAATGAAGGGTGGATCAACAGAAGGGGTGAATCTGTGCAGACGTGGAAGAAAAGGAATAAAAGCTGGACGGATGATAGGTGAAAGGAGAAGTGTGTGTTCAGGGACATAGACGGAACTGAGATCAGCCTCAGAGAGTCACACACACACACACACACACACACACACACACACACACACACACACACACACACACACACACACATATATAAACACACACACACACGCATATATAAACACACACACACACTTCGACTCATCTAAAGCCATTCTCCTAGTGAAGACGTCATGAGGGAGGGGAGGTTCCAGAACAACACCCACTGCTACCACCAACCAGAGCATATTGTTTGCATGTGAGCTCAAGGCTTGTGGACGTTCGTTCAGTGCAAGTCATGTCATTTGTGTGTATGCGTTTGTGTGTGTGTTTGTGTGTACCAGTCTCCTCTCCAGGTATACGGGAGGTGTTGAACATCCTCTCACACTGAGCAGCGCACAGAGGAATGAGTGAACCTGGGATACGACTCTGGAGAATAGGAGGAGTAAGAGGTAGGGAGGGGGAGGGGGGCGAGGGAGGGAGGGAGGAGGAGGGAGGGAGGGAGGGAGGGAGGGAGGGGGAGGAGGAGGAGGAGGAGGAGGAGGAGGAGGAGGAGGAGGAGGAGGAGGAGGAGGAGGAGGAGGAGTAAGAGGTAGGGAGGGGGAGGGGGGCGAGGGAGGGAGGGAGGAGGAGGGAGGGAGGGGGAGGAGGGGAGGAGGAGGAGGAGGAGGAGTAAGAGGTAGGGAGGGGGAGGGGGGCGAGGGAGGGAGGGAGGAGGAGGGGCAGATGGAGGAGGAGGAGGAGGAGGAGGACATGATGGGAAATGGCTTTTAAACAAACGATAACCAAAAAAGACACATGGACAAAAAAACAACAACAGATGGAGACACAGCAGGACACACACACACACACACACACACACACACACACACACACACACACACACACACACACACACACACACACACACACACACACACACACACACACACACACACACACTCAGCGTTCCTACTCAGCGTTTTATCCTCCGTTGCCCGACCAAGGTGCTACACCCTGCAGGGTTGGAGCTCTATGCCCCTCAGTAAACCAGACGCACAACGTTTTACAGACCAAACGTCCCAGGACGGATTGATTGTTATTGTACACGTATAAAAACCGCAGTAAACAGCTGCAGTATAAAAGCGTCCCGGTGCAGGTTTAAGGGCTGCTGTGCAGCGCGGTCCGTGGAGCCCTTTGAGGCCGGCTCCGGGCTGCGCTGACCGCCGCGGCGCGGCGTGACTCACGGGTTTGAGCTCCTCGCGGTTCAGCTTGCGGCGGTACAGCAGGCAGGCGTGGATGGTGTTGCCCGCACGCGCAGCCTGGATGGGTGTGGGCGTCACGTACAGGAAGTCCTGCAACAAACACACTGGGGTTATACTGGGCAGCTCCCAGCATAACCAGGAGCAGACTGGGGTCCTACTGGGCAGCTCCCAGCATAACCAGGAGCAGACTGGGGTCCTACTGGGCAGCTCCCAGCATAACCAGGAGCAGACTGGGGTCCTACTGGGCAGCTCCCAGCATAACCAGGAGCAGACTGGGGTCCTACTGGGCAGCTCCCAGCATAACCAGGAGCAGACTGGGGTCCTACTGGGCAGCTCCCAGCATAACCAGGAGCAGACTGGGGTCCTACTGGGCAGCTCCCAGTATAACCAGTAGCAGACTGTGTTTGTACTCACCATCCCATAATAGTTGCTGTTCACCATGATGGGACTTCTTCCCCGCAGGTAGATGTACTCCTCCCACCAGTCACTCACCTACACACACACACACACACACACACACACACACACACACACACACACACACACACACACACACACACACACACACACACACACACACACACACACACACACACACACACACACTTTATTTAGTGCAGTATTTCCCTATTATTATATCAATTATATGTATATGCTTGTAGGCCTTATGGATGAATACCTCTATGTGTATGAAGTATTTACGGTAAAAGTACACAACCAATAAGGCATCCTGCTGTAGAATATGAAAGACTTACATAGTTGGCGGCCCACAGAGACTTGAGCTTCAGGTACCACTGGAGCCTCTTCCCCATGCCGCTCTCAAACTCCCGGGCCAGCGTCGACATGCGCTCGAACTGGTGAGCGTCCGTCAGAGGACGCACAGAGTCCAAGAACTACACACAACACAATCACTACTGGTTAGGACCTTCCAAGTACTAACAGACACACACGCACACACACACGCACACACACACACAACATATGAGGCAGGTGAGGTAGACAGGTGTGTGGAGGACAGGTGTGGTGGACAGGTGTGTGGTGGACAGGTGTGTGGTGGACAGGTGTGTGGTGGACAGGTGTGTGGTGGACAGGTGTGTGGTGGACAGGTGTGTGGTGGACAGGTGTGTGGTGGACAGGTGTGTGGAGGACAGGTGTGTGGTGGACAGGTGTGTGGAGGACAGGTGTGGTGGACAGGTGTGTGGTGGACAGGTGTGTGGTGGACAGGTGTGTGGAGGACAGGTGTGTGGTGGACAGGTGTGTGGTGGACAGGTGTGTGGTGGACAGGTGTGTGGTGGACAGGTGTGTGGTGGACAGGTGTGTGGTGGACAGGTGTGGTGGACAGGTGTGTGGTGGACAGGTGTGTGGTGGACAGGTGTGTGGTGGACAGGTGTGTGGTGGACAGGTGTGGTGGACAGGTGTGTGGTGGACAGGTGTGTGGTGGACAGGTGTCCAGGTGAGTCTCACCCTGTGGATTGTGTCTTTGACCTTGGGGACAGGTAGGTTGGGGAGGGAGCCCTGGTAGCTGTAGAGCAGAGGCTGTCGCCCTGAGAAGATCCGAACCAGAGCCTGGAGAACACACACATACAGGTACATGGAGAATCAGAAAGAAGCATAGGTTGTGGAGAGACTGACTGAGATGAGAGGATGAAAGTGGAACTGTATGGAGAACAAAGAAGAGTCAACCTTGTTGAGAGATGGGAAGATGAAAAGAGAGAGTGGAGGATAGAAGAGGATATGGAGAGACTTAGAAGAGATGGAGTCCGGTGATGGAGAGATGAGAGAGGAGGAGATGGAGACAAGTGATGATAGAGGAGAGGGAGGAGATGGACATAGAGAGAGGAGATGGAGATAGGAGAAAGGAGAAGAGATGGAGACAAGTGATGATAGAGGAGAGGGAAGAGATGGACATAGAGAGAAGAGATGGAGACAAGTGATGATAGAGGAGAGGGAAGAGATGGACATAGAGAGAAGAGATGGAGACAAGTGATGGAGAGGAGAGGGAAGAGATGGACATAGAGAGAAGAGATGGAGACAAGTGATGGAGAGGAGAGGGAAGAGATGGAGAGCGAGGAGAGGAGGGGAGAGGCTGACCATCCAGGCCTTGGTGGTGCTCGACAGCTTCCCGTGCTGTTCGAACATCCAGCCGTGGTAAGACAGGAGCTGCTTGAGGCAGAGTCTCATAGTGAGGATGAGGGAGAGCCACAGCAGCGTGCTGAAGACCACCGCAGACACCACCGTCTGGCACTGGGCACTCAACGACTCACTGGAACACAAACACACACAGAGCCAGTGAGCCCCCCGCACACACTCAATGCACCCCAACCACAATACACCCAATAAGCTCGACAGGTAGGGTCTACCTGACACGTGAGGTCACCTAAGAGGTGGGCTCTCACCTGACAGCTAGCGGTCTCTATACTCTGACAGGTAGGTGTCCGTCTCACCTGACAGGTCTCTATACTCTGACAGGTAGGTGTCCGTCTCACCTGACAGGCAGGTGTTCCTGGATCTTGGCGATGAGGCCCATGGACGGGTCTGAGCGTGTGTACATGGTGGCCAAGATGGCGATGACCACAAAGAGCCAGGAGGAGGGGCTGGCGGGATACACACCCGTTATCACACTGTTCTGTTAGAGCGAGACAGAGAGGGAGGGAGACAGACAGAGACAGAGAGAGGGACAGAGAGAAAGACAGACATGATAGAATCTATGGGTCCTTTTGGTTTGTCTTATTTACACCCTAGCTTGGGTCACAGACAGACAGACAGACAGACAGACAGACAGACAGACAGACAGACAGACAGACAGACAGACAGACCCTTAGACAGACAGACCCTTAGACAGACAGACAGACAGACAGACCCTTAGACAGACAGACAGACAGACAGACAGACAGACAGACACAGACAGACAGACAGACAGACAGACAGACAGACAGACAGACAGACAGACAGACAGAGAGACAGACAGACAGACAGACAGACAGACAGACAGACAGACAGACAGACCCTTAGACAGACAGACCCTTAGACAGACAGACAGACAGACAGACAGACAGACAGACCCTTAGACAGACAGACAGACAGACAGACAGACAGACAGACAGACAGACAGACAGACAGACAGACCGACAAGCACCTTGAGTCTGATGAAGCGCTTCTTCCAGGAGCGGAGGCCGGACAGGTATATCTGGGCGAGGGCCTGGTGAGAGAGCTTCAGGTCGATGCCGTCGGGGGTCACGGTGAACTGGAACGCCACCGCCTGGTGAGCCTCCGCCATCGCACCTGAACCATCCCATCATCATCATCACCATATTACTAAAGCATCACTACTACACTACAACCGTCCTACAGAACTACATCATTACATTGAGACTGCTCTCGGTTACCTAGCCTGGTAGGTAGACAGACAGACAGGTCATCCAATGATTTGATCCAGGCTTACAGCAAGCCTGCAAGAGCCCAGGCAGATACCAGCCTTCCTTTTTATTATTTTGTCAGACCATTTGATTTATTGATTGGTATCAATAAATAAAATTGGTGTCAAGGGAATTCAACAAATATGACCAAAGACTTCGTCTAAAATAAATTGCCAGCCCTAGCTTGAATAAACTATTGTTATTACTGATCCATTAGTGCGACCACCACATAGACGCGGCAAATGAGTCATGTCATGTTGATTTGAAAACTGTTACTGTTGCAGGACAGGGCACAGCTGCCGTTCAGGGGGAGTTTGCAATCACAAAACTATTGGTTATATTGATGGGATTTGACCTCAATATACACACACACACACACACACACACACACACACACACACACACACACACACACACACACACACACACACACACACACACACACACACACACACACACACACACGGAGAAAGGGAGAGAAGAGAGTAAGACAGACAGAGACGGAGACAGAGACAGAGACAGAGACAGAGAGAGAGACAGACAGAGACAGAGACAGAGAGAGACACAGAGACAGAGACAGAGAGAGACAGACAGAGACAGAGACAGAGACAGAGACAGAGAGAGAGAGAGAGACAGAGACAGAGAGAGAGACGGAGACAGAGACAGAGACAGAGAGAGAGAGAGACAGAGACAGAGACAGAGAGAGACAGAGAGAGAGACAGAGACAGAGACAGAGACAGAGACAGAGACAGAGACAGGGACAGAGACAGAGACAGAGAGACAGAGACAGAGACAGAGACAGAGACAGAGAGAGAGACAGAGACAGAGACAGAGACAGAGACAGAGACAGAGAGAGACACAGAGACAGAGACAGAGACAGAGACAGAGACAGAGACAGAGAGACAGAGAGAGAGAGACAGAGACAGAGACAGAGACAGAGACAGAGACAGAGACAGAGAGAGAGACAGAGACAGAGACAGAGACAGAGACAGGGACAGAGACAGAGACAGAGAGACAGAGACAGAGACAGAGACAGAGACAGAGACAGAGACAGAGAGAGAGACAGAGACAGAGACAGAGACAGAGACAGAGACAGAGACAGAGACAGAGACAGAGAGAGAGACAGAGACAGAGACAGAGAGACAGAGACAGAGACAGAGACAGAGACAGAGACAGAGACAGAGACAGGGACAGAGAGACAGAGACAGAGACAGAGACAGAGACAGAGACAGAGACAGAGAGAGAGACAGAGACAGAGACAGAGACAGAGACAGAGACAGAGACAGAGACAGAGACAGGGACAGAGACAGAGACAGAGACAGAGAGAGAGAGAGACAGAGACAGAGACAGAGACAGAGAGAGAGAGAGAGAGAGAGAGAGACAGAGACAGAGACAGAGACAGAGACAGGGACAGAGACAGAGAGAGAGACAGAGACAGACGGGGAGTGGAGGCTAATTGGGTTAAAGTTGAGCTGGCCTGGTGTGTGTTCAGTGCTCCAGATGCTGACAGCAGGCCCAGACACGTGTACACGCTACAGACCTATTGACTATTAAACACTGGTTTAGCTTCTTCATTAGCTTCATATGAGCTGGGAATTAGTTTCTACTCTTAATATTTACTCTGCGTTGAACTGTTTTATTGTATTTAGTTTCTACTGCAGCTCATAACTAATGTAGCTTCGCATCCACTTGGATTTAGGTTACACGGTAACTGGACATCTACTGTGGTTTAGTTTTAGCTGTATTTAGTTTATTCTGTAGCTTAACATCTACTGTAACTAAACCCTTGTTTTTAGTTTCTACTTTGTTTAGTTTCTACAAGGATCCATCATCTTTATGCGAGTCTTCCTGTGCAGGTAATTAAAGTCACATGGCGCCACCTCCACCTCCTCTATAAACACTGGGTCACATGACACATCTCTCACCTAGTGCCCTCATCTACATGCACGTTTTTTACAAACCTTTCTTTACACCCTTATCTCCTTCAGTAGCCACCTTATCTCCTTCAGTAGCCACCTTATCTCCTTCAGTAGCCACATTATCTTCCACACAACACCCTGACTAAAAAATGGCCCTCTTTGTCACCATGACAACATGGGGTGTGTGTACCGAGTGATTGCGATTTCCTCATCTTTTTGTAAATACTTTCTAAAAGACAAATTGGTCAATAAGTCATAGCAGTGGTTCTCTGTATCGCCATGACAACATGTAATGTCTCAGTCAACAGCCTGCAAACAAACTCCTTAGTAACCACTGTTGAGTTCCTCCTTACCCCAGCTAGCCTGGCTGGCTAGCTTATCACCTAACTAGCCTTTAACAGCTTATATTAGCCTGTCTGGCTTGCTCATCACCTGCGAGCCTGCCTGGCTAGCTTATCATCTGCTAGCCCCTGTTAGCATGTCTAGCAAGTAACCCTGATAGCCTGTCTAGCTAAACGGTTACTGTTCCTGCTAACACCATGTATGCTAATGACATTTCCTTAATGGCAGACCAAACAACTTGTGATTAAGTACCACAATACAGAAATAACATTAAAAAGGGACTGGGACTAAATAAGGGTATAAATGCTGATCAGAAACAACAGGAACTTACACCTCAACTCTAGAGGATGTTATTAGATTGTTGTTATACAGTATTCTGGATCACATGTAGCCTATACTCTGCATCTTGTAATCGTATCATTGTTGTTATTCTGCCTTGACTTGCACGAATTGTTTCTATCTATTGTCAGTAATTTGCTAATTAAACATCTGGATATGTCCCTCAAAAGATTGTGTTGGTTTACAACAACCTATTATTCTTCTGCATGGATTTTATAGATCAACAATAAATGGGACATAAATAACTACAATTATCAAAAACGACCTAATTGACCTAATCTCGAGCTATTATGTCACCCACTTTCAGGTCCAAACATGTTGATTGGGGTAGGTGGTTGTTCATTGTACTGAATAGCTTCGATTGGCTCATAAAATATTGTATCACAAAAGACAGTATATTACCTAGCTCTACATCTAACTGTATTTTGCATTGAGCTGACAGTATTTGGAAATCAAAATACTGTGATGTTTGTGGGAATATACTTAAACGTTATTACAAAAAGCAGTGCTGTGCCTCTTCCTCTAGCCCTAAACTCATCAGTTCGTAACGGTTCCTTCATGTAAAATGTGATGGCATAAAATACATCTACAATCCAGCAGGCAACATCTCTCTCAAAGCCATATCTCTCATCGGATGTTGCTGGTAACCACAATGTGATATCACACTACGGGCATCTGACAGAGAGGGAACCGAGACCACAACTGCTGCTCTGCCGGGGTTCGGCAGAGCAGCGCCGAGTAGCCAGCCTCCTCACCCCGGTATAGATGGCGGAGAATGGGGGATGCACCTCAGACATCCTCCCATCAACAACACGTCGTCGCATCCGATCGAATCGCATACCTGACGGTTACTGGATGATCCGCCGCAGGAGGGACCCACTGGAACTTTTGGCCGTCGTCTGAGCCTCCTCGCAGCAGTGTGGTCCTGTTCCGCTCCGCCTGGGAACGGGTAACGGGACGGGCGTGTTAGCGGACGGTAGGTTCTTGTTTAACGGAGGGACCGCAGAGTTCGGTTAACGGTCGGTGGGTTCGGGTTTAACGGAAAAATTGTACGGTGAGGTTGTAGTTTAACAGTGCGACAGTACGCAGCGGGCCGGAGGGAGATGCAATTCACCGTCAAAACGTTTCAATGTGAAAGCAACGTATGGCTGGAACTGATTGGATGACACACACGTCACTTGTATTTCGAAGGTCGCCAAGCCACCAATAGGAACTCTTCTTCAATGTGATGAATAACGACGGTTCGTGTTTCACAGGAGTATTTCACATTTTGTATATGCATTTAATCATTCATATAGATGGACTTTGGACTACGTTTTCGCACTGGGTTGGTCAATAATGTACCCTTTGAAAGATGAAAAATACACTGGGCACTTTATTTATTCATAATTCATAATGGTCAATGATGTACAGTTTGAATAATGTAGGAGTTATGCTTACTGTGAATAATATGTACCACAGCTGGCTGTAATGTTTACAACTTTTAAATCAATATTTCTCCTAGTCCTAATGTGTAGACATTTTTTATGCATATTCTTTTAAATATTTTCTCTTAAATTTGTATGATCTTATTACTTTATATTAATATACTTATTAATGTCTTGTACTTTCATCTATGACACCTGAACTTCCTTTGGCATTAATAATCATATTTTATTTTAAAGTCTGCGTCAGATTAGAGAGAGAAAACCTGTTTTAGCTCCAGTTTATAAAGAATAAAATAACATTTTCTAACAGAACAGAACTCTAATGTTTGGTGGACGAGCAGAAAGAAAGAAACATTATTATGGAGTTTATTTCATAGCCATGACAATACGGCAATCTTTTTTTTACACCATAAAGTCAACCATAATTGTTCTTTAAATCACAGGCAATAGTTATAATAGTGCACTTTAAAATTTAAATGATGATACAGACTTCTGTTTACCACCTTATTGTACTCAACCGCGGGAACAAAGAATAGTTTACAATCTTAGAGTTGAGCCATGTAACGGTGATGATGGTGGCGGTGATGATGATGATGGTGGTAAAGATAAGGAAGGTTAGCAATCAGACTGAGTGCAGGTGAGTCGGACAGACAGGTGAATGAGACAGGTTAAGCAGACAGACAGGTGAGCCAAACAGACTTTCTTTCACTTCTGGAAAGATTTTCAACGAGGCAGAAAAAACGTTCACGTTCACAAGGCTACTCATAATAAAACACACCTCAAAAAAAGTACTAAAAAACAAGTGAAATAAATAAATAAGTGAAATAAATAAATCTGTGTAATAAATAAAATAAATAAATAATTTAAATAAATAATATAAATTTGATCAGTATTGTTACCCCCTGTGGAAACGTCTTGCTGTGTTGCATATTGTGCCGCGTGGAAGACAGCTGAGGAGTTCTGATTGGTTTTAAACACATCACTAACGCATGACAGCTTCCCTTGGTAACCATAGTGACAGGGCGTCAAGGGCGGGGCCAAACCATAGCGGGGGAAGAGGGGGATCTGATGTCCAGTTTCAAACAGAGGTGTTAGTGTTCGTGGCTCGACTCCAGAAGGTCTTTAATGTCCTGTCAGACTGTCTAGTTTCATCTACAGGAGTTTCTGGACCGGTTCCCCTCCTGACGTGCAGTACGCTGTTGTTTACAAATCTCTTCATCATCAGAGCGAGGCGGCATGAAACAAACATAGTGTATGTGTCGTATGGGAACGTCTCTCAAACGTATAGCAACATTTCCACCGGTTCT
>NC_082399.1:1484376-1499376 GCF_031168955.1 Gadus macrocephalus
CGCGACGCGAGCGTCTTCAGCGTGTGAATGTTGATGTTTAATTCTGCCCTTCTCTTTCCGCAGAGTCCTCCTCCTCCTCCTCCTCCTCCTCCTCCCTCCTCCCCTCTCTGCTCGCCGCTCCTCTCCCCTCCTCCTCCTCATGCTCAGCTCAGTCTGTGTCTCTCTTTCAAAGGTCGCAAGGGTGGGAATAAGTCGTCCAACAAAGCATGTTACAGCGCAGACATGACTTGTCCGTCGGAAAGCGAGAAAATCGTGATCAACTGTGGCGGGGTGCGGCACGAGACATACCGGAGCACCCTAAAAACGTTACCGGGCACCCGCCTATCGTTCCTCACCGAGCCGGACGCCTACAATAACTTCGACTACGACCCCAAACTGGACGAGTTCTTCTTCGATCGCCACCCGTCCGTTTTCTCCTTCATCCTCAACTACTACCGCACGGGCAAGCTGCACTGCCCCAACGACGTGTGCGGACCGCTCTTCGAGGAGGAGCTGGCCTTCTGGGGCATCGACGAGACGGACGTGGAGGCTTGCTGCTGGATGAACTACCGCCAGCACCGGGACGCGGAGGAGGCGCTGGACAGCTTCGAGAACCCCGAGCCCGAGGCGCCGGAGGATGACCCGGCGCTGTGCGGGGCGGACGGGGACCTGAAGCGCCTGTGCATGCAGGAGGACGCGCGGAGGGCGGGTTGGTGGAAGACCTGGCAGCCCAAGATATGGGCTCTGTTCGAGGACCCATACTCCTCCAAATACGCCCGGTGAGTGTGCCTCGGTGCCGGCCGCCCGTCTGGTCATGTGTGGGTGTTATTAGCATAGGATCATGTGGGGATACTGTGCTGTGCTTTGCTTCACCACGGGGCGTCGTGGCAACACGATAAGTTTATTGAATGAAGTTCAGCAGGCGCCGTCCTTCCTTGATTACAGACGCATGTTCTACCAAGGGCAGATCTGGTCTCGGTGGAGACGTCTTGTATTGGATGACAGGTGCTGCACACTCAGGAGGTGAATAATTAATGCCGGTAGCGCAGGTAGAATGGAGCACGGTCTGATGTCTGATATAAAACCTGGGTTTCGATATATGCGACGTTTCCTTACCGAGTCATCGTGTTATTTCCCCCCCGACGTCTTCCAGTCAAAAGCATTTAATATTCTAAGTCAGGTCGCGCGTGTCCGTTTTACGACGCACATAAGCGACACGTATCATGTCAGTGTTATTGTGTGTGATTTATCGGAGCGTCGAGCCATTGTCCGGCGGCTCTCCGTCTTTACGCACCGACCGCACCGATGCTTGTCCCCGCAATGGTCCGCCGCTCGCTCCTTCGCGACGCCAGACGAGCCTTTTTTAACCGAAGGCAGTGAATCTCATATTCACAGACACACGTTCACTGACACACAGACACAGACACACATACTGCAGGTCTCGTGATGTGACGTTAATATGATGTGGTTGGGATTGCACAATGATGCCTTTGTGATGTGATGTGGTTTGGTGCTAGTCTGATGTTTGTCTGTGTGTGTGAGGTGATGTGAACGTGAGGTTAATGTGGTAGTGTGATTTTAATGTGATGTGGTGTGATGTCACTGGATTGTGAGTTTGGGGTTAATGTGATGGCTGATTTTGTGAAGTTTGCCTAATGTTAATGTGAATGAGTGATGTTAGTCTGGTGTTGAGATTATGTTACATTGGTGTTATGTGATGTTCGTTTTGATGTTGGTGTGATGTTATTATGATGGTGTGATGTTACTGTAACTTTGGTGTAATTCAACCGTGATGTTGGTGTGATGTGTGATTTCCATTTGATTTTCATGTCATGGTATGATATTGTTGACATAGGATATAAGTGGAGTGTTTTCCAGATGGCCTTCAGAACCTATAGTCACTGAATCTACCGATATAGAACAATTATATTTGGCAGTGCATCTGTTATCGCTTTGTGCGTGTTTTAGCTTCTTTCTGTTTGTTCTAACAGCGTTTGTGTGTTAATGGCCTGTTATACTAAGACAGAGAGGGAGAGAGACAGAGAGGAGAGAGAGAGAGAGAGAGAGAGAGAGAGAGAGAGAGAGAGAGAGAGAGAGAGAGAGAGAGAGAGAGAGAGAGAGAGAGAGAGAGAGCGTGAAATAGAGAGAGCTGGATAGATTGAGAGATGGAGAGAGAGCAAGAGAGAGAATGATAGAGTCAGACACAGGTGATCAATACTTTGATCTCATTCACATATTCTGGTGCAGGCGCGCATACACACACATACACACACACACACATACACACACACACACACAGTGTAGTTTCTGCTTCAATAGTGAGGGATGAAAGAGAGCGAGAAGGGGAGGGTTCCTTCGAATCGCCCACCAGTGTGTAGGACTTATACCCCGTCTGCCCATTGATCTCATATTGATGATCACCCATGAGGTCTGCTGTTTTTCTCTCATGCTCTCTCTCTCCGCTTTCTAGAGGGAGAGAGACCTTTCTGTCTCTCTCCCTCTCCGTCTCTCTCTCTCTCTCTCTTTCTCTCTCTCTCCCTCTCTCCCTCTCTGTCTTAGTATAACAGGCCATTAACACACAAACGCTGTTAGAACAAACAGAAAGAAACTAAACCCCCCGCCCCCCCCCCCCCCCCACACACACACACACACACACTCGCTGAGGTTCGTGGCAGTAAGGCGGTGTGCCTAAAACCTCCCCGGAGATCCTGGTTCCTCGGGGGTGCTCTGTTCTGTCTGTCTGTGGGGTGAGCAGGTCCTCCCTGTATCCACACAGCGCCCTTCAGAAACACAAGCTCCTTCCCCACCTGTTGCTGTGTCTGAGGTAATACCTGAAACACCCTCGCTCCTGAAGCTTATACACACAGAGTGGCTACTCCATCAGAAACACCTTCCTAATACCAGGTGGGACTTCCAAATGACCCCGGAGGTCTGGTGGCTCATCAAGGTGTTGGACACACTTCATATATATCCTGCTCCATGTAGAAAGGATGGCGCGTTATCTTCCAGGAATTAGCCTTTGGAAGACGTTTGGGCTGTGACCATAAAGGAATTGTCAGTAGCTATGCTCGGATAGGCTGTGGCATTTAAGTGATTCTCTCCTTGTATCTAGGCTATGTTTCTCCGGTCATCTGTTCAGTAGCTGTGAGAGCGCTGTAGCCCGGTGCGATGTTTTGAGGTTCTGTCCTCTCCAGGGATGGATGCGTTGGGGGTTCCTACTGGCTACAAGAGTAACCGTCTCTTTTCTGTCAGCGAGGACCAGTCTGAACCTTCACCTCTGACCTCTCGGTAACAAGGCGTCTCTGCTTGGTTCCCTAAACCAGACCGTTGCGCTGAATCCCCAGCACAGTTCCGGATCCCTGGGAGACGCCAAACAATCATTTCCACATCACATCACGTCTCCAAGTGTCTGTAAACACATCCGATCGAGGAACACATGACTGTTCCATTTGAAGATGAATATCTGTTTGTGAACGTTCAACCCCGCTTCCTGTTCAGGGTGAACTGGGGCAGGATTGGATTTGTGAGTTATCTATACATAATAAAACCACATATTACAATACATTTAGATAATACTGATATTGTCCTTACATTACATCATATTACATTTCAGTAAATCATGATAGTACACTGTGTGGCTGCGCTGGGACAAGGCATCCCCGTTTCTTTGTTTCTGTGTGTTTACTGCGTTAATCAACCCATCGCACCCTAGTCTAACCCACAGTCGATACCAACCTGTCCATTAGGCCTGGGGTGCGGTCTGTAGTTCCACTCCGGCTGCGCCAGTGACAGCGGCTGCTTCTCCTGTTCCCTGATTGGACAACGTCCCCAAGGTCATCGGTGACATCACCAGGGGTCGTTCAGAGAGGGGGACTTGAAAACAAAACGACGCTCGGAAGATAGAAGTCACCATTGCCCTTGTTTTACACACGGCCTCTTTTACACTGAGAGAGGGGGAGAGAAGATGGGGAGGAGAGAGAAGAGAGGAGGGGGAGGAGAGGGGAGGACAGGGAGAGAGGAGGGGGAGAAGAGGAGAGGACAGGGAGAGGGGAGGGGGAGGAGAGGGGAGGGGGAGGAGAGGGGAGGGGGAGGAGAGGAGAGGAGAGGAGAGGGAGGAGAGGGGAGGACAGGGAGAGAGGAGAGGAGAGGGGGAGAGGAGGGGGAGGAGAGAGAAGAGAGGAGGGGGAGGAGAGGGGAGGACAGGGAGAGGGGAGGGGGGAGGAGAGGGGAGGGGGAGGAGAGGAGAGGAGAGGGGGAGAGGAGGGGGAGGAGAGGAGAGGAGAGATAGGTAGGGTAAGATAGAGGAGGGGGACACAAGAAGGGAGAGGGAGGAATGGGGGGAGAGAGGAGGAGAAGGAGGGGGACGATAGTGAAAGTGGATCGAGAGAGACTATTATTCTCTCCACGTGGGAAGGTCAAGCTGGGCTGGCAGTCAACCGTGATGAATTATGATCACATAAAAAGATCAACGCAGAGGACAAACCAGGGCATCCAGAAACCAGTACAAACCAGTCAGAACCTGCATTAACCAGCAGGAGGAACCCCTAGAACCCACCAGTCAAACATCTTAAACCTGCTGCAGCAGAAAGACGCATAAGGTGTAAAATAACTCTGCTGCAAGAACGCCTCGTCCATGACACTCCCTCCCTCCCTCCCTCCCTCCCTCCCTCCCTCCCCTCCCTCTCCCCCCTCCTCTATCACACTCCTTTCCCTCCCTCCCTCCCTCCCCTCTCTCCCCCCTCCTCTATCACACTCTCCTTTCACTCCCTCCTCCCTCCCTCCCTCCCTCCCTCCCTCCTCTCTCTCCCCCCTCCTCTAGCACACTCCTTTCACTCCTCCCTCCCTCCCTCCCTCCCTCCTCTCTCTCCCCCCTCCTCTATCACACTCCTTTCACTCCCTCCCTCCCTCCCTCCCTCCTCTCTCTCCCCCCTCCTCTATCACATTCCTTTCCCTCCCTACCCTCCCCCCTCCCCCTCCCTCCTCTCTCCCCCCTCGCTCTCCGCTGCCTCCTCTATCACATTCTTTTGACTCCCTCCTTCCCTCCCTCCCCCCTCGCTCTCTGCTGCCTCCTCTATCACACTCCTTTCACTCCCTCCCTCCCTCCCCCCCCTCCCTCCCTCCCCCCCTCGCTCTCTGCTGCCTCCTCTATCACACTCCTTTCACTCTCTACCCCTCCCTCCCTCCCTCCTCTCTCTACTCCCCCTTCTCTATTTTACTCATTTCGCTCGCTTTCTTCCCTCCCTCCTCTACTCCCCTCTCCTCCCTCCCTCCCTCCCTCCCTCCCTCCCTCCCCCCCCTCCTCTAACAATCATTTCAGTACTTCCCTCCTCCTTCTCTCCCCTCCCTCCTGTATTACACTCCTTTCACTCCTTTCTCATCTCCTTCCCTCCTCTTCTCTCTCCTCCCCTCCATTCCCCCTCTGCCCTTCTCTCCCTCCCCTCCTCTCCCCCTTCTCTTCTCTCCCCCCCCTCTCTCCTAGCAGACTGTCTTTGTGCTGAATCAGCTCTGTCAGCCAAATGGACAAAACTGGGCAGCACTCTGTTGTCCTACAGGGATCCTTCTGTTCACACACGTAAACACACACACACACACACACACACACACACACACACACACACACACACACACACACACACACACACACACACACACACACACACACACACACACACACACACACACACACACACACAAATAGAACCACACAAACATACACACACGCACAAACACACACACGCATCAAGTACCCATCGTGTTGCTGTACCTGTAGAGGTGTGGAAGACCCAGCAAGTGGGGGGTGGGGTGGAGGTGGAGGTGGGGGTGGGGGTGGAGGTGGGGGTCTTCATGCTGCTAAGCATCGAGGATAAATCTCTGGCGTGTCGCGCACCACAACACATTGGCCTTTACTCTGTGTGTCTGTCTGTCCATAAAACATCTCGCTAACCACTCACACTCAGACCATGAGCATCCTTCAGCCCAGCTGACAGGGCTAACTGCTATTAGCTCCAGGCTAGCTGCTACAGGCGAGCGGCTGTAGGCTAGGAGGTTAGAGATTGTTAAGTTTAGGTATTAGGCTAGATATAGTTGAGTATGTATTAGGTTAAAGATGGGGTTGAGTGTAGGGTTAAAACATTTGAAGTTTAGGTATTGGGTAAGATATGATTATGTTATGTATTTGGTTGAAGATGGTTAGAGTTTGGTGTAGGGTTAAAACATTTGAAGTTTAGGTATTAAGATAGATTTGGTTCAGTTTAGATATTAGGGTAGATATGATTAGGTTTAGGTATTAGGCTAGCGATGGTAAGGTTTTGGCAAGAGGTTAAGATTAGATGTTAAGTTAGAGAAGGTTATGTTTAGGTGTAAGGTTAGAGATTTATGTATAGTTTGTATTCACAAAAAGGGTTTGGTTTGCATCCCACTGAACTCTTTAAAACCCCGGGCGGCTCTTTTTAATCCTTATGAATGGGAAGCGAGCGTTCTGCTTGCTGTTTTTGCTTTGCTGAGCGCAGCATGTTTTTGGCAGAGCACCCTGGACATAGAAAGAAAATAATTGTCCTCATTATTTTACTACAAGCATTTCTACTGTTTACACGGCTTTAATGCTTCTAGCGTTTCTACATGTTTAATACTATGGGTGTTTTTTCTACTTCTTAAATACCAGTGTTTCTACTCCTTAAATACTACTAGTTTTCTACACATTTAATACTATGGACGTTCCTCCGCCTTAAATACCAGTGTTTGTACAACTAAGTACATCTCGTGTTTCTACTTAAGTACTGCTAGTCTTTCTACGACTTAAATAATACAAGTGTTGCCAAGCTACTAGCAGTATCTGGTTCGAAGGTTCTGGTTGGTCCCTCCAAGGTCACATGATTCTCACACCCAACTTGTACCTCCGTGCTCACCATTTGGCATGTGGTGGTCCAGCCATGCGTTACGGTTGTGGGAGCAGTATTTGGCTGAGCCCTGTCCTTGGTGCTGAAGTGGAGAAGGCAGTGGTTGCCATGGTGACAGGGAGTCAGGCAGGCCGTGGTGATGCTGTAATAACCAGAGGAGCTCTGCCGCAGTAGAGCAACCTTCCTATCCTCTATCTTATGTCCTCTCTCTCTCGCCATGTCCTCCCTTTCTCTTGTCCTCTCTCTCTCATGTCCTTGCTTTCTCCTATGCTCTTCCGCCCCTATACTCCCTCTCTCTCATTTTTTCCTTTCCTCTCGCTCCTGTCCTCAAGCTCTCTCTACTATCATCTATCTCTCTCTCTCTCTCTCTCTCTCTCTCTCTCTCTCTCTCTCTCTCTCATGTCCTCCCTCGTATTCTCTCTTATTCTTATTCTCCTCTCTCTCTCCGTTCCTCTTGTCTGCCCTCTCTCTCTCTCCACCCTCTTCTATTCTAGATCCTCCTATATATATTTGAAGTGGTAACATTTGGTATATTGAAAAACATTCCATACACCACGCACGCACGCACGCACACACACACACTCGTCATCGCTTGTCCTACTCAAAGCGTGACGGCCCTTCAGATGGCTGTGGAGGCAGATCCGTGATCCACATATGCTGGTGTTTGTGGTGGGTGGTGGTGAGGGGGGGGGGGGGGGGGGGGGGGGGGGGGGGGGGGCTGATGGTGATGTGAGGTGAGTGGAAGTGGTGGGGCTGATGGTGGGGAGGTGTAGAACATTGATGTTGGGGTGTCCTTCCAGCCTATCTTCACTGGGTTAGTGTTAGGGCGAGGGTTAGGGTTAGGGCGAGGGTTAGTATTTGGGTTAGGGTTAGGGTTAGGGTTTGTGTAGCGCTCCCCTGCTACCCCTTGCTGTCACCGTATCGTTAAAGCTGTATGTCGGAATAAGTTGGGAGTCTCTCGGGCTTTGCATCGGCGACGGACTCAGACGATATGCCGGAACTTGCAAAGTCGATCCATTTGGGGCGCCCCAGTGGTTAGGGTTAAGGCCCAGACCTTACCGCAGTGCCCGGGTCCGGTTGCTGCCCGGGGGTCCTTTGCCGCATGCCTTCCCCTCTACCTCCCACACCTTCCTGTACACCTTAGTCTACAAGAAGCCAAAAGTCGACACATTCGTGGTTTAGCTAAATCTCAATAAACCACAGCAGGTTCCAACCTCAACACAAAAGGATTAGAGAGAGAGAGAGAGAGAGAGAGAGAGAGAGAGAGAGAGAGAGAGAGAGAGAGAGAGAGAGAGAGAGAGAGAGAGAGGAGTAAGCAAGGGAAAGAGGAGAGAGAGGGAGGATGAGAGAGAGAGAGAGAGAGAGAGAGAGAGAGAGAGAGAGGAGAGAGAGAGAGAGAGAGAGAGAGGGAGAGAGAGGGAGGATGAGAGAGAGAGAGAGAGAGAGAGAGAGAGAGAGAGAGAGAGAGAGAGAGAGAGAGAGAGAGAGAGAGAGAGAGAGAGAGAGAGAGAGGTACTGGGAGGTAGAGGAAAGGAGGAAGAGTGATATCGTGTCTAAAAGCAGCAGTCTAGCACAACCCTCTAACACGTGTGATGTAGGCTTCTTTGTTGTCTCCTCCTCCTCTTCACCACTGGATAATATTAAAATCAGGAGGAAGGACGGAACACTGTGCCCTGATTGCTCAGCAAAGTGGCTGGGTTGAAGCCAATCAGAACGTCACCACCATGTCTCCCAAGCATTAACTTTTGTGTGTGTGTGTGTGAACAGGAGTGTCTGTCGTGTGTGTGTGTGTGTGTGTGTGTGTGTGTGTGTGTGTGTGTGTGTGTGTGAACAGGAGTGTCTGTCGGTGTGTGTGTGTGTGTGTGTGTGTGTGTGTGTGTAAACAGGTGTGTGTGTAAGTAGCAAAGTAGGTCAGATACTGATGAGCAGATGAAGAGAGAGAAGGTTGGAACGAGGCAGAAACAGGTAGAGGGTGAGATCTTAAAGTTGGACTGAAACAAAAATTGTTTCCCTTGTGTTCAATCGTCATTCCAAGTACACACACCTTTATTCACACGTACATGCACATCCCCGTTCGCAAACACTATCACGCAAGCACACACACACACCTCAGTCGTTATACATTCACACAAGCACACACACACACCTCAGTCGTTATACATTCTTATCTGCTGGCATGCTTATATCTTGAATTGTGTTTGGTAGGATTGTGTCGTGGCTGGATTGTTCTATTACAGCTTGAATATACTTGGTTGGATTCCCAAAACCCTTGAGCCACAACCCCTACAACATTAACCTATACTTATTATATAAACTCTGCTCACTAGAGCACAGACGTGTTCCTTGGCGATCACTAGTGCCAAGGAATCAGCGTGGTGTGAGTGAGCCTGGCTCAGGGGCAGCCTGTTGGCTGATCTGAGTCCGAGGACGCCCAACAAGGACCTGTGGAGAGATTCTCAAGAAAACCTTTTGGTTGGGATGGGGGAGGCTACCCAACAACCATCATGAACCCCTGACAACCTTTCAGGATAGTTATTTTGTTGGCTGTGACCATAACCAACCTACCCACCCACCCGATTTGGAGCAAATCATGCTCCGCTTTCTGTAGATACCCTGTTAACAGACTCACAGACGAGCAGGAAACATAACCTCCTTTGCGGATGTTGTCTCTGTAACCACCGTTCAACCCCAACCTGCTCCCTAATGACCTGTCTCTGTACTGCCCAACCCCTACCTGCTCCTCAACGACCCGCCTCTGTGTTCACTGTCTAACCCCTACCTGCTCCTCAACCGTCTCTGTGTTCACTGTCTAACCCCTACCTGCTCCCTAACGACCCGTCTCTGTGTTCAATGTCTAACCCCTACCTGCTCCTCCACCGCCTCTGTGTTCACTGTCTAACCCCTACCTGCTCCTCCACCGCCTCTGTGTTCACTGTCTAACCCCTACCTGCTCCTCAACCGTCTCCGTGTTCACTGTCTAACCCCTACCTGCTCCTCAACCGTCTCCGTGTTCACTGTCTAACCCCTACCTGCTCCTCAACCGCCTCTGTGTTCACTGTCTAACCCCTACCTGCTCCTCAACCGCCTCTGTGTTCACTGTCTAACCCCTACCTGCTCCTCAACCGTCTCTGTGTTCACTGTCTAACCCCTACCTGCTCCTCAACCGCCTCTGTGTTCACTGTCTAACCCCTACCTGCTCCTCAACCGTCTCCGTGTTCACTGTCTAACCCCTACCTGCTCCTCAACCGTCTCTGTGTTCACTGTCTAACCCCTACCTGCTCCTCAACCGTCCCTGTGTTCACTGTCTAACCCCTACCTGCTCCTCCACCGCCTCTGTGTTCACTGTCTAACCCCTACCTGCTCCTCAACCGTCTCTGTGTTCACTGTCTAACCCCTACCTGCTCCTCCACCGTCTCTGGGTTCACTGTCTAACCCCTACCTGCTCCTCAACCGCCTCTGTGTTCACTGTCTAACCCCTACCTGCTCCTCAACCGCCTCTGTGTTCACTGTCTAACCCCTACCTGCTCCTCCACCGCCTCTGTGTTCACTGTCTAACCCCTACCTGCTCCTCAACCGCCTCTGTGTTCACTGTCTAACCCCTACCTGCTCCTCCACCGCCTCTGTGTTCACTGTCTAACCCCTACCTGCTCCTCAACCGCCTCTGTGTTCACTGTCTAACCCCTACCTGCTCCTCCACCGCCTCTGTGTTCACTGTCTAACCCCTACCTGCTCCTCAACCGCCTCTGTGTTCACTGTCTAACCCCTACCTGCTCCCTAACGACCCGTCTCCGTGTTTCGAGGAGTGGTTCTGACAGAAGGCTTCCCAGCGATGCCCTCTCCCTCCCCAGCCAACGCGCTCCTCTATAAATACACCCTGGGCCTTCAGCCGACCCGGTCGGACCCTCAGAGGGGGAGACGTCTGAAGCCGAGCCGAGCGGCTGCCTTCAGGGGGAAGACACACTCGCAGCCCTCCCACTAAAACACTCTCCCCCTGGACTCCCTTGGCCGTGCCTCAGAAGCCGTGCTCTTGCGTGGCCACGGCGTTACGTCGGGGAGGCGCTGGAGGCTCCGACGTGTATCTGTGTTGTATTATTCATCCGGTAATGCAGAGCGCCGCTTATAAATAGACTGCGGGCGGCCCGGCACGCGACCGTGGCTGGCAGCAGCACGCGCCAGATGTAACGGATCAAGCTACACCAGCGTGACCAGAGGAGACACCGGGTGAACACACCTCCCACTGAGGAGCAGGGAGGCGGGGGAGGGAGGGGGTGGGGGGTGAGGGAGGCAGGGATAGAGCATGACGGGAGGAAGAGAAAGGCGGGAGGAGAGAACGCAAGGGAGAATAGGATGAGAGGGGGAGGAGAAGCAGGAAGAGGGCAAGTGGAGGGGGAGAGGAAGGGAGGAGGAAGAGAAGGGGAGGGAGGGGGAGAGGAAGTGAGGAGGATGAGAAGGGGGGGAGGGGGAGAGGAAGGGAGGAGGAAGAGAAGGGGAGGGAGGGGGAGAGGAAGGGAGGAGGAAGAGAAGGGGAGGAGGGGGAGAGGAAGGGAGGAGGAAGAGAAGGGGGGGAGGGGGAGAGGAAGGGAGGAGGATGAGAAGGGGGGGAGGGGGAGAGGAAGGGAGGAGGAAGGAAAGAGGGGACGTGGAGGAGCCGAGAGTCTGGGATGTGAGGATATATATGAGAGAGATGAGGATTTTAAAGAGCTGACAGGAAACTAAATGCTGAATCAATGACTCTACTATATGATGGTAATGCGAGATGTATAACGATCACGGTGTCATTAGGTATAGAAATAGCCATTAAAAACAGTATACCTCCACTTATGTGTAAAGCACTAATGGCACCCTTTACATCTAATTACCACTTAGGAAGTGAGTGCATCTTACAGCCACTAACTGTGAAGAGTTGCAGAGGCACGCGTAATTATCAGCGTTCAGACCCCGGACGTTGACAGGGTTCAAAGGTTCCGACGCAGTAGATGTTTGCGCCGCAACAGTTCCTCGTCTGATTTACCATGGTTCCAACACTGTTCTAACGGTGTTCTTCTAATTCCGTCGTACCATGGTTCCAACACTGTCGTTGCACGGTTCCAATATTCCTCTGTTCCAACAGTCCTCTGTGCCAGCACTCTCCTGCCATTGTTCCGTTCCAACACTGTTCTGCTCCAGAATCGCTCCAGCAGCATCAGCCACTGAACATTATCTATAATTCATCTACTTCCCCTTTCGGTTCCTTGTCCTCATGTGTCCGTCCCATGGCATCTGTAGCTCTTCACACGGCTTATCGCACAGCTCGACGGTAGGGCCGTCACAGATGCGTTTTAGCATCAGGCCTCGTCGGCAGCACAGGGGTGTAAGGAGGGAGGCACAAGCACATGATGAGCTTTCAGCGAGCACTGGAACCGAGGTCTGGGGTTTGAATTATGCACCGACGAGGGCGTACATTATGCAGCCCAGGAAGCCTCCGCTGACAGTTAGTATTGCCTCCATGTTTGGATAGAGAGACTCTGAGAGGCAATTAAACTGGGAGGTCGTGAATTGGTTCTGTCCACTATGCCTCGGGTATAGTGGACAGTTGGTTGGGCTTCGATGCTCAACTCCGTTGGAAATATTGGAGATGCCGAGGCTGAAAGCTCATCGCGTGCTCCCTGCTTTATGGAGTCATAGCTCTGAAGAAACCATCCTCAGGTCCACGGGTCAGCATATCATTGTTCAATAGGAGATCGTTGACTTCCACGTCCCGCAAGAAAGAAAATACAATTCTGGAGTGACTGGAGTTTGACTTTGGATCGAATCCCCCTGCAATGCTCTCGTTCCCCTCTCGAGTTTCCATGTGGTCCCCTAACCTCGTCTGTCCCTTTCTCTTCTCTCCAGTACGTGGCGTTTGGATCCCTGCTCTTCATCCTCATCTCCATCTCCACCTTCTGCATGGAGACGCACGAGGCCTTCAACACCATCTACAACCGGACGGAGAACGTCACGGTGGGGAACACCACCCACGAGGAGATCGTCTACGAGGTGGTGACCGACAGCTGGCTGACCTACGTGGAGGGCATGTGCGTGATCTGGTTCACCATCGAGGTGCTCCTCCGCGTGACCTTCTGCCCGGACAAGGCCGAGTTCTTCAAGAGCACCCTGAACATCATCGACTTCGTGGCCATCCTGCCCTTCTACCTGGAGGTGGGCCTCAGCGGCCTGTCCTCCAAGGCCGCCAAGGACGTGCTGGGCTTCCTGCGCGTGGTGCGCTTCGTGCGCATCCTGCGCATCTTCAAGCTGACGCGCCACTTCGTGGGGCTGCGCGTGCTCGGCCACACGCTGCGCGCCAGCACCAACGAGTTCCTGCTGCTCATCATCTTCCTGGCGCTGGGCGTCCTCATCTTCGCCACCATGATCTACTACGCCGAGCGCATCGGCGCTGACCCCGACGACCCCACCGCCGCCAAGCACACCAACTTCAAGAACATCCCCATCGGCTTCTGGTGGGCGGTGGTCACCATGACCACGCTGGGCTACGGGGACATGTACCCCGAGACCTGGTCGGGCATGCTGGTGGGGGCGCTGTGCGCTCTGGCCGGCGTGCTGACCATCGCCATGCCGGTGCCCGTCATCGTCAACAACTTTGGGATGTACTACTCCCTGGCCATGGCCAAGCAGAAGCTGCCCAAGAAGAAGAACAAGCACATCCCCCGCGCGCCACAACCCGGATCCCCCAACTACTGCAAGCCCGACGCCCTCGCCATGGCAACCGCATCGCCGCAAAGGCTCCTGGGAAATGTGCTAGGTGGCGTCATAGGATCTGGAGGATTGGCGGGAGACTGCCCCCTGGCTCAGGAGGAGATTATAGAGATCAACAGAGGTGAGTCACTTTGTTAAATCAACTTCCTTGAGAATTACAGCCGCATTCGGCAGGTTAACACGATTCAGATCTCTTCAGATGGGATGGAGGTCAGGGTGTTTGGCGAAGGTTACATCTGCTGCGGGTAACATTTGAGAGCTACGTTTAGAAAATAAACAGCCGGAGAAAAACACACCCTCCCTCTCTGCTCTCAGCCTCTCAGAGTTTCACTCACACACTTCATGTGGTAAAAAATTGAGAAGAGATGCCCCGATTGGTCAGAAATAATTCATCTGAAATCTCTGTGGTTTCATACAGAGGCGTTAACTCCTCGCTGAGCATTCATTCACTAACAGCTGACGTAAGACCACAACACATCCCTAAGGAAACCACAGTAGAAAGGACAGCTCTTAAGTCTTCCCGGCAGCACCTGTGAGCCCGTCCGGGTGTCCAGGCGTGTGTCCAGGTGTGTGTCCAGGTGTGTGTCCAGGTGTCCAGGTATGTGTCCAGGTGTCCAGGTGTGTGTCCAGGTTAGGGCTTTGACTCCGAACTTTGTTATTCGAATATAATTTGAATATCAAAAAATAAATCAAAATTCGAACTAATCTAATAGGCAGCCCTTAATATTGGAACCTGTTATGGGCAGGCCAAGAGGGAGACAGTCTATTCATAATATTGTAATGACCACGGAAGAGGCAGTGAATGAAGTATTGATTGACAGCGATTTATTAGAAACCTAATAAACCGTTGGAACACGCAAGACCGGTAACCATAGCAACGGCGGTAAACAAACCTTGCGAAGCCCAATCCAGGTCTTACTGAAGGCATTTAATGGGCAAAATATTATTAAGAAATATTTGAATATATTCGAATATTAATATTAATAAACAAACAAACTTCGAATATGATTTTTGGGCAAAAGTCAAAGCCCTAGTCCAGGTGTGTGTCCAGGTGTCCAGGTGTGTGTCCAGGTGTCCAGGTGTGTGTCCAGGTGTGTGTCCAGGTGTGTGTCCAGGTGTGTGTCCAGGTGTGTGTCCGGGTGTCACGCAGTGCGGAGGAGGAACCTGTGTTCTCTCTCTCTCCTCCTTCCAGGCTCCAAGCAGAACGGCGACGCCGCCTCGGCCGCCCTGGCCAACGAGGACTGCCCCAACATCGACCAGGTGCTGAGCCCCGACGAGAGGAGCCCCGCCGTGAGGGGGGGCCCGGGGGGCGGCGGCGGGGGGGGGCTGGGGAACAGCCGCGAGCGCTACCAGCAGGACCGCGCCTGCTTCCTCCTCAACACCAGGGAGCTCC
>NC_082399.1:1504376-1536876 GCF_031168955.1 Gadus macrocephalus
GGGAAGGTCCAGCTTTGTGTTACTGGTATCCGTGTGCTTTCGTTTCTGTTTGAGTTGGAACTTTAATTGGCGTTTGCGAGACATTCTGTTTGACCCATGACCCACCAAATGCTCAATGCATGGCTCGCAAAGGTCAACCCTGGTAAACCTCTTTGATTGTTCTCCTCTTCTTCTGTCTCTACCTCTCTCTCTCTTTCATTCCCTTACCCCTCTATCGCTCGTCTGCTTCCTCTATCTCTCTCTCCACTCTTTGACTGTCTCTCGCTCTTTGCTTTCTCGCCCTTCTTCCCTCTCTCTAACCGTCTCGTTCTCATTTCTTTATGGTAAACCGATGGTTTAGTTTATTATTTCCAGTTCTGTGTTTGTGGTGTTTTTTTGTGTTGTATGTGATCGTGAGTTCATCTGTGTTCTCAGTACTGTTGTTATATGATTGTGCGCGTACGACAGTTTGGTTAAGTTCTTTCGATATCTATTATTGTCATTATCTTTTGTGCTTTTCTTGTTTTATTTCTCTATTTTTTTTAATGATGTTTTATAACCATAGTACTAGCTAACAATCCCCAATAAATTAAACAGGCTAACAGACATAAAATAAATTAATACATAACAAATGTATCTGTATATATATATATATACGTTAAAAAAAACACTTCATTTAAGGCAGTCAACAAAAATGGTTTGCTTTTCCGACTTTTTCACGTTTCTTGACTCATTCGTCACATCTAAATTGAAGCTGGCTAGCTACTGCCCGTAGGCTATACACAAGCGATCCTGCATCGCAATGTTGCTGGTATAGTTTTATAGTGGTTAAGATATGGGGGATAACCAGATATAGGATAAGCGATTCTCCAGCTATGAGGAACCAGGTGGAGGGGGTTAAACACCTAGGGGAGGCGTTAACCAGATATAGGGTTAGGGTTAACCAGCTGGGGAGGTGTTAACCAGATATAGGGTTAGGGTTAACCAGCTGGGGAGGGCGTTAACCAGTATTGTTGGAGGAGGTTCTAGTCATTTAGCTTAGCGGTGTGTGGTGGTCAGTGGAGATCAATAAATATAAAGATGAGAAAGAGGAGACGTATAGCATCCTCATCACACCATCGATTTCCTGTAAGAACAGGAAGGAGCAGGAAGCCATGCACTCCCCTGACTTTCCAGGAAGTCAGCAGTTCATTGACAAAGTGTTTCAGGAACAGTTGGTCACATCTTAAAGACAGTCACAGGATGACCTCTGGCTAGAGTATGTGCACCCATACTTTATTCATATCTCTCCAACTCTCTATCCATCTCCCAGATATATATCCAGCTATCTATCTATCCAACCTCCCATGTATCCATCTGTCTTCCACCATATCTATCTATCCACATATATCCATCTATCTATTCAACCATCAATATAGATATCATCTATCCATCCTCCCACATTTCTATCTATCTAGTTTCTATCTATATTCCTACATATCTATCCATATCAATTCACCTCTTTCGAGAATAATTTAGTTTGATGTTTTGATGGGTCGAGACGTATAAAGTGACTTGTCTGCTGCTCAGTAGTTAAAGTTCACACCCACATTTACAGTGTCTATAATTAACCATCCAGCATACATATTTACATGTCTCGTGTATAACTATGTAGCGATCAACCACCAGCACAACGCCTGTGTTCTGCCGCCCTCTAGAGGCGGACGTTAGGCTTGCACCGCTCCGTCTGCTAAAAGAAAGGAACCATTTTAAGTTGTCTTCTTTGCACAGTGATTACATGAAGCATTTAAAACAGGATTACGACGATCGTTAACAGCCATGGAAAATCCCTTAATGACTTATAAACATTTATCTAGAGACCAAACAAAGACCATTATAATGAACTTAAGCATTCAAATTGTAATGTTTCACCCAGCTGCCTTCTGAATGGGACCAAGCCACAATAGGACAGGATAGTACAAGATTAAAAATAAGGAGTTTTTTTTACGTGAATGATAATTCTATGATTCCTTATTTTCATGACATTTCACATGGATATATTACATAGTGTCGACCCGATGATAGCTGGAGTGAGCTGTAAATGTACCCTGTTGGACAGACAGACCGAAACAGCCAGGCAGGCAGACAGACAGGCAGACAGACAGGGCTCCAGCCATCATTGGAGTGTCTGTTATTGGTTGGGAGTTCTCCAATAACGAGCGTCAGAGCAACCACCAGTCCGGTCAAGTCCCAGGGAACTGTGATCTGGCTAGTTAACTAGATGAACCTTCTGGTTCTTCAGTTAGCTATCTTAACCTAGTTAACCTTCCGACTGGTTAGCAACCCTAAGCAGGTTAAAAAGGGGAACTATGGGAGAACAGCGTTAAATAATTTATATATATTCTAATATATATATATATAGATAATATATGTTCCCTGTGGCTTTCACAAGAGGACGACAGCACTCTCCTCAAACATCCTCTCCTGGGGCAGGAAGTGGTGTCCTGGGGCAGGAAGTGGTGTCCTGGGGCAGGAAGTGATGCTGTCGTTCTGTTGGCCAGGTGATGTTGTCAGGGTTACCGATTTTCAACTAGGGATGTGATCCAAAACACCTTGACATGGTTATTAGTACAACTTGCCGACATTTTAAAGCTTTTAAAGTACTTCTTATTAAAATCCATTTTCTTGTTTTGTCCTGTTTGTCTCTGTCTGTGTCTGTCCTGTATGTCAAACGTTTGCATTTTAATATTTTAATGACTTCATTTGCTCAATATTATTCTATCTTTTTTCTATACTATTCTTATTTTCCTTATTGTCATTGATATGTTGAATTTCTAATGTTTCTCACCCAATATAATATCATATAATAAACCCTACATAATATAACATAATAAACGTAACATGAAACCTGTAAACACCCTTAAACATTTTAAATGAACTGAACTTAACTAATATAATAACATCCAACAATATAAAACCTTTAAACATTGTTAACATACTAAACTGTGAATACTCAATATGAAACCTCTAAACACCCTAAAACACTTTAAATTAACCAACCAAAAACGAATACGTAAATAAATAAACGATACAACATGAAATATGAATATGAATGCATGAATATAACATGAACCCCCTCAAACACGCCATCTGATGTTTTGGTTTAGCGAGCGCTGACCACGACAAGTCTCGTAGTCTGACCCACATCTCAGGGGGCTCCTCCCTGCGTCTGGCCCCCCTCAGCAGCCCCTCCTACGAGCCCCCTGCCCCCCTGCACCGCTGCCGTTCCCCCATCCCCTCCCTCCTGTAGCCCCCGCTCCCATTGGGCCAGGCGCGCTGGAGGGTTAGCTGATTGGACAAGGTCTAAAGCGGTTGGATGAGGAGCTGAGCAGTGGGTTATCTGGTCCCTGATTGGTCATTATTCGCGTGACGGAGGAGTTCGGCCATTGGGGGATTGATTAGATGTCGGGTGGAGCGTTGGGTCCCCTTCACGAGTGCAGTTGAGGAGGAGGCCGCGGAAACAAGCAGCAATAAGACAGCGTGACTCTGAAGAAGGACAAACACGATGGTGTGCCATGCATGCATCAGGCTAGCTGATGAACATATTAGCAGGTTTTAGCTCTAGCTAGGAATACATGTTTTTTTTTTAAATTCTCGTAAGAAATGTATGAAAAAAAAGTTCTGATTTGGATAGAACCTTAAAAGGCTACCAATGGTAGAACCCACAGTAAAACATGTGCTGTGATGTGTTTTTTTAAATAAGTGTGCCGTGCTTTCAGGACCAAATCCATGACCAGTGACTCTAGACCTTGTCCATAGATAGACAGATTGAAGTTAGGTCTCATTCAATCACACGAAAACCCTTTGAGCACTAAGGTACATTTCACGTGATATGGTGTCATAGGTATTATGACTGAGGGTTGCCTCACAGGCAATGCGCCGGGGTGTGATGTCATAGGTCATGTGGAGTCAGGTGGTGTCACAGGTCTTGTGACACGCCGCGATATCATAGAGCGAAGGACCAGGTCTCAGAGGGTAACATCCCAGAAGGCGTCTTCGTTTGCATCCTTATTGTTTATGATCCTGTAGTTGTTAATTGGCTTACCTCCGAAAAACATTGATCAGCCTTAGATTTGACGTTCTCTTTTAGCATATTTTTCTATTCACCACAGAAATAAAGAAAAGGTTTATGTATAAAATTAACCCACACACATTGCTGTTTATTTTTCATCCAAGTCTAAAATGTTATTTGATACCAAATTCCCACTAACTAGTTATAAAACCAAATTATTATAAAAAGTATGTACTATTAGGTAGGTATTACATACAATAGTGTTATAATTAATTCTATCCACATGAGTTTGTTTTACCAAAACTTTCGTATTTTTGAATTGTTTATTGTTTTTATAATGTAATAATATAAACATTTATGAATAAAAAAAAACCCTCATAAAATCGAGCAATTTCAAACTATAGTAGTTTGATCATATAATAATTTATATTCCTCTTGCAACTTCCATGTAACAGATATCATTAAAATCCCATGACATCAAATGATCAAGCAAAAAAAAAGAAAAGAAATACATACATTCATATATGCAATATACATGCAATATACATTGATGCTGGAAACGCACTGTGCCCATATATGTAAATAACCAGATCTATTTTTAACCTTAAGAGTGCACAGACCTAATAGGCAGTTGACTTGTAATGTCTGCTTTCTGTGTTGCCATCTAAATGTATTGACGGGTTTCAATGTCATGAGCCACACGATCAACATGATCGCGACTTCTTGATAGTATGTTTTACAAAAGTGATTTTGATTTTTGGAAAAGTTCTGTAAGTATTTGACTTGTGTTGTCCGTGTGTACTTCTCTGTTCTTTGGATATTTATAGCAAATGTTTGTTCTTCAGTTTTCTTGTTCTTGTTCCTTTTTTTTGTACCAATGCATAATGATCTGTTAAATCAGAGCTGTATGGAGAGTTCGGGGTTTTAGTTGAAGCTCTTTTGTTTAAAGACATATATGTGCTTCCAAGATAATGAGCTTCTCTTATGTGGAGAGTGTTTCCATCTTGTATGCAAGCTTGATGTGTGAATCCTTTACTGACAACAACATGTAATGTTTGTATAGTGTGTAGAAGTCATTTTTGAGAAACAAACATGACTAGCATCTGGAGAGAAACCATCACAATATAACACATCTGGCAACAAAACAACACTATATTACACATCTGGAGACAAAACATCACTATATGACATATCTTGAGACAAAACAACACTAGTTATACATCTGGCAGCAAACCATCACTATATTACACATCTGGAGACAATGTGTTGCTTACATCCCATGATCTATCATCTACAGATGCATTTGTTGTTTGATCGCCCATTAGTGCACATTTGGTGTAATGACACCTTTTGAGTAGGTTGCGCAAACGGTTTGCAACAACGATTCACACATATCACGCAGAAGCATGTTGAGGCCTTCAGCCTTTCAATAGTCACGACACAAAGAGAATTTCCCTTAAGTTGAATGAATGTATTTTTTGAGAGCTACCTGAATATGTAGATATTTAATGCACAATAGTGCTACATCGCCATGCTCTCATATACACATGATATCAACTGGTGAAATCATCTAATAAAAAAACGCACAAATGCCATTGGCTATCTCTTCCAACAAGGATTCAGATCTCATCCTTAAAATATTGTTGATATTGAAACACTAGGTAACTGTAAAATAGGTTTAGAATGTCATCACTTGTAGATCTTCAAATGAGGCTGCTACAAGGTCTTTTTAATTAATTTGTCTGTAAGGGAATGATTTTGCAGTGGTCACAGTACAATGTTCCTAACTTGTATTATCACACAGCCACCCCCTTCATTTGAACATTGAACATCTGTGATTTGCAATGTAAAGTGTTCATATTAGCAACGGATTGTACTTCAAATAGAGTGCATTGTAAGATAATGGTTAGAGTGAGTTTAAGTCACCCTGGGAATTCTGAAAGCTGTTAAAAGACCTCTATGAGGCCCACGTAGGCACTGATGTCAATATGAAGAACCCAGAGTAACCGGCTAGACTCAGCCAGCCATTCTTGCTTGATGGCTGGTTCTAACTAGAATGTATAATTCTACACGTTAAAGATCGATATTAAAATCCTATACAATATATAGTTGAATTTGTTTGTATTCAGTGTTTTTCCATATTCGTTTTTCAAGTATTGCTGACATCACTTCTCTGAGTGTTGGTAAAATGTTTCTAAACATATAGAAATGGACGGCCAGCACACGCTTCATGTGAAGTGACCTTGTTAGTGCTGCTAATGTTTCACCAATTCGGCAATTATAACTTACATCAGTGATTGTAAATCTGTAACCCTAGGGTAATCTAAAGATATTTTGGCACCGTCATGGTTGCCATGGTGACATCTCATCCACACCGGGTGGATCACCTCAGATACAGGTTACCAACACTTGGAGCTACTGTCCTGCCTTGTTACCAATTATTTATATTTTGGAACGGTTCCAATTCTTCAAGACTTCGGTACTCGTGATGAAGGTGGAAGAGCTGTTAAGACAGACGGCTGGATGGTGTTTGCGTTCTGTAATGTTCACGGATGGATGGAGTGATGCTGGATGAGTACTGTCGACGGATGGAGTGATGCTGGATGAGTACTGTCGATGGAGGGATGAATGAATACTGTGGACGGATGAATATTGTCTCATTGTGTGTCTTGTGTCTGTAATGTCCACTCCAACTTTCCTTGTTGTTGAGACGTGTGTTTGACTCTCATGAGCCCAGTCACCCAGCGGTGTGCAGGTAATGGTTACCCTGCACTATCACGTGACCCACAATACTCACTTTATACTACCACAGAACCACTACAGAACCACGCTCCATAACACCGTACTGCTCAATTACATTGTTCAAATTACCCTTTAAACTACACATAGCACACCAAATACTCCACTTTACCATACCAAACACTACTCAAACTATGTCATACTCCGCAAATACAACTACAGTCACAAACTCCAGACGCATGCAGGGTTTACCGTTCATGTCAGTAACAAAGTCGATCTGAACTGAACACTCCACAACTGAACAACTAAGTAATTTGCTGATCCACATGTATTAAAAGTTTATAACAAACCCGCTCACACCAAGGTCAAGCTGTTTATTAACTGCGTAATAACAACTGACAAATGAGAGGGAGACTGGGACGATGGCAGGGTGAGCTGAAGACTAAATGTTGTGTCCTCCTTGTGTCCACAGTGTTGAGTTTCTAGTGGTTCCTTCTAACGAGGGCAGATGGATGGAGAGTCCTCGCTGGGCCCGACCTGAGGGACCAGAGCCCTGGCTGGAGACAAGAGACCATCTGCACGACGCCTTTTTACCAAAACCAACCAACACAATTATCATCAGAATGGAGAATCTTCACCCTCACTTTCCACCTTCTCCAACGTTCTCCAGGACATCCCGACAGACTTTGCACTCACTCACTTTGGGAGAAAGAGACTTCCTGTCACATGAAACATTTCGAAAGACATCACGCGCAGTTCCGTGCTCCATCTTGCAGCAGAATGACGGACTGACCCACTGAGCAACTTCCCCCCCCATCATTGTAGCATCTCCGCTAACAAACTGTAGCATTTGTTGACTGGGAACTCTTGTTCGTTGTCCTCAACAGCTTGGCGGGAGGATTTTATGCATTGGGAGATGTTGGAGATGGTATTCTCCACCTAAACTATTTCATTCACATGTCGAATCGTACGTGAGTGACAGAGAAACAGTCTTAACTCTCAGAACTTTCAATGTCCCATAAGATATTTTTCCATCAACTTGGTAAAAACAAAACAGACACAACCTACACACAATCTACCCTATATGTATGTATATATATATATATATATATATATATGTGTGTGTATGATGTGGAAATGCCATCGCGATGCCCCACATTTACATTCAATTACCAGCGAGGAGTTCCCTCCTTCTGGTAAAAACCAAGTCTTCCATCCGCTTCCGATACACTCGCGTCCAGAAACATAGCGCTCAACTGCACTACGCACCAACCCTCATGTAGCATCTGCACCAAACACAGCCCTGACCGCGCCTAATTTATCACAACATATGCAACTAGAGGATAAGCCTGGCGTTCTCTGTCTCTCATGTGGCGATGTGTATCCTACCTAACTGCCTGGTGGTGGACACGGGAGTCTTAATGTTTTTGCTCCACCCTCCCCTTCCCCAGAAATACGCACATAATAGACAATGTCCGACAGCATCGCTCACATCAATCACAAGGAGAAGAGATGAAGCAGACAAAGCTCATAGATCCCAGACCACACGGCAAGAAGGACACTGCCACGTCCTACCTAGGAGTCAATCTTCTCAAATGGGCCAATCATGAGAGACGATTCACCTTGACAGGAAGCCTACACTGCCAATGAGGCACCAGAACCCCTGAGACACCTACTGCCCCTGTCTCTCTCTTGCCCCCTAGCTGCCAGAGGCTGCTCCAGAGCTAGTCCAGCCTACGGTGAGGAGATGATGGACGACCAAGGGAAACCCTCCAGGGAGACGCTCCGGAGACGATGGGACCAAGACCAGAGCGTAACAGGATAAAGGATATGTACAAAGAGAACATTTATATTTTAATAAACTAAAGGCTGGGATATCTGAGGAAGATTGACAGCAGCACATGAGAAAGAAAAAAACAAAACAAAGAAAAATATGCTTACTTTAGTGATTAACTAAGTTGGCGACTAACATGAGAGGAGAAGGATGTTGAAGGCGTAGTAAGAAGTTCCCCTGGAAAGTGGAAGTTTCAACGCTCCTGAGTATGAACAAGACCCTGACACAAAACAAATGGTTAAAAGAACAAAAGATAATGCATTTTTCTAACTTTGGTAACCAGCATGACTACACTGCATGCCTGTCTTTCCTGCAAGCCCTTAGTTGAACACAAGGGGTGCTAGAGACACAAAAAATATATACAAAATTAATTTAAAAAAATGTTATATGCAATTAATGTTAAAAAAAGATTATAAAGAAAGAGAAGAGCTATATTTTGTTTTGAAAAGTAAACAATGTGAATATTGAAACATGTGTGTTTAAACAATGTTTTGTTCAATGAAATCTCTGCTATTACTGCCCCTCATGTTCTCATGTAGACTGTGTTCCGAGTTGTGCTCATTCAATCAGAAGGATCGTCAACCCTTTAGCGCACCATAGCATCCTACAGCCAGGAGGACCCCTGGCGTAGCAGCAGCAGCAGCTACTTCATCCTTTACTCTATCTGCTTTTTCCTTTGGCAATAATAAACAAGCGTTGTCATTTGATTGTAGCACGGCCAGAGGAGGTACGCTAGTCATCTCAGCACCGACCAGTGGGGGGAGGGCTTTGTCCCCGGCCCCTTCCCCTTCCCCGAGAAGTTGGGAGAAGAGGTGAACGTATCCAATCACTGGCCAGTGTCTGGTCACAGGTGATAACCTATTGGTCCATAGTCAAGAGAGATTTTCGGTTTGCATGGAACCGGCTGTTGTTCCTATCGTGTGTTGAGAGGACTCAGGTGTTGTAGTGATTGCTGTGGACGTCGCTGGTTGGCTGGTATTTTTCTTACTCATCAATTCTAGTATATAATGATAACGTGAACACCTCACAGTGATGCATGCGTTGTTACTTGATTGTTGACCTCTGTAGGGGGAAGTAGTTCCCGTCGCCCCCCCCAGGGACTCGTTAAGAGAACACTGTGTCCCAGAGCACATCCGTCTTCCGCGGTGGGCTAACTGCCACCCCGATACCCTGGGGGGGGCGGGGGCGGGCGAGAGTGTGTGAAGGTAGCTCGTCTTGTGCCGTGTTCGTACGTTAGGTGGTAAGGTCCCGCATCCAACCCCCGTCGTACGTCAGGTGGTTCGGTCCTGCATCCAGTCCCATCGTCTTGTCCGTCGTCTCGCGAGCTGGCAGCTCCCCGCGTCACATGACACAATCATGCAAGCACCCGCCATAGCGACCAAGAGCTTCCAAACTGATGTCACTGAGGTACTTTATAAAGGCTGCCGCCGGTGTCCACTTGGCCCAGGCTGCCTCAGCTCTGACCAGTGGTTCCCCTTGTTTCAGGTCCAGCCGTCAGGTCCCGGCAGGTCCCGGCCTGTCCCTGCTGGTCCAGAGAGTTGCTGGGATCCAAGCTACAGAGGGTGGGGTGTAGGCACGGTAGCAGCTACTGGAGGGTTTAGCCGGGTCTTCGCTGGTTGTACAGGCTCTCGTTTTTTTTGCTTTTACTTGGGATAAAAAATGGACCGTGGTATTTTCTGTTCCCTTTCAGATTAAAACTAGGATATCGGTTCCGAACGTAGAAGGCACTCTCGGTGAGATGTGGATATCTTGGAGGTCTACGGTCTCTCTGCAGCCTGAGATCCGCATGGCAAAGTGAAGCTACCATCTCACCACTAGTCTGTTGTTGAGTCGGCCATCATGTCATTGTGCCCATGCCACAACCTGGCTCTTGTTCTATGCGTGATACTGCCATTGATTAGAATGACCGACAGTGGCTAAATGCTAAATCTGTTTTTCATGACGAGGGGTCGAACACAGTTGTGATGTATAATCTCAGATTGGTTCCTTACCCTTTGATCAGTGTGCCTGGTTTTTTTAAACCAATTTGTTCATAGTGTGATTTACTTTTGTATGAATGTACGATCACCACCTTGTTTCCACCGACACACTGCCAGTGTGGGCCCCGCGTGCGCTCAGGGGCCCCGGTTTGAATTGTTTATGTGGAACCATGTGCCCTAGAGACTATTACTAATCCATTTCCACCAAAATTGATCATGAGGTAGTTGTTTTGGTTATGAATGTGTTTTACGTTTTTAAGAAAACAGAATACACTGGATGTAAAGGTTACATTCCCGCATAGATAAACATTCCAAATGGTAATAGTGAAACTAAAAGTGCTATTATTCACATGCATTTGTTATTATCGTAAGCATTCCAAAGATACAATGTGTTCTTGTTAACTCACATGCTGTAACCTGATGTAAAACAGACTTAGTGATTGGTCCATTTTACTGTTGCCATGGAGAATATATATGAGTGTATGTGTGTGTGTGTGTGTTGGGGGGGGGGGGGGGGTGGGGGGGGGGGGTAAGCGGTCACTGGTGTGTCCGAACGAGACTTATGCCGGATTTTATTTTTGAAATGTTGGATCACAAAGATGACTCGTCTAAACTGTATAAAGTATATTTCAACGGAATGTTCATGATCTATCTTTTTATATTTTGAAGAGAAAAAAACCGAAACATATCAATAAAGTGTCGCAACTGAACAGATCTGGACTGAAGAGACTTGTAATGTATGAATGTCTAAACTATCTAATGTGAAGCTGAATAGCAGCTGTATTCAGATGTTTTTACAAAGACATTATTCCTTAAAATCATCAAAATGAACTTTAAATAAATGAAAAAGTAAATGGCGTGCTGGTTTGTCAAACTGTATTTTGTTTCTGTGCAGTGTCCAGGAATTAGTCAGTAATCATTAAAACACCTGTTTTCTAATAGTAATTACATAACTTAAGGCTGGGTCCTGTGTATGGTTGTATATGGTTGGGCATGGCTCGGTAATGCTAGGTGTGGTTGACCAAGGTTGGTGTAGGGTTGGGGCTTGGTGGAGTAGTGAAGGTGGGGTTCGGCGCAGCTCAGTTACGGCTCGCGTTTCCACCGCCGACAGTACCCTTATGGTGGGGGGGGGTTTGCCGGATGGCGATAGCCGCGGCAGCTATGTTAGCATCGTGACCGCATAGCAGCCCGACACAGTTTAGCCTGCTAATAAATCCAAGGAAAAAGAAGAACGCGCACAATGAACAAAGACCAACAAGAAGGACGGCAAACCTTTGCGGAACATTTTCTTCAATAAACGAAGCTTTCGCCGTTGTCCAGAAATAACGTGCATAATGTGTTTGTTTGTTATTTTCCCCCTGTCGCACAGAAGTGCGATTCTGTCGACCAATCAACGGACGGCGTGTGTCGCTTGAACTTGCTGCCCACCTTTCAGGCGTCTCAGTAGCCCAACGGAGGAGTACAGCGAGACGAGTACGGCTCAGTCCGGGTCACGCCCACTTTTTGCGGTGGAAACGCGATCTGTGCCGGACCTTTGCGAACCGAACCGACCCGTACCCTCCGGGGAAACGCGCCATAAGGCTGGGTAAGGAGAGGTAGGGTTAACTTAGGCTAGGTTAGGTAACCGCTGGTAAAACAGGACAGAGGTAATCCTTGCTTCTACAACAGTATCGCAACGTTATTACAGCCCATCAATAGGACCATTGCCAGACATGTTTCTTTCGGTAGCATTAGGCTCCACCATTAAGCGATTAGAAACCGTATATGCGTTGATGATGACGACTTCATGATTATTGGCTTTAAAGGAAAACTGGCCGCTATAAAGGGGGGGGCAAAATATGCCCCCCACCGAGCCGATATCTACGGGGGTTGTTACAACATGTTTATTTATCGTGACATTGTTGACCATCAGTTGGTATGAGAGAGTTATGTGCCCCTGTTAAGGAGTATTAATCTAACCGACATTAAGAGCCACTGCATTCTTATGTTTGATAAGCTGCACTACGTTCATGTGTCCCGAGACGCTCTTGGTGATATTTAAATCGATCTAAAGTCCGACCAGAATACAAACATTCCATTAACATACGGTAAAGTCATCCTCAAGCTGCATTTTACACCCGTAAAACAACAGAATTTGTAGCCCACTTTTTGGGATGAAGGGTTATAGAGAGGGTACGAGTTATAATTCCATCTCTTTGGGGAGATAGATGCGCAAGTAAATATAGGCTATTATGACACGGCTCTTCTCAATGCTGTAGAACGCTCCATTCACTTGAATGGGCCTTCCCGACTTCCGGCGGTCATTTATTTTTGTCGTAATTGACTGCTTTCAAGGAAAGTGGATTTCTTGCCTCTGATTCAGAGGCAAGTAGCCGGCAAGTAGCTATGTAACAAGCGGGATAATGTATAGAACGCCGGTCATTATCGAAAATAAGCCACTTCCACCTCGCTTCGTTGTCCGGTTCGCCCTGTCTGGGCTTATTTCCCCGATAATGACTGGCTGTTAGGGCTGTCACTTTTTATTCGAAGTTCGAATATTCGTTCGAAGGTGGGGTGAAAAGTTTGAATTCGAAGTGTAATTCTCCATTCGAACTGTAAAAAATGCGCTATAAAGAAGAGAGCGGCGAGTGGCTTCTCCTCAATGAAGCGGCCCTCCTGGATCCCCGCTTCTCCCGGTTAGTCCACCTTTCCCCTGCACAGAAACATCTCGTGACTGAAAGCCTCTCACACGAGCTCACTGAAACGGAGACCGACACTGATCGCACACGACAGGGAGAAAAGTCCGCTGCTGCGCTGGGCGCAATGGGCAGCCGGTTTGGGGACTTAAACAGCACGGCGGACACAAGCAGCTGCAACGGTAACGGAGAGCTGCGAGACTACTTGTAATTATTTTAATTAATTAATTCTTTCCGTAAGGAATAAAAAGAGCAGCATGCCGTGTTGGAGGTCGGCCTCACAGATTGTTCGTTTATATAGGCTGTGTGTGCCATGGACGACATGCGCTCCGCATATCGCGCTCCGAGCAGTTATTGTTAATGTGTAAAAGACAGCCGCACTTGTGTGTCGGAGCTTCCTCTTGTTGTGTTTACAAATGTGTTATCAAAGATGTGTTTTTATCCTGTGCTGTTATGAATTCAGTAGGTATACGTGAGGTAGGCCTATAGCCTACGAGAGCAACATAAAAAATCAAGACTGTTGTCATGTTCTATGGGGGGGGACCCCCAGTCAACACAAAATATTGCGGAAGCAAAAAAAAAGGACAGGCCATTTCACGCAGGGGGCCCTATCTTGCATCCGGCGCAATTGACTTTCTACACGGACGCATGTTTCGTTGCTGGCGCAGAGCGTTCCCTGGTGCTATTTTGCAGTTTCAGAAAACAATTGCGCCACAAACCAGGAAATACCTGATTTAAAGTCAGTGGCGCGTTGTTCAGATGCTATTTTGAGGGCACATGCATAATGTTGCTTACACCTCGTGCACACACTTTGCTTCTCTCATCTACCTAGCCAGAGATTCTTGGTAAATTATTTGGGAAAGAACAGCTGATACAGCGGTAATAAGTTGTACTTTTAATTCAATGCATCTGCAAACACCGTACAGCAAACACATATTTTATTGACACAGACATCGTGTACAAGCCCATAACTTTTAGGATTGCAAGTGAGTGTTAAAAAGAATGAATGAATGCGCGTACGCATGTGTAAAATAATTAAAGGGAAACTTCACCCATTTCCATTAAGCTTTGTATCGTTAGAAACCCACTCATATTTTTGAATGGTCGTGCATCATTCCCTTATTTTCTGGAGAGACTGGAGGGATCCGTATCGATCTCCAACACTTCCTGTTTAAGATGACGCAATATGACGATTTTTGCGTAGAAGTAAATAGGAAGTGTAAGAGGGGGGGATTCTCGTAAGACTACAAGCACTAGTCCGGGTGGGACCCACTGACGCTACAGACCTATTAGAGCAGTGCCAGTGGGTGGGACTTCACCAGCAGAAACTAACATCCACAGTGTCTGAAGCTAAGCTAAGTACAATGATGGAAGGTACTGGATCTTCACTAGAAATGTTGTGTGAAATGATTTTCAAGCAGCCTTGCGGTATCAGTTTGGAACAGCGGAACAGCGAGGTGTCCGATAGGCGGGGATCTAGATCAGTGGGATTGGCCAGCGAAGCTGTGCATCGTGGTGCATGGTGGGAGTTGTTGTCTTCAATCCACAAGCGCCAAAAAGTCACTTTCTGCCTTTTCTCGGTCAAGACGGCACCAAATTAGAATTTTATTTTATTATTCGACTACATATAGGACCCAATTTCAATGCATATTCATGCCTCCACCGGTAAAATGCTCCTTTAATGAAAGCGGGCGCGTGTGTGTGCGACGGTGCGTCCATCTGTTTAAACACACGCAACTAAACACGTAACGCATAATACAGTCCATGGCAATGTATATTAACGGGGGGACACATGCACATTAGGAACACAAGTCGATAACGATAATGCATTCAATACTGGTAAGAAACTATGTTTGTTAATGTATTGCGTGCATCATTAAATAGAACTACAGTTATATCATATGTGTGTTAAGTTTTCTTTGCCGAAATTTATTTGAGGACTCAGTGTTTCTGAAGTTGCAGAGGAAAACGCTATTCCATGTGTGAATAAGGCCACATTATTTGGCCATAAACTGAGCCATTTGAAGTTTGAAATTCATGTGGTCATGCATCTGTCTCATCGGAGACTGCAGACGCGCTGTCAAAATATCAACTTGTCCGATTCAAATGCGCTCATGGCTCTTAAAGGGGATGGGAGCTGGCACTCTCATTGGTTTATTGCACGTTACGCCCAAACCACACCTACGGGTAATTAGGCTACTTCAGACCAACCCTTTTTAGATTTGCGCGATGTGCAAGAGTCATTTATGCGCCGGTAAAAACGCCATAGAACCGCCCACAAAGCTACTTGCGCTTGGCGCTTCTCACTTGTGTTTCAGACCGTTAAAAAAGGGCCCAGGGAGTTGATGAAGTCATCGTTGGCTGTCCGGAGAATAACTTTACGCAGAGCAGGTGAACTGTGTATGCTTACCGATGACTGGATATGTTTCCATGAGAATGTATGCCCTGAACTAGACTGATACTATAATAATTGCAAAACAAACAATTTCTGTTCCCTCTTTCTTCATTTGCCACCTGAAATCGTTCCGCATTTGGTAATACTTTTCCATTATTGCCAGTTTTGTTTTCCATCATCATTAACATACATATGTTGATGCTGTGTAGGTGGAATCAAGATGTTTTTTATATTTAATTCATGTGTTTGTTTATTTTCTTGTTCTCAAATTCCCAGTTGGTTGGTTTACACTTCATGAATACCGAAGCCTTACAGAAAGTGCAATGCACACTTACTCACTGTCAGTCAGTCAGACAGACAGACAGACAGACAGACAGACAGACAGACAGACAGACAGACAGACAGACAGACAGACAGACAGACAGACAGACAGACAGACAGACAGACAGACAGACAGACAGACAGACAGACAGACAGATAGACTGTACGACAGGCAAAAACACACACACTCACACTCTCACACACACAAACACACACACACACTCACACTCTCACAAACACACACACACACACACACACACACACACACACACACACACACACACACACACACACACACACACACACACACACCATCAGATGCGTTGCAGGGACTTACAGAGCATGGTGGGAGTGTCCACTGCTCAGAGAGATAGGGTCTGATTCTTACTGTGGTTATTGTTAGTGTACCGTTGCTCATCATCCATCATGATCTTGCTTTTTGACTTTGGTTGTATATGATTGGGTATGGCTTGGTAATGCTAGCTATGGTTGACTAGGTGTTGTTGGCTAAGGCTGGATAAGGCGAGGCATGGTTGACTTAGGCTAGGTTAGGTAGGTTTGGTTGACTAAGGTTGGGTAAGGCTTGGTATGGTTGAGGGAGATTTGGTCAGGTTGAGTAAGGCTTGTTATGGTAAAGTAAGGTTGGCTAAGGCTTGGTAAAGTTGAGTAAGGTTGGCCTCTGGTTAAGGGCAGGCCATGGACAGGGCTAGGTCTGGGTAAGGTGGGCCTCCCCATGGATAGCCCTCCGTCCCCATGCTAGAGCGAGTTGGGGAAGCCGGACATTTGATAGGCTGAGTGAAGGTTCTACCAGCCCATGACCAACAGACATGGAGGGAGGGGTCTTCTTTAGATTGAATTTCAACAAGACAGCATTCTCAAATATTTTTCAAGACATACGTGATACAGAGAGCCAAAGAGCAACGCTGGGAGAAGAGAGTCTTCGGGACGTACAACATGATGACAGACTGACAGAGAGAAAGAACGACCGCCCTGGAGCAAACTGCACAATGTGCCTCGTCTACCGGACGTTTGAGTGCAAGTGAGTGTTCCTCTAAAGTTTTAGTAGAGTAGTTTCAGTATTAAGGCTTTAAATTCACTACAAAACCTTTGAGCTGTTTTCAAGTTCAATGAGCAATATTCTTTCCCAAGAACTAGACTTCAGAAGTCCAGATAATACTTAAGCTATTCAACATACATTATATCTGATATCATAAAAATGTATGTAATTTATTAAAAGTAACCTCCTGTCACCTCTCCTTAAAACATGTGAATAGATTCAGGGAACTAGTCCAACCCGAGGAAAGGGTTTGACCTCAAAGTCAAAGTTAAAGTCAGCTCAGTGTTCCCCCAGCGCTGTGTGGTTGAGGCGGCCGCCTTAACAACAACATCGCCCCGCCTTCAAGAAAGTACTAAAGTCCCGTAGGGAAAGAAAACAGACTTCCATCAGGTACAAAAAATAAAGATAAATAATGCATCGGTGATACTGCTCAAAACAATAATCGTTGAAACTGAAACGCTCACCGAAGACTGCAGGGCCACGAGACCCCCCCCCCCCCCCCCCCCCACGCTCTTTGACCACCTTGACTAAGACATTTTCTGGGGGAAACACTGCTTATTGTCATCTCCAAAATATGTGCCAGACAAACAGAGGAATCGAAATTTCGTTTATCTCCGACCCATTCTGCAATAAGGAGATCAATCGGTTCAACTTGTTAGGAATTAATCTGATGGGTCTAATGTTACTCTGGGAAAGGTTCCGGTCTGTCTAAAGGACCGGAAGGTTCTCTTACATGTCTTTTGCTGGGCTTGCAGACTTCCTGTGTAGCTAAACCCAGGGGTTCAAAAGAAGAAGGGGAAAGGAGCGAGGAGACCCTCCCAGAGCGCGGACAGCATGGAGAACAGCGAGAGGGGGGATGAGGGCGGGGGTCCGGACCCAGGAGGAGCTGCTAAAGACAGCGAGGCGGAGAAGCACAAGCAGCTGAAGGAGAAGCTCAACAGCCAGGAGAAGGGCGAGCAGGAGATCGCAGTGTGCCAGAAGGAGAGGAGCTCTCCTGGCTCTGTGCGGCGCAGTGGCTTGACGCTGAGCGAGAGGTTGGCCATCAACGTGTCGGGGATGCGCTACGAGACCCAGCTACGGACTCTCGCCCAGTTCCCCGACTCGCTGCTGGGAGATCCCCGCCGCCGCCTGCGATACTTCGACCCGCTCCGCAACGAGCTCTTCCTGGACCGCAACCGCTCCTGCTTCGACGCGATCCTCTACTTCTACCAGTCGGGAGGGCGGCTCCGCCGGCCCGCCAACGTGCCTCTGGACATCTTCCTGGAAGAGGTGAGGTTCTACGAGCTGGGAGAGGAGGTCGTGATCCGGTTCAAGGCGGACGAGGGCTTCCCCCGGGCGGTTGAGAGGCCCCTGCCCGCCACCCGCATCCAGAGGAGGCTCTGGATGCTGTTTGAGCACCCAGAGTCGTCCTCGGGGGCGCGCATCATTGCCATCGTTAGCGTGCTGGTGATTGTGGTGTCCATCCTCATCTTCTGCCTGGAGACGCTGACGGAATTTAGGAACGAGAAGGAGGCGAGGGAGGTACAATGTCTACACTACCTAGCCAGCGCATCCCCGCCTGTTGGCGAGGCATTTCCACCTGTGTGTAGGATACAGTGTTTACAGGAGGAAGCATGCTGTGTACCGTCAGGCCGTAGCAGGACCAAACAGCCAACTCAGAATAGACACAGCCCGTCATGTTGGGGAACTCTTGTTTCACCCGGACATGTTTGGACCATTATCTGAGGGACAACAGGGGTGAGGACAGCCATGGGCCCACCGGAGACAGGGCAACTTCTGAAGAACATAAAGTTCTCTTCCAAAAAAATAAAAATAAATCCTGAATTTAAACATCTATTAAATAGAAGCAGACTCCACTTTTGAAACAATTCCCATATAAACACAACACCTTTTAAATGTCTTGTTTATGTGCTCCCTCATGTGTCCTGCCCAGCGGTCTGAACTGTTGCAAACATGATTGGCGCGTTATGTCTCTATGCCTATTTTCACAGAGTGAATGGCGCAGTATTTGTGGATGTGCGGTCTGTAAGACAGATAAATATGTTAAGCGATGGCCTAGAGTGATTTGTTCATATGTATTTTAGGCTAAAATTAATGGCTGTGTGTCTGTTACAGCAGATCATTTCATATACGTTGGTGATATTGCAGATGTCCCCTCCAGAAAATACTCTTGAATGAATTCCATGTTTGTTGTAATGAGATCTGTGCCTTCGACTACAGTAGTCACGGGCAGTCACCACTAGGTTAAAATGGATGTCATTGGAGGTGGACACAGGCTGTACGTATGGCCAGATAATTTTAGTCAGCTGTTAAATGTGATCTGCTGGGATATGGTAAGGGAAGGCAGCACAGGGATCAGACTACAAATAAAGAGAAAGCGCGCGCGCGCGCGCGAGAGAGAGAGAGAGAGAGAGAGAGAGAGAGAGAGAGAGAGAGAGAGAGAGAGAGAGAGAGAGAGAGAGAGAGAGAGAGAGAGAGAGAGAGAGAGAGAGAGAGAGAGAGAGAGAGAGAGTGAGAGAGAGAGATCCTAAAATGAGTAAAGGTCAGTATGAGTGAAAGTGTAGAGCAGCGGCTACTAGTGTGTTCAGAAGCTCTGCGGGTCTTAAGTAGTTCTTGCGGGATGAGTAGCAGTCTTGTGGCTTGTTAACACCTACTGCAGCCAGCTCCCGCACATATCTTCTACACCAAGCTAACTAACTACCACATCAAAAAACATAGCTATGGCAAAAAAGGCTTCCTAGATACTACACCAAGCTACCTAGCTAAGCTAAGCACCAAGCTTCCGTATCAAGCTATCTAGAAACTTAACCTAGCTCATAACATATAGCTACAGTGCTAGCTACTGAACGAAGCTACCTAGCTACTACACAGAGCTAGCTAAATACAACTGCAAGCTACTGAACTGAGGTACCTAGCTGCTGCAAGGAGTAGCGTAAGAGATAGCTTAAATAGACAGCCAGAAATAGATAAATAGATGGGATAGTCATGAAGAGATAGAGAGATGGACGAGAGGAAGGATTGAGATGAGGTTCGTGATTGGCACGAGACACTCATGTTTCTGCTAGGAGAGTGTGAAAGAGTTGAGATTAACGAGAGACAAGTCACATTGCTGTTGGGAGAGAGAGTGAAAATGGGCAAGAGACACTCATGTTTCTGCTGGAAGGGAGGGAGGGCACGAGAGAGTAAGAGAGCGGGAGAGATCTCTCTCACGGGGCTATTCATAGTAGAGGAGAGACCAGGAAGCTGATCAACACATAGACACCTGCTGTTTTACCAGACTTAGGCCTTCACCACATAGAGCAGAATGTTAAAGAAATGGAATAGGTAGAATAACAACAGACAAATAAAAATATGATTCTAGGATCAGTTGCACTTTAAACTTTAAGGATTTACACCCTCGTAATGAACAAACATTGCTGTAACTGTTGACCTGTAACTGAAGAACACCCTCTCCCTGACCTGCAGGAATACTTCTACAAGTACCACTCTCTACCAAAGAACATCTCAGAGGGCATGCCCCTGCCCTCGAGCGCGTTCCACGACCCCTTTTTCCTGGTGGAGTCAATGTGCATCTGCTGGTTCTCCTTCGAGCTCCTCATGCGCTTCGCCTCCGCACCCAGCAAGACGCTCTTCTTCAAGGACGTGATGAACATCATCGACTTCAGCGCCATCCTGCCCTACTTTGTCACCCTGTGCACGGAGCTGGCCAAGGACAACGACGCGACGCCCGCGGGCTCGCTGGCCATCATCAGGGTCATCCGTCTGGTACGGGTCTTCAGGATCTTCAAGCTTTCCCGGCACTCAAAGGGTCTCCAGATCCTTGGCCAGACCCTCCGGGCTAGCATGAGAGAGCTGGGCCTGCTCATCTTCTTCCTCTTCATCGGAGTGATCATTTTCTCCAGCGCCATCTACTTCGCCGAGGCCGACTACGCCGAGACCACCTTCGTCAGCATCCCGCACGCCTTTTGGTGGGCGGTGGTCACCATGACGACAGTGGGCTACGGGGACATGACCCCCGTGACGATGTGGGGCAAGCTGGTGGGCTCAATGTGCGCCATCGCCGGCGTGCTCACCATCTCGCTGCCGGTGCCCGTGATCGTGTCCAACTTCAGCTACTTCTACCACCGCGAGACGGCGTCCGAAGACAACACAGAGTACAACCACGTCAGCCCCTCTCCGTGGGAGGGGGAGGAGGAAGAGCTGGAGGAGCCCAGGGAAGAGGAAGGAGACTACCACGGCATGGAGGCCATCTGTCAGGGGAACGCCGGTGAGCCACTAGCAAATCAAGTCTGAGTTACAGGGTTACCCACAATGCATCAGGCATGGCCAGCTACAGAAAAGCTTACAGGATGAGGAGAAGGAGACTGACATGTATCCAGACTCCAAGACTTTTTACTTTTGCATGTATGGCTCAAAAATGGATGGCCATTGAAAAGAGACTTCAAATAAACTGTCGGATAAGAGTTCCTCTTTTGAATAAATGTGAATAAATTGGTTGCAGTAAATTGGGAAATTGAAGGACAAATACACTACTAAATAGTGAGTGTGATTGTTGGTGTGTGAGTGTGTGTGAAACCAAAAAAGGCTTATTGAATTCCTGCGCGATGACAAATGTCTTAGAAAAGTTAGCTTAACGTTTTGAGTGTAAATAAAATGGGTGGTCGACCATTACCACCATAAGCCTTCTGCCGGATAACTTAAACAACCTCAGCATTCTTCATTATTTGTGAGATGTGAACATATAGTTATCGGCATATTAAGTACATATTAAGCTCATGCAAATGGAGATGTGGTCTTAATATTTTGCACTGTAGCACTGCTCAGTGCGCTGTTAAAACATGAAATCTGTATGTTTGATTGTTGAAATCAACATTTGTAATAACGATTTTATTTTAGTAATTTACTAAACTCACCTTACCACTCGCTTTTTTACTTAACCATAGTTAGATGTTTATTTTGGACTTTTGAAGTTAAAAGTTTTCACCACATTCAATAACACAAAACCAAAAGGTTTATCAGGTTTTAAATCATATATCATTGTGTATCATATTATATGAATATCTAAATGTTTGTTTAAAGTAATTGAAACCATGTATTATATGTTTCAAGCTTTCATCTTTTAATAAATAAAACAGTTCTAATTGTATACTCCATTCCTACATAAATATATGAATAAAGGTGTAGATTATTGGATAGGATATAGAGTAAAATATGTCATTATTACTGGCTCTCTCTCTATGAAGCCTAGTTGTGAAAAGAGAAGTGAGGTTACCTCCAAACAAAAGGTATGTTTAATACTGAAACTGATAACAGTGTTGAATCCCAACAGTTTCAGTCGTTATTAAATCAGTTCAATGCTGCTCACAGCTTGTGAGGATGCCCACATTGCGCTGTACCAGAAAGCAGGCAAGTAAAACTAAACAATTAGATGCTACAACAAAAGCTAGCAGGATTTTTATAAATCCTGAGGCTGCCACAAAAATGCCTGGAAATGTAAACATAACGTACGACACACAAAAAAAGAAAGAAAACCGTTTGTCTCCTTCAACATTCATCATCCATTAATTTACATATTTAAATTACGCAACTCACTCACCAGGTCAGAAGTGGTAAAAGTGTGTATTTTCCTCTGTTTAATTGGATAGTAGTTGTCTAGCGAACTCATATCAAAATGACAGATAGGCTAACCGTCGCTCCACGGCGTTCTAACCGATGAGGCATCTCTTTGAGCTTGTAGCCAATCACATGAACCCATTTATTCAAATTATTTTAAATGAGGTAATATCACGGTATGATCTGCCCCGTGGGGTTCAGCGCTCCCCTGTGGCAGCAGTGTTGCTAGACTAAAACAGGACTTTTTTTCCGCCAGAGGGCGTTACAACCCCCATTCCCGCCTCTTCTCCTAAATAGACAGGCTGCTTGAACTCGCGATGTTGTCGGGCCGGCTGTTATGTCCTTATGGTAGGCTAATCTCCTTTCAATAAAATTATATTGTCCACACTAGATAATAATATAAATAGTAGTATTATGTTTTTAAACCGCGAAGTGTACACCAGAAAGCTTCTAAATTATTATTGAGATGTCACACACAAATACACCATTTAAAACAATTTGTTCACATGTATTATCTTTAAAAACAAAAACAAAAGCAAACAGAGAAAACAACATTTCTTACAAAATCAGAAATACATTCAATCGCCAATAATGTAGAATAGAAAAATACAAAAATACAAAAACAAACATAAATATGTGTAATTCTATAAATTATTTCTCATAAAAATAATTCTGAATAATTTAATTCAAGTATTAGGAAGTTGGTCCTGTACCAATGTCAGCATCGAACACAAAAAAAACACTTTTTGAACAGTTGGGGCCCTGGCTTTGGTGTTTAGGTGTCCATGGAGAAGGCCGGGCTGAGGAGCGAACCCAGACCCATCCCCAGGGGGTCTTCAGAGTCCAGGTTCAGGGCCTTGGCTGTCTGGGGGGCCTCGGCGACCCTCTCCTCTGACAGACTGCTCCTCAGCGGGAGGAACCTGCTGAAGCGCAGCCCCTGTCTCCCTGGGGAGTCTCTCGGCGCCAGCGAAATAGGAAGTCCGTGGTGCACGGACAGGAAGTGGGTGTAGCCGTCCTCAAGGATGACCTCTCTGAAGGTGCAGTCGGACTCTGTGTACTGTCTCTGGAGATAAAGGCAGGGCTTGGTCAGTGAACACAGAGACAGGTCGTTAAAGAGCAGGTAGGGGTTAGACAGTTATAGAGAAAGGGCACTAAGAAGCAGGTTGGGGTTAGACAGTGTATATAGAGAGAAGTCGTCGAGGAGCACTTAGGGGTTGGACTCACCTGTCCTGTCAGGTGACCTGCCCTGTCCACACACAGGTAGAGCGAGGAGAGGCGCGCTGTGATGACAGTGTCTCCTGGACTGACCGACCTCAGCTCCAGAACACCTGCAGCACACAGACAGACGCACACACCCTGTGTCAGCTGGGTCCACTACCGTCCTGTAGATGCTTTTAGGCCCTCCCACCTGGGATGGGGGGGGGGGGGGCGGAGCTTAACCAACTTACTGAGCGGCGTCTGAGCAGCACTTCCTGTCACCTGACCGTCCGGGCTCATCTCCAGGAACAGCCCCCTCCGGTGGCTCTCTGCGGAAACACAGAAACACGCTCAGTCCGCTGGGACGCAGGTCGGGCCCCGGGCCGGTGTGTCGGCGGCGGCGGCGTGGTTACCGTGGTTACCGTGGTTACCTGTGTAGAGGCGTCTCTCCCTGACCTGGTCGCCCAGCCACAGCAGGGGGCCGGAGTCGGGGACGTAGAAGGAGAGGCCGAGCTGGAGGAGGGTGGCGAGGAGGAGGAGGAGGGTGGAGAACAGGGGAGAGGAAGGACGCGTGAACATTTAGAAGACAGGAGCGCACAAGGTGCCGTAGCAATTTTAAAAAAAAAAGGAACGAATATGAAGCGATGAGATGAATAACATGGATGGGAGCGCTGTACGGTGAACGCGTGAGAGGGTCCTTGGGTTCTAAAGCGAAGGGAGAGTTGGGTCCTTTTTAAAGGGTGATGTTGTGTGAGAGGGATGACGGTGGATTCATCTCGATATGAGTCAGAGGTGATTCCGGATAAGCGAAACAGAAACGCCTCCAGCTAGGTGGTGACGGAAAGCGTGTATCTGTTTTATATCCCGTCTGGTTAAAATCCTAACATGACAACCTGCGTGCCTTGTTTACCCGACAGCTGCGTTTTATGGGGGTATTTCCCTTTCTCCATCGTTTCTACTCTGTAAACATCGCGCGACGTCACTGAGTACACAGACATCCTACGTACCCTGACATGGTGGATACGTTAAAATGCTAGCACGTTAAAGTGGAATTTATAGTCATATCATGGCATGCTATCGCGGACGGATTGGGACAAAAGCAAAGCCTTGTGGGGCATTCAGATTGGTCAAACATGTTGGCGTGTATAGTGTAATTTCATTAATGTATTAATGAAATATATGTATATATATTATGCTCAAGTCATTGCTGACTTTCAATTGATTTTGATTTACTTATTTTGTTGACTAACTGTTTTTTTTGTTGTTGTCAACTGTACTATGCTGTCTGTTGCTATTGGATACCTGAACTGTCCCAAGGCGATAAGTAAAGTATCTACTCACTCACTTTGAAGGTACTGGTGAACGGGCCAGGCCGTTGGTCAGCGACCATCATTGAATGTTCTGTAACCCTTCAGAACTCACAGATGACCCGTCCAGCCCTGAATGCCATTCACCGTAACATGCCAGGTGTCTCTTCAACTATTGTGGACACGGGCTGGATTTCAAAAGTTTGTCCTTGATCCCTCGAGGTTCAGCACCAGCAGTAGCACAATAAAGGAGCAATTTGGAATTGGGAGCGATCGTTTTATTTTATTTATTTTAACTTAAATGTATTATTTCATCTGGTTGCTGCTCTTCTATTTATCTTCTAAATTGTATATTCTATATTGTTGCAGCTTTTTTCTATTATATTTGTATATTGTATATTGCATATTTTTTATATTTCTTTCTTGGCATTCAGTCTGTGGAAAACAAAGGAAGAATTTCATTGTATGACTGAGAACATGTTTCTTATTGTGCATATGACAATAAACACTTTGAATTGAATTGAATTTGAATTGGTACAGCTGAGCTGATTCAACCCAATCCAAATAAAAGATCAGGAGAAGATATTTAGAAAGATCATAAACAATAAGGCCTTCTTCTTATCCTATAATCTCATACAGTGTTTATTTATTTAAATACATATTCTATAAATGATTATTTTGTTGTTCTGGTCAACTTTTGCTGATTCCTTGAAGCGATATTGAGACCTTGATGATTTCCCTCTGTGGTGTTGCACACAGTAAACAATGTCTTTCAGAGAGGAACAGAGGTTACGAAACACACAAAATACATAGAGAGAGAGAGATAGATGGTCACTTCCTGTCAGAAAGGCCTTTTCACGTCACACTGCTAAACCCTTAGAGTTGTACAATTACTGCATAAACAAACACATACTTTAAACATCCACATTCCATTACCAAACCTCTTTCTCACACACACACACACACACACACACACACACACACACACACACACACACACACACACACACACACACACACACACACACACACACACACAATCACACACACACACACACACACACACACACACACAGACACACACACACACACACACAAATTGTAATGGAAATTTCCACACGACAGGTTGTTCGCACAAGACTAAGACATTGGGACCCCTTAGTTATGATCTGCACAAACATTTCACTTTTAATGCAACACTTATCGCCCTTGAGCGGAACTGCGTCTGAGTCAGCGGCCTCGGCTGACTCAGACGCAGCGATACCTCAAGCCACGTCCCGGGACGGCCTGAAACGGTAGTGGCATCCCTATCTGCAGCTTGGCCCTCAGAGAAGTGTCCCTGCCTCAGCACTGGAGTGGGCCTGCTGATCGGGGCTCGCTACAGAGCTCCATCATGTGCATGCCTGTCCTGTGGTGAGGCCTCTCTGCGCAGAGACTACGTTTATCTTAGACCACTTTTACCCTTCATTATAAAAAGTCTTATTACGTTTATTCTGAGATGCATTTTCCGGTACAGTTAGATAATTTCCAACACAACACACACGCACATGCACATGCATAGACACAAACACACACACACACACACTCACACTCACACACACACACACACACACACACACACACACACACACACACACACAGTAAAGACAGCGTCCTTTTATGTGTGTGTGTGTGTGTGCATGTGTGTGTTTGTGTTTACGGTATGTGGGTTGGTGGAGAGGGGAGGGTATTGGTATGTGTGTTTGTGCATGCATTTGTACGTGTGCACGTGTGTGTGTGTGTTCACAGTATGTGTATGTGTGTTTCTTTATTATGGTATGTGTGTGTGTGTGTGTGTGTGTGTGTGTGTGTGTGTGTCTGTGTGTGTGTGTGTGTGTGTGTGTGTGTGTGTATGTGTGTCTGTGTGTGTGTGTGTGTGTGTGTGTGTGTGTGTGTGTGTGTGAGTCACCATCTGCTGAGTCTATCTATTGAGCGGCCAGGAGAACCAGCCAAGTGTTGAGCAACACCTCCTGCTCCTCCTCCTTACCTCATCCCCTACTCCTCATCCCCTACTCCTCATCCCCTACTCCTCAACCCCTACTCCTCAACCCCTACTCCTCATCCCCTACTCCTCAACCCCTACTCCTCATCCCCCATTCCTCATCAGCACCTTCTGCCCTCACGTCCTGCTCCCCCTCACCTCCTCCTGCTCCCCCTCACCTCCTCCTGCTCCCCCTCACCTCCTCCTGCTCCCCCTCACCTCCTCCTGCTCCCCCTCACCTCCTCCATCACCTCCCCCTCACCTCCTCCTGCTCCCCCTCACCTCCTCCTGCTCCCCATCACCTCCTCCTGCTCCCCCTCACCTCCTCCTGCTCCCCCTCACCTCCTCCTGCTCCCCATCACCTCCTCCTGCTCCCCATCACCTCCTCCTGCTCCCCCTCACCTCCTCCTGCTCCCCCTCACCTCCTCCTGCTCCCCATCACCTCCTCCTGCTCTTCCTCACCTCCCCCATCACCTCCTCCTGCTCCCCATCACCTCCTCCATCACCTCCTCCTGCTCCCCATCACCTCGTCCATCACCTCCTCCATCACCTCCTCTATCACCTCCTCCATCACCTCCTCCTGCTCTCCATCACCTCCTCCTGCTCCCCCATCACCTCCTCCATCACCTCCTCCTGCTCCTCCATCACCTCCTCCATCACCTCCTCCTGCTCCCCCTCACCTCCTCCTGCTCCCCATCACCTCCTCCATCACCTCCCCCTCTCCCCATCACCTCCTCCTGCTCCCCATCACCTCCTCCTGCTCCCCATCACCTCCTCCTGCTCTTCCTCACCTCCTCCTGCTCCCCCTCACCTCCTCCTGCTCCCCATCACCTCCTCCTGCTCCCGATCACCTCCTCCTGCTCCCCCTCACCTCCTCCTGCTCTTCCTTCTCCTCCTGAGCCTCGTCTCAAACTCCTCCTAACCTTCTCCTGCTCCCTCTCCTCCTGCCACCTCCTCACTTCCTGCTCTTACTCACCTCCTCCTCCTACCTCCTGCTCCCTCTGTTCCTCTTCATCTACTACTCCTCCTCAACTCCTGTACCTCCTACTCTACCCTCACCCTCCTCCTCCTCCTCCTGCTACCTCATCACTTCCTGCTCCTCCTTCCCACCCTCCTCCTCCTCCTCCTCATCACTTCCTGCTCCTCCTACCCCACCCTCCTCCTCCTGTTACCTCATCACTTCCTGCTCCTCCTTCCCACCCTCCTCCTCCTCCTCCTCATCACTTCCTGCTCCTCCTACCCCACCCTCCTCCTCCTGTTACCTCATCACTTCCTGCTCCTCCTTCCCACCCTCCTCCTCCTGTTACCTCATCACTTCCTGCTCCTCCTTCCCACCCTCCTCCTGTTACCTCATCACTTCCTGCTCCTCCTACCCCACCCTCCTCCTCCTGTTACCTCATCACTTCCTGCTCCTCCTTCCCACCCTCCACCCCCGCCTCTGAAGGAAAATAAACCCCCACCCTTAGAGGTACTTTTTTTAATTACATCTTTTACAATCATTATCATTAATGTAATCATAATATATTCAATAATCACCACTACTCTCCATTAAGAATATTCATTTAAATCATAACACAATTTGATATTTTTTCTTCAAAATGTACACATACAAGTAGCATATCTTAATGTCCATCATGGAAAACGTATTTACTCTTCAACCTAAAATCAGATCACAGCCAGTTTTAACTAATTATGAAATAAGCATACAGTTCAACACATACACACACACGCACACACACACACACACACACACACACACACCTACTGTACATACATACATACAATAGTAGTTATCATAAAAAATGATACAAATAAAATACACACATTTTACAAAGTCTCCGCTGCAGTCATCCATGTTGGGGTCACTCTGACACGGGGGGGGGGGGGGGGAGGGGGAAAGGGTGGGGGGGGGGCATGCATATGACCAACGTTAACTCTTCTTTTTTTTAATGCTCTTTCTTTGAGTTTGGACAGGAGTTTCCCATAATGCACTTCACTAAGTTTGTCATTGTCTTACTTTATTTGTTGTGCATCTCCTTACGGTCGGTATGGCTTAATAAATGTCCTTGCACTGAACTGGTTACTGAACTTGTCTTTAATGTGAAACACTAACTAACTTCAACCTTCCTAAGGGCTTTTACTGTGAAACACTAACCGACCCAAACCTCCCTAAGGGCTTTTAATGGTAAACACTAACTAACCACAAACTCCCTTTGGCTTTTAATGTGAAACACTAACCAACCCCTACTTTCTTAAGGGCTTTTAATGTGAAACACTAACCAACCCCTACTTTCTTAAGGGCTTTTAATGTGAAACACTAACCAACCCCTAATTTCTTAAGGGCTTTTAATGTGAAACACTAACCAACCCCTACTTTCTTAAGGGCTTTTAATGTGAAACACTAACCAACCCCTACTTTCTTAAGGGCTTTTAATGTGAAACACTAACCAACCCCTACATTCTTAAGGGCTTTTAATGTGAAACACTAACCAACCCCTACTTTCTTAAGGGCTTTTAATGTGAAACACTAACTAACCCCCACCTCCTTAGGGGCTTTTCAATGTGAAACACTAACTAACCACCTGTCAGTACTGCCCTTCCATTCGATCAAGACTAACAATGATGTCAGAATATGGAGTCAGTTTCTACAGCGTCAAACACACTGATAGAGAGAGAGAGAGAGAGAGAGAGAGAGAGAGAGAGAGAGAGAGAGAGAGAGAGACAGAGAGAGACAGAGAGACAGACAGAGAGAGAAGGAGACAAAGACAGAGACAGAGACAGAAAGAGAGAGATCGAGAGAAAGAGAGAGAGTTAGACAGGGAGAACACACATTCACTCATTTCTTGTGATATTTTTTTCAGAGGGTCTTTGTCGGTCTTCCATGTTGTGTGGAAGAGGATCCGGGCCCTCTGGAGGAGGAGTGGACGGGACCCTGGTAGCTCTCCAGGAGTAGGAGTGGGCAGGACCCTGGCGGTTCTCCATCAATAGGAGAGGACAGGATCCTGTGGAGGACAGCACTGGGGGTTAGATGATCACCAGGTGGGTTCAGGACCCCAGGGGTGGGGGGGGCAGGTCTGACGCTCCTCACCTGGTGTGCTTTTCTTCTAGCAGGAGTAGGTTCGGATGGAGGCCGACTCCCCCCTGGCGCCCGAGTTGGCTGATAGACATGAGACAGGCGTTCAAACACAACCCAAGAACCTGGCAGCCGTAGTCACGGAGTTTCGTAGCTACCTACGTAGTTACGTAGTGACGCAAAAATAGACTCAAGAAGACTCACCTGTTCAGAGCTCACCTAGACTCTGTATAGCCACCTCACCCCTCCCCTCCAACTTGTTGTATGTTGTTACGTCCTGGCACTTAATGTACGCACTTATTGTACGTCGTATTTAGTTACAATACCTAGTTATGTAACATCTTATCCTCGCTATCTTTGTTGTTTACGGTGAATGGGTTAACCTTGCGATTGTTGGTGCTCTGCACTTGGTTCCATGAACATCCTTATTGTACCGACAGCGACATATTGTTTCACTTTCTTGCGACGAATGTACTTGTTGTAAGTCGCTTTGGGTAAAAGCGTGCGATGGGTAAAAGTGCCTTGCCTAGCGGCTCACCTTCACTCTGGACCTTCCTCAGGGTGACGGAGGACGTGGCGATGGCGGAGGCCCGGAAGTTAGCGGGGAGTGTCTCCGAGTCGGAGGCCACGCCCCTCAGATCCTTCTCCCGGAACATCTTCCTCCAGGATGGCGAACGCGTGAACGTCTTGGTCCCGTCCTGTCACAACGCAGGTAGCGCTTAGCCCCGCACATGTAGCCCCCAACACAGTCACGTAGCGCCTAGCCCAACGCACGTAGCGCTTAGCCCAACGCACGTAGCGCTTAGCACAGTCATGTAGAGCCTAGCACAGTCACGTACCGTTGAGCGCAGACATGTTGCGCCCAGCGCAGACATGTTGCGCTTAGCACAGTCACGTAGCACTTAGCACAGTCACGTAGCGCCTAGCAGTCACGTAGCGCTTAGCACAGTCACGTGGCACCTAGCACAGTCACGTAGCGCCTAGCACAGTCGGGTGGCGCCTAGCACAGTCACGTAGCGCCTAGCACAGTCACGCAGTGCCTAGCACAGTCACGCAGTGCCTAGCACAGTCACGTAGCGCCTAGCACAGTCACGTGGCGCCTAGCACAGTCACGTAGCGCCTAGCACAGTCGCGTGGCGCCTAGCACAGTCACGCAGTGCCTAGCACAGTCACGTAGCGCTTAGCACAGTCGTGTGGCGCCTCGCACAGTCACGTAGCGTTGCGTTTAGCAGGTACGCGTAGCATGTAGCACAACAAACTGTACATAGCGCTAAGCACGGACATGTAACGCTGAGTACAACACACATAGCATTGAGCGTGATCATATAGCATAGCTTTAGCACGGTCACACATAGCGCTTCAGCGTTTGGCGCCGCCACCAGCTTCTGCCTCTTACCTCGTCTGGCCTCCTCTCGGTTGCCATGGAGATGAGGGCGTTGTACTCCTTCTCCAAGAGCTGCCGAGCCTGAAGGAGAAATAATAAAAATCAAACAATGAAATCACAGTTTAAACCATGACATCCTCACATCTAAAAGAACGGTGACTGACATCACCGTTAGTACATCTATCACCTCGTTATTAGATCCATATTATGAGTTGAGATTTTTTCTTTTATAAAGCAGCGTGACTCGCAACGTAACACAGAATGAGTAAAGTAAAAGCAAAGAATACAAGAATGTGCAATATTAATTTAGGGTTTCGGTTAGACATAAAACACACTCAAGCTGCGTTGCATTGTGTGGAGCAGATGGGGGGGCTTCAGACCGATGGGCGGCCCACCTGTGTGCTCTGATTGGGTATTTGGAGGAGGAGGGCGAGGTCAGTGTAGTCGAAGGTGTCGTCCAGCGCCAGCAGAGCGCCGTGGACGCCGCTCTCTGTCAGGTTGTCCGCAAACTCCTTCAGACCGATGGTCTGCACCCAGCACATCACGCGCTCGTTGGACCAAACCATCACATCTGGAGAGAGGGGGGGCGGGAGGAAGAGGAATGAATATCCATGATACATAACATCTGATCTATAATCAATGATCCATTATCCGTAGGCTCACCGTGGTTCTGGTGCTGGCTCTCGTCGCGTCTCCTCTCCAGCTCCTTGCGGTCGTAGTTCAGGCGTTTCAGACACATGATGCCGTAGTGGAGACTCACCCTGACGCCATGACAACAACAACACTGTCACTATGCTGTAGTGGAGACTCACCCTGACGCCATGACAACAACAACACTGTCACTATGCTGTAGTGGAGACTCACCCTGACGCCACG
>NC_082399.1:1539376-1571039 GCF_031168955.1 Gadus macrocephalus
GCCGATCTCTCTCTGGATCTCCGTGTCCGACAGGTTGGCCATGATGGCTCCGCTCTTCACGTTGGCCCGGCACGCCGCCACGTACCAGGCCGGCATGCCCACCCACAGCTGGGAAACAACGGATTAACCGGATTAACCAGATCATCTGGACCAGATTAACCGGATTAACCAGATCATGAAGGCCAGATTAACCGGATTAACAAAATCATCAAGGCCAGATTAACCAGATTGACTAGATTACCAGATTTACCACAGCCAGATTAAGTAAATTAGCCAGATGAACCATATTGACCAGATAACCATACCCAGATTAACCAGAATAAGTAAAACAAGATCAACAAGAATCATATCTTTATACAGACTATCAGCACCAGACCAGACTAGACCAGACTAGTGCAGACTAGAGCAGACCAGACTAGTGCAGACTAGACCACTAGACCAGACTAGTGCAGACCAGACTAGACCAGACTAGTGCAGACTAGAGTAGACCAGACTAGTGCAGACTAGACCATCGGAATGAGACTAAACTAGACCAGACTAGTGCAGACCAGACTAGACCAGACTAGTGCAGACTAGAGTAGACCAGACCATCAGGACCAGACCAGACCAGACCAGACTAGCCCAAACCAGACCACCAGGACCAGACCAGACTAGACCAGACTAGTGCAGACTAGACCATCGGAATGAGACTAAACTAGACCAGACTAGTGCAGACTAGAGTAGACCAGACCATCAGGACCAGACCAGACCAGACCAGACTAGTTCAGACTAGACTAGACCAGACCATCAGGCCAGCCTGGGCGTACCTCTAGCCATGTGACCACGGTGGGACCATCCCAGGAGGCGAAGGGGAGACCCTGACGACACGCCTCCTCCAGAAGGTCATGTCTGGAGAGAGGAGGAGAGAGGAGGAGGAGGAGAGAGGAGGAGAGAGGAGAGAGGAGAGAGGAGGAGGAGGAGGAGGAGAGAGGAGGAGGGAGTGGATTAGGAGGAGGAGGAGGAGGAGGAGGAGGAGAGAGGAGGAGAGAGGAGAGAGGAGGAGGAGGAGGAGAGAGGAGAGAGGAGGAGAATTTACAGTTATATTGTTTACCTACACAGAGATAAATGAAACCATATACATACCATAGTACTATATTTATATAGTTTATATAATTATGACGTGGTATGTCTTCATGCTGCGCCTGTCTTATTTTTCGGTCCGATGTAGCTCATTTGTATTTCTATAACTCTGGATCATAGGAAGGAGTTCTTACTTCTTCTTGCTCCGGCGGTCCTTCTCCACTGTTCCTGTCCCCATCTTGAGACTCAGAGGGTCAGCGGAGCCCAGCTCATCTGACGGGGTTGAGGCTGGGGAGATAAGGTTCATATTATAGCGCGCAGTATATTAAAACAAGCCTTATCCCTATCATGGCAGGCAGACAGACAGACAGTGGACAGAAACGGTGACTACGGAAACACTGTTACTATGGTAACACTATGACTGTGGAAACACTGTTGCTATGGAAACATGGGAATGCTGTTACCTTGGAAAGAATGTATCGATGGGACCCCACCATTGCGAGACATTGCGAAACTCAATGCGGGAAGCTTGTAGGTGTGTGAATATAGCGTGAACCCTGTTACCATGGAAACTCTGTTACCATGGAAGTCATGTTACAGGTAAGCAGGTGCAAGACCAGCTGCGGGACCAGGTGCGGGACACCATGCATGGACTCTTCGTCTGCTCAAATAAATGCTTCATGAGGAGTTATATGTGAACGCAGAGATTCTCCGAGACGTTCCTGCATTGTGTCGCTGCAGCGCACATCCTCACCTCACAGGTTTCTTTATGCATCTGTGATTCTGCTCGGAAACTAGAATGCACATGTCTCTAAGGGCATTGCTTCTGCACAGCACCGTTTATTCATCAGGCCCCAGGTGTCAGACCAGGTGTGACACCAGGTTTGAGACCAAGTGTGTGAGACCAGGTGTGAACCAGGATTGAGACCGTGTGCGACCAGGTGTGAGACCAGGTTTGTGAGACCAGGTGTGAGACCATGTGTGAACACCTGTGTGGGACCAGGTGAAGACTGACCTAGTGAGGGGGACTCCCGGCCGCTCCCGGGCATCCTGCCCTTCTCCTTCTTGCCGAAGAGACGGCCGATGGACGACTTGATACTCTTCTTCTTACTGGCCTTGTGGAGCGAGTCCTGGCTGGCTGTGATGGCTCCGTCTGCAGACAGACTGGACAGAGAAGAGCATTGAGCTAACTGGTGCTAACTAGAGTTAGCAGGTTGAAGCTAACATGTTAAAGCTAGCCCACTTAGGCTAGTTGAAAGGCCAGTACACTGAGAGAAACATAAAGAGCTAAAGGAGAGCTCTGTCTCGTGAGGGCACTTCTCGAGTGAGAGGCTTGTTAGCGTGTTTTAAAAGTTTGGTACCTGCGGTATTCACGGTGGTCGTCCAGCCCTGCCCCGGGGTGTGTGTGGGTCATTCTATCCAGTCGCAGCGCCCGGGGAACAGATGGGTTGTTGTCTATGAGGGCCAGAGCTCGGCACTCCTCTCCATCTTTGCTGTTCTGCATCGGGAAGAGAAACAAGATCAGACGTTCTCAGACCCGCCAGATACAAGATGAAGGGCATTTACTTTAGTTATCATCCTTCAATCCATCCGTCCATCCATGACTGAAGGGTTGTGGAGCAGGGAAGGAAGAGAGGCAGAGGGTTGAGGAGGAGGAGGAGGGGGAGGGGGAGGAGGAGGAGGATGAGGAGGAGGAGGAGGGGGAGGAGGAGGAGGAGGAGGAGGAGGAGGAGGAGGAGGAGGAGGAGGGGGAGGGGGAGGAGGAGGGGGAGGAGCAGGAGGAGGAGGAGGAGGAGGGGGAGGAGCAGGAGGAGGAGGGGGAGGAGGAGGAGGAGGGGAGAAGGAGGAGGAGGAGGAGACGGAGGAGGAGGAGGAGGAGGAGAAGGAGACGGAGGAGGAGGAGGAGGAGGAGGAGGAGGAGGAGAAGGAGGGGGAGGAGGAGGAGGAGGAGGAGGAGGAGGAGGAGGAGAAGGAGGAGGAGGGTGAGGTGGGGCGGGGGGGGGAAGAGGAGGAGAAGGGGCCGGGTGAGGAGGAGGGTGGAGCTTGTACCTGTCTGTCGCTGTCCCTGGCGGGGGAGTGGGGCAGGCGCGGGGTGGAGTGGCCGGAGCTCGGGGGCGAGGGGGAGGCGAGGGTGGAGGAGGTGAGGGAGGGGGTCATGTAGCCCCGCGACCCGAGGGAGTTGGGGGGGAGGGAGGGGGCGTCCATCGCCACACTGCTGACCCGGCTCTCGATCTCCTCCGCCCTCTGCTCCGTGCTCTCCTTCTCCTCCTGGATCAGCCTGGAGGAGAGCGGTCATACTGAATGTCAGCCCGGACACCCAGACCCACCTCTAGAACGCTGTAGGGTCTGGCAACGAGTGATGGAGGTGGCCCGACTCGAGGGGCGGCACCAAGCATGCCTTTGAAAATATCACTGCACGCAATTGGATAACACTACGACCAATCAGAAGAATACAAGGGGCGACGTATCCAGACCAGCGGAGCTAACCGATAGATAACACTCTGGTGTAACAGCAACAGCAACGCTTTTGGCCCGCCTACATCAGATACACCGATGTGATTGGTTAATGTGATTGGTTAATGTGATTGGTTAATGTGATTGGTTAATGTTCTGGGCCCGGGGAATCGGGGCGTGAGTTTAGTGACTCGCTGAGCAAATTCAAATTGTGCTCTCGCGATGACTCTCGATTTCCAGGGTAACTTAGTGTCTTAATCTCCTAATAATATTAACAATTCTATTATTGTTATGATTAATAAGGCCGACCCGATCTCCTTCTTCGTGCCTTCAGCTGCCCATCATCACACTACTAATAACAGGAACAATCATATCATTCTGATTATTAATAGGACCTACTTGATCTCCTTGTTGATGGCCTCCAGCTGCTCCTGCAGCATGATGGCGAGCGTCTGCACGTCCGTCTGTCCGCTGGGGGACAGGAGCTCCGAGCCGAACATGGTCTCCCGGTCCTCCTCGTCGTCGGAGCAGCTCCCTTCCACCCCCCCCGTCGTACCCGGGGGCGAGCATGGACGGGTTGTCCCACTCCCCATACTGGGCGGGGGGGGGAAAGGGTACGGTCAGGATTTACATCGTCATCATCATCATCATCATCATCATCACCACCACCACCACCACCGTCCTCCCCATCACCGCCCCCCACAACAGCCACCACCTCCACCCCCACCCTCACCCCCACCCTCACCCTCACCCCCACCCTCACCCTCACCCTCACCCTCACCCCCACCCTCACCCCCACCCTCACCCCCACCCTCACCCCCACCCTCACCCCCACCCTCACCCTCACCTCCACCCTCACCCTCACCCTCACCCTCACCCTCACCCCCACCCTCACCCTCACCCTCACCCCCACCCTCACCCCCACCTTGTTGTTGTCGTCGCGCGGCCCCCAGCGCCCGCGGTGGGTGCGTCGGACCACAGCGCCCCCCGATGGCAGGGATCCGCCCTGCGGGTAGCGGAGCTCCGAGGCGCTGCCCGGGAGGGACCGCCTGAAGAGGGTGGAGGGGAGGGAGCTCACGCTGCCCGCCCTGGGGGGGGGGGGGGGGGGGGGTCACACCTGTTAGCGCTCCACAATCACCACCGCTAACACGGAGGACGTTCACAGTACCGATTGCAGCCGTAGTTGGACTGTGCTCCTCAAGTGGACAACTGCAACTGTCGGAGTATACATGGCGGTGGGAAAATGGGTTCATCGGCCGAAGTTTGTCATACCCTGGTACGATAGGTGGCGCTGTACCCAACTAGTGGTAGTAGAGCTGGCGTCTCCTTCTACCCTCGGCTTACTTCCCCGGGAAAAAATCTCGAGCATGCGCAGATTGCAAAATCCGATTCAAAACCGATTGAACGCATGCATGCGCGATTAATGCGACTATCAATCGAATAATCTAGGGGTCTTAATCCGACTATGAGAAACCCGATTCGGTCCGATTTAAGTCGGACTAAGGTGTATGCATGCATCTTAAAAATACAGTCACAGTCGGACTAACCCAATAATAACACAAAATGTAAACGCACGACTCTGAAGCTATACAGTGTTTGAATCGACAACTACTCACAGAACTAGGAAAGTGGCAATGATGGATTGACACCAATGGAGGTTCCAACTCACAAGCTATTAGCTAAGGCTAAAACGTTAGCTAGCAGCCTCAACTGAATCAGCTGTGTGAGCAGCAGGTTAAAGGTTAAAGGTTAAAGGTGGTGAGGGAGGCTGACCTGGAGTAGGAGGAGCCAGAGCGCCCCCTCAACTGATCCAGTTCCACCTGGATCCTCTCCAGCTCCGCCAGCAGCTGGTCCTGGGGAGGCAGAGACAAGACGTTGCTGAACGCAGCCCCTAATAACCCTCTACCACGCGGTACTCTGTCGGGACGTGTCACTGAAAGACGACGCGGCGAGGACACCATGGCGCAAAATAAAACCGTTCAACCAATGAGAACGCTTGTAGCTTCTGACCAATCGGTACCTTGTTAGCGAGGAGGTCGTCCTGGATCTTCTTCATGTTTGCCAGTTCCTCAGACAGAGAGTTCTGTTGGAGCACAGCAACGCAGATAGGTGAGTGTTAAACCGCACACACACACACGCACGCACGCACGCACGCACACACACACACACACACACACACACACACACACACACACACACACACACACACACACACACACACACACACACACACACACACACACACACACACACACACACTTCAGGGCCTCAATGCTCTACTGGGATCTTCAAGGATCTACAGGGGTATAGTGTGTTCTAATGTGATATTTTGGTTCTACTGGTATATATTGTGATCTATTGACATGCGTTGGGATCTGTTTGGCTCCGGAGTGATCATGTGATCTCTCGGGGTCCCCTGTGGTCACGTGACGTCCCGCCCTTACCTTCTCCTCGAGCGCAGCCATCCTCTCCTTGAGGTGGAGCTGAAGCCTCTCGTTGGACTCGGACAGCAGCTTGTCCACCGTGTCGGACAGACGCTTGTTATGCTCGTCGTTCATCTTCTCCCTCTGCCTCGCCTGGGAGGTGGAAAGAGAGAGAGTGGGGGGGAGTGGGGGAGGGAGAGAGAGAGAGAGAGAGAGAGAGAGAGAGAGAGAGAGAGAGAGAGAGAGAGAGAGAGAGAGAGAGAGAGAGATTATATTACATCAAATGTAATACCGTCTTTCTAATCAAGGTCTAGTCACATGTAAGGTGATCTTCCAATTATTCTCATGTAATCATGGCATTCTATATTTGTTTCTGCTCCTAAGAGTTGATTGAAAAGACTAACACGACACACGGGGGTGGGGTGGGGGAAAGTAAGTGCTAGAAAGACAGTGGAGAGAGAGCGAGGGAAAGAGAGAGGAAAGGTGTAGTTACCCGCTGTAGTTCCTGGTTCTTCTCCTCTAGTTGAGCCTCCATCTGCCTCAGCCTCTCCTCGAAGTTACCATGACGCTCCTCTGCCTGCACACACACACACACACACGCACACGCACACGCACACGCACACGCACACACGCACGCGCACACGCACACGCACACGCACACACACACACACACACACACACACACACACAAAGACAATGTTTCAAAGAAAGTGTGAGCGAGTGATAGTGAGTGCATATATTCTGAACAAAGATGACGGAATCCAACCCCCATCCATGGCAGTGTTAATGCCTTGCTCTCCAAGTCGATCAAGCATCTGGTCCAGCCCCTTTCAAAATGGCCCATCCCAGTCTAAACCGGCCCATCCCAGTCTAACCCGGCCCATCCCGGTCCGACCCGGTCTGGAGGGGTGTACCTTGTTGAGTGCTGCCACCCTCTGGGCCAGCTGGGCCTCGATCTCGGGCAGGGTCTCGGCCCTCTGGAGGGTCTGCTGGAGCTTCTGCTTGGCGTCGTCCAGACGCTCCTGGAGCTGACGGTTCTTCTCCTCGCTCTGGAGACGCACAGCGGAGCAGTCATGAAGCACACTGTATCATACTGTTATAACAGTTATAATATCATACTGTTATATCAGTCATAAAGCACACTGTATCATACTGTTATAACAGTTATAATATCATACTGTTATATCAGTCATAAAGCACACTGTATCATACTGTTATAACAGTTATAATATCATACTGTTATATCAGTCATAAAGCACACTGTATCATACTGTTATAACAGTTATAATATCATACTGTTATAACAGTCATAAAGCACACTGTATCATACTGTTATAACAGTTATAATATCATACTGTTATATCAGTCATAAAGCACACTGTATCATACTGTTATAACACAGTTATAATATCATACTGTTATAACAGTCATGAAGCACACTGTATCATACTGTTATAACAGTTATAATATCATACTGTTATATCAGTCATAAAGCACACTGTATCATACTGTTATAACAGTTATAATATCATACTGTTATAACAGTCATAAAGCACACTGTATCATACTGTTATAACACAGTTATAATATCATACTGTTATATCAGTCATAAAGCACACTGTATCATACTGTTATAACACAGTTATAATATCATACTGTTATAACAGTCATGAAGCACACTGTATAATACTGTTATATCAGTCATGAACACACTATATCATACTGTTATATCAGTCATGAACACACTATATTATACTGTTATAACAGTTATGTAACACACTATATCATACTGTTATATCAGTCATAAGCACACTATATCATACTGTTATATCAGTCATGAAGCACACTTCTTGCGCTACATGTGAGTGGGGGGGGGTCCCGGGGGGGTACCTGTCTGTAGAGGGACTCCTTGCTGGCCAGGTCATTCTCCAGCTTGTCCTTGATGTCGTGGAGAGAGGTGGCCTCTCGCTGGGCACTCAGGTACCTGCGCACACACCAGGGAGCCCGTCAGTCACCACGTGGTGCGTGGCTGAAGGGACTGCTCAGTGGTCATAAGGGGACAACATTACCTGCGCTCCAGCGTAGTAATCCTCTCCTCCATGTCCTCTCTCTGACACAGGGCCTGAAAAACACACGAGCACAATGTAAGCACATCTATCGGCAGGCTATTTATCATATATACTGTCAAGTATTGACTATTATCTATGCTATACACTATCTCACGCCATTCAGCGTTTGATTGGCTGAGCTCACCTCCTTCACGTCCCTCTGCAGCTTCTGATTGGCTTCTTCGGACTTGGTTACCTCCCTCCTGGCAGCAGCCAGCTGCTCCTCGATCTCTCCCACCTGAGGACACAGTATTGTTAATACTACTACTAGTAATACTACAGTACTACTACAGCACTACTAGTAATACTACAGTACTACTACAGCACTACTAGTGAGTTTCGATACCTCCCACCTGAGGACACAGTATACTACTACTAGTAATACTACAGCACTACTAGTGAGTTCGATCTCTCCCACCTGAGGACAGAGTATTGTTAATACTGCTAGTATTAATACTACAGTACTACTTCTAATGCCTTCCCCTGGTATTTCTACTCGTATGTCTGCTTGTACTAACACTAGTATAATACTAGTGTTTCCACTGGTATTGCACTATTACTCGGCAGGTATTGGCCTAGTATAGCAATAGTATTACACTATGACGCTAGGGTTACAGTATTGTTCCTGTGTTGTGTGGTGAATAAACTTCAGGTAACCCGACTGTGAGCTCAAGCTGCAGTGACGTTGACCAACAACCAGGGGGAGCTGGACACCAGTTCCACTGGTCAGCTGACCGAGACGGAAAACATAGTGGAATAATATGAACCACAGAGTGCTGGTGTGGAACTGGCCCGGTTCTGACCTGGAACTGGTACGGACTAAAGGCCACCACTAATGCAATAATAACTAATGACATGAATGTTTTTTTCCGAACACACTGACCTGTCGACACATGAGGGCCAGCCTCTCCTTAAGCTGGGACAGCTCAGCTCTCTGTCGCTCTATCTCGCCCTCCCGCTGTCGCTCTATCTCGCCCTCCCTCTGACGCTCCAGCTCTCCCTCGTCCAGCGCTGTCGACGGGCCGTTTGGGAGCCGCTGGCACAACGGAGACCGGAAACAAAGGGAAGACGGACGCACCATTCAGAGGAGGAGTTCATGGCACAATGGAGGAGTCAGTGAAATGGAATCAAAATAAAAGTCACACGCACACGCACACACACACTGACACACACACACACACACACACACACACACACACACACACACACACACACACACACACACACACACACACACACACACACACACACACACACACACACACACACACACACCGTACTTACATCTTTCCCGGGATCAAGGCCTTGCTGTCGTCTCTTGATTTGGTCTCGGAGAGAAATCACCTGAACAAACACAACGTTGCAAGCACAATGTTAGCTCCTCACACCCCACCCCCAACCCTGACGGGTCAATACAGAGAACAGCTAGTATAGCTGACACGGTTAGTCACCACAGCTGACATGGCTTGTTAGCATAGCCTACGTGGCTAGCTGGAATAGCCGACATGGCTACCCTGCTAATTAGCAAAACTGACCTGGAGAGCATGGTCTCGTACCTCTTGAGAAGAAGACGCTAGCTGGTCCTCCAACGCGGACACTCGTTCCAGAGCCACGCGAAGCCTCTCTCTGACCTGGACGCACATTTGAGTTACACATTATATAGATAAATGGATTTATAGATGGATCAAGGTGGAATGGATGGATATAGACATAGTGATATGGTTCAATATGCTGGGCTAACCCTAGCCCTAACCCCAAACCCTAACCCCTAACCATAAACCCAACCCTAACCCCTAACCATAAGCCTAACTTGAATAAAACCAAATTAAGGGAATGGGAGAAGGTAATGTGTGCCAGTGCAACCAGGGTCGTATGACCAACAAATGCTGAACGACAAATTAAATTCTAACCCTAGCCCTAACCCAAAGTCAAAGAGTTCATACACAGTGGCTCGTTCTGAAACCTCTCAGAAACAATAGTCACATCTTCTGATGGGCCGGACTGCCTGAAGGTCCACAGAAGAACCCACCTGATTGGCCGGCGAGCTTGACGGTCCACAGAAGAACCCACCTGATTGGCCGGCGAGCTTGACGGTCCAAAGAAGAACCCACCTGATTGGCCGGCGAGCTTGTAAGTGTACAGTAGGAACCCACCTTCTCGTCCAGGGCCTTGTGGTGCTCAAACAGGGACTTGAGGGCCTTGAGCACCTCCACCTCGCTGGAGATCCCAGCAGGAGACTGGGCCTGCCGCTTCACCACCGTCATCCTCAGGGAGCGCTCGTGGCGAGACACCAGACACTCCAGGTGCTCCAGCAGCAGCTGGTGAGGGGGAGAGAGGAGAGGGGGGAGGGGGAGGGGGAGGGGGAGGGAGGGGGAGGAGCAGGAGGAGAGAGGAGAGGGGGAGGAGGAGGAGGAGGAGAGAGGAGAGGGGGAGGAGGAGGAGGAGGAGAGAGGAGAGGGGGAGGTGCGGGGAGGGGGAGGAGGAGAGAGGAGAGGGGGAGGAGGAGGGGGGAGGGGGAGGAGGAGGAGGAGAGAGGAGAGGGGGAGGAGGAGAGAGGAGAGGGGGAGGAGAGGGAGGAGATATGCTGTGATATGCTTTGGCCCTAAAGCGTTGAGTGGTTAGTTTGAACGTGAGCAGCAGTATTTTAAAATAAACCCTCTGACATACCGGGAGCCAATGCAGGGATTTGAGAATTGTTGAAATGTGTTCAGATTTAGTTGTTTTTTTTGTGAGAACTCAAGCGGCAGCATTCTGAGCAAGCCTTATCGGCATAAGAGCTTCCTGGCGAAGGCCTGCAAAGATAATCAAACGTACTAGTAATAAAAGCATGGACATGGGTTTTCTAAGTCTTGTTTTGACACGAGTCCTCTTAGTCTTGTTATGTTTATTAGGTTATAGTAGGCCGGTTGTATCGCTGCCTTGATGTGGCTGTTGAAGGCTCAAGATTTCTGGCATGAATTTTGGGTTTTAAGGAAAGGGACTCAAGGTGTAGGCTAACATCCAGTCTCTCATCTTTGGCACCGAAAACAATGATCTCAGTTTAGTCCATATTTAGTTGTAGGACATTCTGGCACATCAAGGCCTGTACCTGCTCAATAATCTGCCAGAGCAGATCTATAGGGCGGTAGTCAGCTGGAGAAAGGGTGATATACATTTTAGTATCATCTGCATAACAATGGTTATCATTGTTGATATTTCACATAATTCAGTATATTTGAACGTTTGGGGACTCCACATGTCGTGCTAGTTAGTTCAGATACATAGTTACCTATGGAGACTAACTAGTTCCTGTCTTGTAGATATGAACCAGTTTAAGACTGTGCAGGAAAGACCGACAACATTTTCTAAATCCGTTGAAAAGTAAAGACTGGTCAACAGTGACCAACAGCACTGAGGTCCAATAGCATTGATGTTGAAAATGTAATTTTATTGAGTCTGTTTTAAAAAAGAACAATTTAATAAGAGCAATTCCGATCGAAAGGGGAGGGACAAAGGAAAGAGAGGGAGAGTGTCAGCATAGGGCATGCACAGATAGAATAAAGAGTAGTAACAGAAGAGGAGGAAGAGGAGGAGGTGCTGGGAGGAGGTCTTACCCGCGTGTTGTTGCGCTCGGCTTTCAGCTCAGAGATCTCCTCCTCTCTCTCCAGGAGCTGCTCCCGACACACGTTCAGCTCCTTGGTCAACACAGCAAACTCCTGCAGAGACAACTAATCAGACACTCTGATACATGGAGGTAAAGGATAATGACCAGCGTTTGTTAAACTATGAGCCTGGACCTAAAGATTGGTCAGTGGGAGAGTGGTTGGGGTGCTTTCTGGGTGGGCGGTCGAGTGTAATTGTCTTATGGGTCCTCATATTAAAACCCTGGGCTCGACAAACCGTACGGTTCGAGACGTATAGAGATAAACACTGTGGACCAATCAAATGCTTGTTATTTGGTCGCGGGAGAAGTTCTTTCCACAACCTGGCAGAGCCTAGCAACACCTGAACAGAGCCTAACGATACTAACAGAACCTAATAAAGCCAACAGAACCTAACAATGCTAACAGAGCCTATAGCAACACTTACCGAAACCAGCAACACTAACAGAATATAGCACCACGCTTATATTACCTATTGATACTAATAGAATCTAACAATACTAACAGAGCCTAGCAATACTAACACAACCTAGTAGCACTACCAGAACATAACATCATACTCACAGAACATAGCACCACGCTAACAGAGACTAGCAACGCTAACAGAACATAACAGCACTAACAGAACATAGCACCACACAAAGAGAGACTAGCAACGCTAACGGAACATAACAGCACTAACAGAACATAGCACCACACTAAGAGAGACTAGCAACGCTAACAGAACCCAGCAGGGAGCGGATCTATGTTCCCAAGGTCTATTTTGGTGATAATAATGATAATACATTTTATTTATAACGCACTTCACATCAACTCAATGACCTCAAAGTGCGCCCCTAGTTGGGAGCCTCAGAAGCTGGAGGAGGTTGGGCGGTTGGGAGCGGAGGCGGGATGAGGAGGAATGGGGGGTCATGAGCTCTTTGAGGTGTAGGGGGGCAGTGCCATGGAGGCACTGGTGGGACAGAAGGGAAGCCTTGAGTTGGATCCTGTACTGGACAGGCAGCCAGTGGAGGGATAGACAACCAGGCAGGTACCTAGGTTCACAGGGCCCTGTGTTCCTAGGGTCCGCTGTCAGTCACAGCTTAAAATAGAAGATGTTCAAAATCCACTATAGCTAAATTTAGAATAACCAAAAATAAATAAATGCTGGATTTAATATTTAAGTACTATGTGCTTTTTTTTAAATATCAATAGAAGCCCGATGTGAAGTGCGAGAGTTTGATTCAAAAACATGGATGCTAGGCTAGTTTACACCAAGGGAAGCATTAAGCTGTCCTTCGGTGACTCCAACCATTTGATGAAGTTGTTCCCTCGAGTGTAGGCCCGCCTGTTACAGTGAGGGCCATATGGCAGTACTCCGGGAACAGAAACCCTATTTGACGAGTTTCTGACAATAGCCCGTATCCTATTAAGCCAGCAAAGATCTTTATCAGGTTCCAATCCTGTGCTACATAGAGCTGGGAAACGCAGGACTGAGAAGGTCAGACCTTGGGAGAGCACATGGAAAACTGGGGAATATATAGGACCCTTGGAACAGGAATGACCCAACCTAGCAACATGAACATAATATAGCAACACTAACAGAACATAGCATCACGTTAACAGAACCTAGCAACACCTTTACAGACGGATCAACACAGACAGAAACCCGGCAATGTTAGCATAGCAACGCCCCTAAGATAATCTTAAAACACCCTAACAAGGCCAAGAAACACCTTCAGAACCTAGCAAAGAACCTAACAGAACCTCGCAACACTCACTTAACCTGGCAACACCCTGGCTGAACCGAGCACCACCCGAACAGAACCTAGCAACACTGACAGAGCCTATTAGGAAGAGCAAACAAGAGAACGACTACAGGGGAAGGGCTGGTGGAGAAGGAAATCAAAAGAGAACTTTACAGATGGTGACACAGTGGGACTGTTGGCCCGGCAGAGCGGACGGCTAAAGGCTTTGCTTCTCCTCTTCCCTGCACTGTTCTATTCTAGTCCTCCGTCCATTCATACACAATCCTGCCATTACCTATAGGATGCAACAATTACCCCATTTGATACTATCTTCACCCATATAATACTACTATTACGCGTACAATGCTACCATTTGAAAAACAGGGACGTTTATAGTCTGACGTTATTATTTCTGGAATAAAAATAAATGGGAGATATTTTGATTAGGACCATTATTATAATGGTACATTATTATTGTATGTATTACTCTGAGTCTAAGAGACGATGTCCAAGCCAAGCTAAGCCAAAGTAGGCTACTCAAAAAGAGGATGTTTCTATATTGGATCCATAGCATAGTGTTTCTGATCGGTCGTGACTGCTTATGGTGTAAAGGCGGTAGATAGACCAAGCATAGCGGCGTTGCGTCACAGTCTTTCAGATAGACATAAGACTAATTACCAACTGTCCCAAAATGAATATTGATGAGGAAGCTGGAACCTTTTGCCATCACCAAATCTATTAATATATTTTTTGGGAACAGGGATATATCCGGCGCCAGCCTCCGACAGGCCACCCGGAGCCGGACTGTCCTCCAACAGGCCACCCGGAGCAGGACTGTCCTCCGACAGGCCACCCGGAGCAGGACTGTCCTCCGACAGGCCACCCGGAGCAGGACTGTCCTCCGACAGGCCACCCGGAGCCGGACTGTCCTCTGACAGGCCACCCGGAGCAGGACTGTCCTCTGACAGGCCACCCGGAGCAGGACTGTCCTCCGACAGGCCACCCGGAGCCGAACTGTCCTCTGACAGGCCACCCGGAGCAGGACTGTCCCGGGAAACAGGGATATCTTTTCACCATGCTTATTTTATTGCACATAAAATACTACCATGATCCATACAATACTATCATGATCCATACAATACTACCATGATCCATACAATACTACCATGATCCATACAATACTACCATGATCCATACAATACTACCATGATCCATACAATACTACCATGATCCATACAATACTACCATGATCCATACAATACTACCATGATCCATACAATACTACCATGATCCATACAATACTACCATGATCCATACAATACTACCATGATCCATACAATACTACCATGATCCATACAATACTACCATGATCCATACAATACTACCATGATCCATACAATACTACCATGATCCATACAATACTACATTATCTTTATAATGCTACCATTATCCATATAATACGTCCATTATCCCTACAATACAACCATTATCCATACATACTAACATTATCCTTAGAATATGCAATGATCTATACAATACTACCATGATCCATTACTACCAATATCCGTATAATGCTACCATTATCCTTACAATTCTAACATTATCCATACTCCATACCATGATCCATACAATGCTTCCATTATCCATACAATACTAACATTATCCATACAATAATACCAATATCCATTCAATACTACCATTATTCATACGATACTACCATTAATAATGCTATAATACTACCATTATCCATGCCATAGTGTTCCCTGGTTAGCGGTAGCATTGTAGGGATGAAGGTACACCGTTATCCATGCGCCACTAGCATCATCCATACGATACTTCCATCATCCACGCCCCGGACCCTCCAGAACCCGTCATACTAACCATGCCCCCTACCTGCGGCAGGGCGATGGACAGCTGTCTCTGCAGGGAGTCCTTCTCGTGGCCCAGCTCTCTGAGCCGGAGCTGGGCCGTCCCCAGGCAGTCCTGCGTCTCCCTCAGACTCTCCAGCAGCCGCTCCCTCTCTGTCAGCATGTTCACCATCAGGGACTCCAGGTTCCCCGTGCTGCCGCCCTCGTCGCCCCCCCCTCCTCCTCGGGGCTCCCGGCCGCCGTAGCCCGCTCCTCCGGTGGCGCCCCCGGCCCCCGCGCTCCCCGCCGGGGAGGAGAGACCCCCGCCCGGACCCCCGCGGCCGTCCTCAGAAATGGTGGGCATCACCTCGCACATCATCATGAGACGCTGGCGGGTGACGGAGGTTTCCTAACAGCGGCTAGTCTCTGGTCCCGGGCCCAGGTTTTCAGGTTCCAGGTTCTCAGGTTCCAGGTTCCAGGTTCCAGGTTCCAGGTTCTCAGGTTCTTCTCGGTTCCAGACTCCCTCTGTGTGTTCGGGTCGTGGGTCTTCTATGAGCGGTGCCACAAAGTGCCATGGAAAAAAGATTAAGGCCCGGCCCACTCCTTCAACGCATGGCTTCTCCTTCCCCAGAGCTCCTCGTCCCCCCGGGGGGTAGGGGATCCAGAAGGTGAGCTGACGGAGGAGCTTTCTGGGCTGGGGGGTGGTGGCAGCCGATGGGGGTGGGCGGGGGTAGGGAAGGGAAGAGGTGGGTTTGACGCTGGAATCCTCAACACAGGGGTTGGAATAGCTGAAAGGGAGAGCAAACAGCCCATCACAGCACAGCTCTGATGGGAGTGTTTCTACGGCAACAGATGAGGAGAGCGGGTCAACTAGGGGACCAAAGAATCACCCGTGCGTTTTGGTTAACCCAGGCCCTCAAGAACCAAGATGGAGGTTGGAAGCATTCTGCATGTGATGATATAGGACAGTAGGCCTACATGTGCAAACATGTAATGTGAGAGTATGTGTGAGAATATGTAATGTGATAGTATGTGTGAGAATATGTAATGTGATAGTATGTGTGAGAATATGTAATGTGATAGTATGTATACACTTTAGGTTATCAAGTATGATAGTAGGGCTGCATGTGATAATAATCAAGTTTGATAGCAGGTATTCATGTGACCGTTGCCATCTACTGTGACTTTAGGCTTGCATGTGGTCATAATTTGATCGTAGGTCTACATGTAAAGCTGTGGGATGCAAGGCCTACATGTGAAGCTGTGTGATAAGCCTACATGTGGTTATATATAATGGTAGGTCTCCACGTGAGAACACTGTATTTAGGCGAGCATGTGATAACGTCTATGGTGTGACGTTAGACTATATAAGATGACAGTAGGGCTTCGTGCGGCGCTTTATTAAGACCACTCGGGGATATCTGCATTGAAAATGTTGGCCTACATAGAATAAAGGGTATGTATACATATTTATTTATTTATATTTGTTATCGGCACATGACGTCATAGCGTCATGTGACGCTAGGGTGAACCATGAGGTGCCTGGGCATCTCTTTTGCAGGCTCTGTGTGTGTGTGTGTGTGTGTGTGTGTGTGTGTGTGTGTGTGTGTGTGTGTGTGTGTGTGTGTGTGTGTGTGTGTGTGTTCGTGTCTCTGTTGGTTTATGTGCATCTCTATGGCACTGTCCGTGTGTGTGCATCAGCACATCATGAGTACACACAGACGTGTGCTAGAGAGAGAGAGAGAGAGAGAGAGAGAGAGAGAGAGAGAGAGAGAGAGAGAGAAGCAATGTAGCTATAAAAAGATTTTTAAACATTTGACATCCGGCAGTATTTGAAATGGCGTAGCTGAACGTCTCAGAGCAACGAGCACTAGGCGCACCGCTGTGATCAATAAGTAATAATCCTACAGGAGAGACCGCGAGACGAGATGACAGCTCGAGAGATTCCGAGGCTCGAGTGCTCCTCACACACACACACACACACACACACACACACACACACACACACACACACACACACACACACACACACACACACACACACACACACACACACACACACATTCACACACTCACGCACACGCGTGTGCTCGTGCACGCGCGGCGCGGTACACCCGTCGTGCTATAGTAGATCTTTCTATGAATCCGGATCCTAAGATGTGAGCTCTGATGATGTGAGGCTCGCGCCGGGGAGCGGTAATAGCGGGTCCGGATGAGAGTATTCTGGGATGGATCTGCTGAGGCTGACAGCCAAGCCCAGATGTTCTACTATACAGCCAATCACACACACGGCTGCTCCGGCGCGCCGTTAGTCCCAATGTACAGGCGCCGTAGCCCTCACCATACCACCCTAAGCCATACCGTCCTCCAATCTACCATCCTCCACCCTACCACCCTACCACCCTACACCATCCTCCCCGTGCAGGTACGACGGTGGAGCGCGCCCTCAATGCATCGCGCTGTATCGCTGAGGTGCACGTTAAACCGTGACATTATTATCCATTTAAATAGCCTTTTATTCACACACACACACACACACACACACACACACACACACACACACACACACACACACACACACACACACACACACACACACACACACACACACACACACACACACACACACACACACACACACCATGCACGCGCCTGCACGCACGCACGAGACTGTTCTGTTTGCAGCCCGCTCCGTGCATATTTGACGTCTAATTCCGTTCAGAGGAAACGAGGCTGCATGGCGGAGGGCGCGAGGGGTCCATCCCTTACCTCGGTCATCCACGCGCGGAGCCCATCCCGTCCCTCCGTGTTTACCGGGAGATATTCCGGTGCTGTGTCCGCTCCCCTCGAGCCGAGCCGCCTATGTGTTTTCTCTCCTCTTCCTCCCCTCCGAAGCCTCTTCTTAAAGGAACACTCTCTCCTCTCGCGACGCGCACCGATCTCTCTACTCCGTGATTTACACGCACGCTCACTCGCACGCACGCACGCGCATACCCACACACAGACACACAGCTACACACTCACACATGAACAAACACACACTCACACACGGGTGCAGGGCAATCATACAATTGATTTATAATCAAGCGCGTGGCCATATGTAGAATTGGTAACATTTAGTTAAAGGTGCGGATCACGTGACAGGCAGCTGAGTCGACTCTGAGCTTTATTATAATAGACGGTCCCGCTTTGTCTCCATCACTGGGAGTTGAAGATGTATGACGTCATCGAGCTCGGGTTAGACCTTCTTGACAAGTCATCATAAATGAACATTTGCATGAAAAGTCCACGGGAGGAAAATGGGGGGAAAACACTTCTGAACGATGTAGGAAACGGACTCGGTGACATATTGGCCCACAACAGATGGAGACATGATCAGGTATAGTTCAAACTTGTAATCATTCATTAGCAGCTGTGCATGACGTCATTTGTGTGTGTCTGGTCCCTGGATCTCTGCATCCTCACTCCTCTCTGTGGGTCCGGTCCACACAAGGTGCTTCTCGCTTTAAGAGAGCAAGGCTGGAACAGATGATGTAATGTGTTCTCAGACAATGATGTCATGCACTGAGACACGGGGAGCATTTAAAGTGACAAAGGCTTTTTTTTTTACCGGAACCGGGCAAGCGAGGGTTAATGACAGTCTTCTGCACGAGCTACGAGAGGACGGTCCCGAATTATAGACGCAACCCCCTGAAAGCTATAAATATAGGCCTACGTATCACTTATGCGAGAGCTGTAGCAACACATACGCCACGTTTATTAATTAGGACAATCAGGAACACGTTGAGATGTTAGAGATTAAAACATTAACTAATTTGCAACCCAACAGTTAGTCACAACTCAACAGTAACAGTCACAACCCAACAGTAACAGTCAGTCACGGGACGGAATGGACCAATGGTTAAGCACCCCTATACAGTATAGGTTTAACTCCCTGCATATATAAAATATGTAAGTTTATTTCTCCACATTAGGCATATTTTTTTAAATCACCATATATCGCTGACGACAAATTAGCAGTACATTATTATTCAAACATTTTCATTGGAATCATTTTTATCTTTCATTTGTTTCCATTTTGATATTCCAAATATCAATTAATGTCCACGTTCTCAAAGTCTTTCTCAGCCGCAGTCTTCCTCTCCTCTTCCCCACCTCCTCCCCCTCACCTCTTCTTTTCTCTTCGGTACTTTAGGTTCACGAGACATTCTCTCTCTCTCTCTACAAACTCGTCCGCAGGACGGTCACCCTGGTGTTGCCAAAACCAGCTCCTCTTAACACCGTTGTGACGTCACCAAACCCGGAGTCGCCAGGGATGGCCTCTCTACTGTCACTCAAACTGCTGCTCTTCCTGAACACCCTGGTCTGCTCCTGGTTCCTCTTCCTCCCCTCCTGCTCCCTCTTCACCTCCTCCAAGATCACTACCTCCTCGGAGGTCTTCGTCACTCCCCCTGGTTCATCCCCAAGTCGGGGGGCCTCTTCCTCCTTCCCCTTCTCCGCCCCAACTCTCCTCCCCTCCGCTTTGAGGTGGTGGAGGACGTCCTGCTGAGAGGAGGAGGAGGAGGAGGAGGAGGTGGAGGAGGAGGAGGAGGAGCAGGAGACCTCTGGCAGGACTTCAGGGGCTAAAGCTTCCAGCTCCTCCTGGATCCTGAGCTCCTCTGGGTCTCCGCCTTGTTTGGACAGGGAAGGAGAGCTGCTGAACCAATCGGAAGGTGCCGGAAGGCTGATGCCGTGGAACAGGGCGTCCCACGCCCTCCGAGTGGTACCACTCTGACCCTCGGAGACCGGGACCCCCTCCCCGGAGACCGGGACCCCCTCCCCGGCCGGCTCCTCCCAGCTTTCAGCGTCGTTGTTGTTGTTCCGGTCGCTTCGGACATTTCGGTCGCTTCGGTCGTTGACGTCGTGTCCGTTGTGGTCGCCCGGTGTGACGTCCGTGTCCGAGATGCTGACGTCGCACGCGATCTGGTAGAACAGCGCGTGGTTCTCCTTCATCTTCTCCAGGCTGAGGTGGCTGACGTGGGAGGACGAAGAGGAGGAAGAGGAGGAGGAGGTGGCGTCGCCGGCGTCGGACACCGGCTCCTCGGGTTTCTCCGGCCGGCCGGTGATGTCGGCGACCTCCTGGTCACAGAGTGGCTCCGCCCCCTGGCTCTGCAGCGGGATGAACCCCTGCCACTGATTGGTGGAGAGGAACCACTGGGCCCGGCTGGACTGGGACCGGTCGTCTCCACGGCGACGGTCCGGGGAGACCTGGCGCCCGTCCTCCCGCTGGTACCAGGTCACGGAGCTGGAGTGTTTGACGGAGCCGTTCGTACCGCGGGGCGCCGGCCGCTCGCCGCCTGCAGGGGGCGGGAGGCGGCTCCTCGGCTCCGCCTCCTCCTCCTCGGCCGCACCGCCCCGGCGCTCGGCTGACCCGTCGCTATGGTAACGGACCCCTGGACCAGCAAGAGGATGGAGGGATAAAAGCATGAGCTTCATGACCCCACCCCCCCCCCCCCTGTATTCTGTAAACTAGCTTTGAACTTTTAGCTTAGCTATTTGCCTTGTGCCTAGCTATGTTCTGTTAGCCAAGCTATGTTCTTCTTCTTTTAGCTGAGCTAGCCCGTATTTTGGCAGCAGGAAGCTCTAATATTACTTATTTTAAAAGTGCAGTTTGTACATCTGCTAGAATTGGTGCAGTTCAAATTGAGTTCACTTTGGTTAAACACTCATCACACGATAATGATACAGGAAGCATCCTCATGCACCATACAATTATTTGTTAGAATTTTCTATGTCTACTTCTGAATCCCATTGCCACTGTTCAGTGTGTCATAGAGAAAGGTTTGAATGCCGAGACCCAGTCACCATGGCAACTGGGAACACGGCGATGTCACAGGAAGTACCTGGCGTCTGGCCGGCCAGCTTCCTGTCATCAGTCAGGAGAGGAACTTCTTTGTCTGACAGGTGAACAGGAGTGGTAGAGCTCTCTCTTACTGCACTGAGAGAGAGAGAGAGAGAGAGAGAGAGAGAGAGAGAGAGAGAGAGAGAGAGAGAGAGAGAGAGAGAGAGAGAGAGAGAGAGAGAGAGAGAGAGAGAGAGAGAGAGAGAGAAATACAGAGGGTGGGGGCCGATGGAGAGGAGAGAGAGGAGAGAGACAGAGAAATAGAGAGAAAGGAAGCGAGGGAGGGGAGAGATAGACCGAGATTGAGGACAACATATCAAAATGTGTATTTATTAATTAATTAATTTCACACACACACACACAGGCACACACACGGACACGCAGACGCACACACAAACACACTCACACACACACACACACACACACACACACACACACACACACACACACACACACACACACACACACATACACAGACCTGCGGACGACCCTCTCTCTGATTCGCTGAACTCGTCTGAGTTTGGCCTCTCTCTGCTCAGGGGTCAAAGCGAGGTCATGATTCTGGCCGGGGTTCAAAGGTCGGGAGGGCGGGCCTTGAGCCTGTTCAGGAAGTCGTCATAAGGGCATAAAACCTCATTACGAAATCGTATTCATTTTAATGAAATCAATTTATTTAATTCAGTTGGGAAAATGGTAATTATTATTTTCAGAACATCGGACTGATAATTAGTCTGGACCAAACCGGGTCTAGACCAAATCGGAGAAAACAAAACCAGCGCACCAGAACCAGTAAGGGTCGGGGTCTCACCAGCGTGTCGGCGGTCGGCCCCCCCTCCCGGGCGCCGTCCTCCGTCTGCCGCGGGGGCGACTCCCAGCTCACCACGCGGTGGCGGGCCGGCACGTAGTCCAGCCCCGAGGGGGGCCTGGGGGACGGGCGGGGGTCCGGGATCTGCTCGGGCAGCGGGGGGCTGAGCTCCGGGGGCGGGTCGTCCACGGCCACCCTGCGCGCCACCAGGGAGGAGGGCAGTGTTGCCGTGACGACCCGCGTCACGCGCAGCGGGAACGGCGTCTGGGGGAACGAGGGGGGGGGGGGGGTCGGTTACAGTACCTGGAGCCCCCGGGGGCATGACCGTGTACCCCCTCAGACCCACGCTGATCTGGTCCAGGCTGACAAGGGCTAGACTGGTCAAGACTAGTTTGTTCTGGTCTAATCTGGTCTGGGCTAGTCTAGACTGGTCTGTTTGGTCTAGTCTAGTTTGGTCTAGTCTCTGTTCTGATTTAGTCTAGTCTCTGTTCTGGTTTAGTCTGGTCTACAGTTCTGATCTGTTCTAGTCTAGCCTAGTCTAGTCTGTACTGGCTTGGTCTGATTTAGTCTAGTCTCTGTTCTGGTTTAGTCTGGTCTACGGTTCTGTTCCGGTCTAGTCTGGTTTATTGTCTCTTGTCTGGTCTGGCCTAGTCTTGTCTTGTCGGATCTGGTCTATTGTGGTCTCTGGTCTTGATTAGTAGGGTCTGGTCTGGCTTGGCTTGTCTAGACTAATCAGGGCTGGTCTGGTTTAGTCTGGTGTCTGGTCCTGTTTAGTAGGGTCTGGTCTGGTCGTCTAGTCTAGTCTGGGCTGGTCTAGACACCTCGTCTCTGGGTTCCGAGCTCCGGCTGCGTCGAGGACCGCATGGCATGATGGGAGGTTTCTTCCGGCTGGCCGGCTTCTCCTTGGTCCTCATCTGCTCCTCCTCCCCCATCCTCGCTCCCTGCGAGAGAACATCAATTCACTCTATGAATCATTATGAATAATACGGAATCATTATTAAACGCTATTAATCATTACTCCCAACGATGCAATTATAACACTATGATATTAGTTCCTTGGCCAGTACAAAATTCATAAAGACGCAAAATTATAATGTTATCAGTGATACAATTAATGAATCAGTTGGGAGGACAACATTGGTGGTTTGGTGTGGCTGTAGGGTTTCTGGAGCTGTACTGATTGGGATGTGGAGGCAGAGACGATGTAAGGTGGGGGAACACTGACACAGATAAAGACGGCAGGCAGAGAGGGTAGCAGACAGCAGTGAGCCTCCACCGCCCCCTGTTGCCTGCAGGTAGTACTGCATCCTGGCCTAGTTGTGTAGAAGATGAGAGACGTGGAGTTTGGCTGCAGAACAAGAGACCTGCTGCTATATGTGGACTTGGGAGGGGGGGTGTGTGGAGCATACCTTGTGTGACGTGATGGTAGAGTCGGGTGTCCGCCTCCACCCCCCCTGGGAACGGCCAGGGGGGGTCGGCCCTGGGAACATAGCAGGAGGGAATGTTCATGTACTCAAGAGTATTCATGGATTCACAATTTCAATGCACTGATTTCAAAATGTTCATTTATTCACACTATTTATGTATTCACTCTAATTGTGTTATCTCAGGGTTCATGGATTCACAATGTTTGTGTATTAACACAGTTACGTAATAACACTATTTGTGTTTCCTTCTGTTCATGTATTCATCATGGTATTATGGTAGCCTGGTTTTGATTGGCCCCCGATGCAGTGAAGAATAGAACATCTAAACAAAACCACAAGCCTTGGAAATGTTGGTCAAAACCACAAGGCCAAATACAGATAATGTGTTCTCATCTCATGAGTTTGGCAGTTTTACAGTTGATTAACAAAGAACCTTGAGTGGAAGTTTCTGGGTAAGAGTTTCAAATAACCGAACGGTTGGAAAATTCGGCAACAGAAATACATGACGATAACCGAACCCTGACAGGTTGTGGACTCTCACCTGCTTGGCTCCTCCCATCACTACGTCCATCACCACGTCCATCATTCCTCTGTTGGGACACACCAAAGAAACACACATATATCAGACACAGTACACAACATTTATCCAACAACATACAAAAAAACTATACCATGTGAAATGCATAGTCAATATCTAGATTACACAGTAAATAAACACAGTAAAAAAATGAATCATGCTACATAAACTCCTCTCAAATATAAAATCCACACTCAGTAACACATGGAGGTTGGGGGGGGGGGGGGGTTGGCCAGAATAGGCCGCTCTCACCTCATAGGACGAATCTGTCCAGTCGTACTGTGGAGCCCTCATCTGATTGGCTTCCTGCAGTTCCTGAGGGAGAGGTGGGCGGGTCGGGGCCATTAGCTCCGCCCCCTGTAGTGTTAAAGCAGTTATAACAGTCTAGTAATAGTTTAAAGAAACAAGACGATAACCTAAAATGGCAGCTCAAACACATAAGACATACCACAACAACATCAACAACAACCACAACACAACAACAACAACAACAACAACAACACAAGTGAAGAGGGTCCAGTCCTACCATGTGAGCTGTGCTCTGCAGGGTCTGTGACGGAGAAGGGGGGGAGGTTGAGTGTGTGTGATGGTCTCTCACCGCGGGGGGCACTGGAACAGCAGTTAATTAAGTATTAACATCGGCATTGCTACTAGAACAATATAACGATCAGTCGACAATACGTATTCTGTAGCAATATCACAAGATTTACATCATAACAAACCCATACACACACGCACAAACACACACACACACACACACACACACAAACACACACACACACACACACACACACACACACACACACACACACACACACACACACACACACACACACACACACACACACACTCTCTGCTGGTATGTGAAGATGACATGAAGTACATGATAGGTTTGTCACCTGCGTCATCATCAATTGGAGGCAGCATGGTTGTGTGTGTGTGTGTGTGTGTGTGTGTGTGTGTGTGTGTGTGTGTGTGTGTGCACCTAGTGTGTGTAGTCTCAGCAGTGCAGAATGGTGGTCCCGGTTGGGTTTCAGAGCAGACAGGACGTCCTCCATCATCCAGAGGTCCCTCTGAGCCTGGGACTGATGCTACACACACACACACACACACACACACACACACACACACACACACACACACACACACACACACACACACACACACAATACAGATAATAAACACGCATTATATACACACCTTACAGACAATATACTGACAATATACACACATTATATAAACATATACACACTATACACACAAAATATAGACAATATACACACTTTATATACACACTATACACACAATACAGACAATGAACACACATTAATTAAAAGATAGAGAATGTTATTGTGTTTTATTGGCACCAATATATAATGTGTTCTGTAGTTCTGTTACCTGAGGAGATCCAAAGTCTGTGATGTGCTGCAGGTGAGATCTGATGATTGACAGCTCACTCTCCATCCTCTCGTACTGAGCCCACACCCTCTCCATCTCCTACACACACACACGCACACACACCCATGCACACACACACACTCACACACACACACACACACACACACACACACACACACACACACACACACACACACACACACACACACACACACACACACACACACACACACACACACACACACACACACGCACAAACACACACACGCACATTAACGTACACTCTCTCCAACCTCAAACACACGGAGGCCATTCAGGTCCTCACAGCCTACCAGAGAAACGTCACACATCCTGGCGCGGATAGTGACCAGCTCTTCCTGCAGCAAGGCCTTCTGGGAAAGGGCCGCATCCTGGGTCCTCCACTCCTCCAGCGGCATCCTGCTGGTCTCCACGGCAACCTGCATCCTGCCCATCTCCATGGCAACCTGGACACTGTCCTGCAACACGGCCACAGAGATCTGAGAGGACACGAGAGCTCTTTATCGCCTGTCGACAGGTTATCAAACTGTTAGAAACACAACCAGAGATCCCATGTTACCGCCATGTTACCACCATGTTACCACGGTAACAACATGTTAGTAAACGGTTCATAATGCCGTGTTCTTTGGAAAAGGTACTCGAATCAGGGTCGCTTGTAACTCACTTTATTGGGTTAAGGTTTGGACTAGTCTCTATGAAGCAAAAGGAGGGGAATTGTATAGGCACGCGTGGAGATACACTTAGGGTGCACTCACACTAGGCCATCTGGCCGTGGCCGTTTTCACACCTAACCGTGCTCAAATCTGCCAGTGTGAGTGTGGCCAGTCTGGCCAGGCCAACTTGGCCACTTGGGAGAGGTGTGCTGCTACGGTACGGGCCGCCACGGTACAGATGCTAATGAGCCGACACGTGCACACGCACGGCTACGCAACCTGAGCTGGATGACGTATAGTCCATGCGACGACCATGGACATAATAAAGGCGACGAGCCTTCTTTCCCATTAAACGGTAAACATGGCGTCAAGCGGTTGAACTAGTGAGTGTGAACTAGAGTGGGCTCTATCTGAGAACGGCTCCAAATAAGCAGCAGACTCAGCAAAGTGCGAACTGTGTTCTCTGTGTTGTTGTCCATTGTTGATAAAACTCTGACTGGCGGCAGACTTTATTGTGGTCCATGGAGCGGACGCTTGGTGACGATGTGTTACGAAGTGATGACGTTTGTACAATAGCCAACTGTGGCCAGGCCACAGTTGCGACGGCCAACGGCCACGGCCAGATGGCCTAGTGTGAGTGCAGGCCAGAGAACAATGGGGCCAGTTGAGCACGGTTAGGTGTGGAAACGGCCAACGGCCACGGCCAGGTGGCCTAGTGTGAGTACACCCTTAGTAGGGCATCTGATGGATGCGTTACCTGGAGCGCTCTGGCCCACTGGCCTATGTGTTGTGACTTTAATACTGGGCAGGCGTGGACTCAGTTATGTGCTCTGATTGGCTAAGCATGGTGCTGAACTCCCGCCCCCTGGATACCCGTATGTGTACTCTATGCTGCTCTCTTGTGGCTATGTGCGGGAATTACACATTTGTTTGTGGCCTTGAGCGTCTGGTACTCTCGGACATCTTGACCGCTCATATCTCTAGAATTGACGCATGATGAATGGCCTCCTGTATGAGCTGGACGCCTCCCTAGGCTCAGGATCCCTCCTTAGTGTGAGAAAGAAGCCTCTTTAATTGGTAAGGGCACATGTGGCCTGTTGGTATGAATGTGTGAATTATGTCACAATAACAGACTAAGAGATCTGAGCGTACAGGAGGGTTCTTTATCACATGATACCACGTTAATAACATGTTATGAAACTTTTAAAAACACAACAAGAGATCAGCGTGTACACAAGAGCTCTTTATCACATATAACCACGTTAATAACATGTTAATCAACAGTTTATAACAGAAACAGAGAGCTGACAGGAAATCCCTTGTTAACTCTTGATCGCTTGTTAGCATGCTATTTCCCTTTTATCAACATGTGAGCAGGTTATCAACCAGTCGGGTCTCAGACAGGGACTAACCTTGTCCACCTGCAGCTGAGCCAGCTCCATGGACAGAGCCTGCAGCAGCTTGTCACACCCACACAACCTGGTCAGAACAGCCTGCAGACACACACAGAGCTATTTGTCGACAGAAACGCTATTTGGAAGACACGGTGTTAGTGTTATTTTGATACATGGTGCTGTTTGTTTTTCTTCTTTTTTTATGCATCCATGGCAGATTTTTGCTAATCGTCTGATTGATTGTTTTAACTCACGTCTGCGTCAGTCTCTAGTGGGCGGAGGGGCGGAGTGTCTCTCAGCTCCGGCTTCACAGCCTGAAGAACAGTGGAAGTATGTTTATGCAGAAGTAGTCCAAAGGTACTTTTGTGTAATGTAGTACAAATGTATTTTATGTAAAACATGTACTGTTGATTGTGAAGTACGTATGAGATGTAGTGACACAACCAGAGAGAGCAGAGCCAGAGAGCAGACACGAAGAGGAGAGCAACCCTCGCTACCGTTGTCGTGGGAACCACACACACGGACACATGGTTGCCGTGGTGATGGTGGTGATGGTGATGGGTGGGGTGGGGGACGTGTCCAAGTCGGGTCGTCCGCGGCAACGGGGGGAGGGCCTCCGGGAACCCCCCCGTGGAGTGAGACTGAGGAGAGAGAAAGTAGTATAGTTCTACTGTAATTCTACTGTAATTCTACTGTAGTTCTACTGTAATTCTACTGTAATTCTACTGTAATACTACTGTGTTTACACCTACATATATTCTGATGTTTTACTCCAACCTTAACTCCTACCTTGTTTAATTGACAGTATATATTCTTATATGAATAGTGTGTCGACCGATTGAGGAGACGGAAAAACAGTTCAACTGATCATTCGTTACCTTTGCTAGCGGCCTCCGTCCGGTGGAACCGTGGTGGACAGAACCGTATGTCGCTACGGGCTACACCCACACACACACACACACACACACACACACACACACACACACACACACACACACACACACACACACACACACACACACACACACACACACACACACACACACACACAATCAAAAACTGGTATTATAACAGAAGTAAAGGTATTACTAGTATTGTATTTGCCTTGTTGAGATTAGTATGAATAGTATTACTTGTGTTGTGTTGACCTGGTTGAGGTCTCTTGTAGTTAGTACTAGTAATGTTAATAGTAGTATGAGATTAGTATGAATAGCATTACTTGTGTTGTGTTGACCTGGTTGAGGTCTCTTGTAGTTAGTACTAGTAATGTTAATAGTAGTATGAGATTAGTATGAATAGTATCGCAAGTATTGTATTTACCTGGTTGGCCAGTACTGGGATTGGGGAACTCTGGGGTCTTATTTACTTAGTATTCGTAGTAGTATTGTAATAGTAGTAATAGTATCATCACGTATTAATAGTAACAGTTTGAGTAGTATTACTAGTGTTCCATCTACCTTGTTGAGCCATCGCTCCAGGACAGGGGTGGGGGGGTGTGGTCTGAACTGGTGTTTGGGGGAGGGGGGGGTGTAGAAGAGGGGCTGCGGGGTCACGAAGGGGTCGTTCTGGGGCCGGATGTCCACCCTTCCCACTGGAGTGTGAGGTCGCGACCCCAGCTGACCTCTAGGGGTCAAGGATCCTCCGCAGGAGGCGGAGTCTTCCAGACCACAGCGGTCCCTGCTGGGGGAGGGGCTGAGGGGGAGGAGACACGCATAAATTATAGAGAACCGAACGTTACATCTGACATACTGAGTAGTATGTGTTAATAATAAAGTAACTTAAAATAACTTTCAATGTACATTATCTGTATCGTTATAATTGTTTCTGTATTTCTGTATTTTTCTTGTTTTCTTCTGTATGGATATATTTTATTATGATTTGTATTTTATATGTTTTTAGCGTGTGACTGTACCTCGGTCGTCTCGCCCGCTGCTCTGCGTGGGGGTGCGGGCCCCGCGCCCCCGTTAGGTGGCTGGGTTCGCTCAACGTTCGGCTGACGTGTCGGGGCTTCTGGAGGAAACATTCTCCCTCAGAGGACGGGCTGGCCACCGACTCACTGCTGCCCCCTAGCTGAGAGAAGTCCTGGTAACTGCAGCAGCGTCTAAAGTCACAGATATAAGGCACGGTACTGTTACAATGCTGTTGACGTAATGGTGAAATGCTATTTAAAGGCTGTTCAATTTCATTACTATCGAACTACTACCAAAACTGTAACAATACTGCTAAAATAATGTTAAATATGTTGAAAAACCGTTAAATCTGTGTTACAATATTAATTTGGTGGTTTGTGTTAGTGTGTGTCTGGTGGTGTTTTGGATATTTTTTTAGTGTGTGTTTAGTGTGTGTTGGTGTGTAGTGTGTTTGTTCTGTTTGGTGGATGTAGCTGTTGATGTATGTTGTCTGCAGTTGTTTGGTCTTTGGTGGTGTGTGTTTGCTCTAATATTGGTGTGTGTTTGTGTATATTTTCTGTGTGCGTTCGGTGCATATTGGGTGCGTGTGTTAGGTGTATATTTGCTGTGTGTGTGGTATAGGCCTGGTGTATGGCTGGTATATGGTTGGTTATATACTTGGTGTGTGTGATTGTTTAGTATATTTGCTGTACGTCTGGTGTGTGTCTTTGGTTTTATGTTTCATGTGCCTGCTGTGTGTGTGTTTGGTGTATACGCATCGAGAGTGCGTTCGGTTCGGGCGCGGGTCGAGCCGTGCCAGGTGGTTGCTGGTTCCACACCTGTTGAGCGTGCCCTCCTGCTCCATCGCGGCGGCCTGGCCCAGAGCTCGGACCCAGCCCAGCATGTCCTCCTGGGTGTCTGCGCTGAAGTAGTACGAGCGCATGCCCTGGTGCACCACCTGGCTCCCGGCACAGCCACAACAGCACTGTCATTACTGGAGCTCCATTATGCTCCTCATTAAAACTCTCATATTTAGTGTTTATTAGAGCTCTTTATTATTTCGTATTAGTTATTAAAATGTATGTTCTTAAATCCTTATTTAAAACTTATTTATTCAGTTTTTTAGTTTACTTTATTAAAAATAGTATTGATCCTTTATTATTAAACACTATATTATCTAGTCTTTAATAAAAAGCGGTATTATTTAGTCTTAATTAACACTTCATTATTCTGTACTTAAAACTCAATCAATTAGTCTTCATTAGCAGTTAATTAATCTTATCAGCCAGGCAGGTTACAGCCAAAGAGTGAGTCAAAGGTTGAAGAAGAGCACCTTGAATGTATACTTCCTGTTCTTGCATTCCCCTCGTTGAGCAGAACAGGATGTTGTAGCTGGTAGAGGAATACTGCCCAGCACACACTCCTCTCTGCTGTCTGCAAGAAAACACACACAAAACTCACAGAACTCAGTCAAATCACTCAGGCACAAAGTACCAGATGTGTGCTGACCAAGTCGTTTTTTCCAGTACTGTTGACTAAAGCAAATTTTTCAGCATGCTGGTTCACAAGTGTGCTATTCTGACAGCATGATCGTTTACTAGGTGCGCTAGAATGACAGTATGCTAGTCTGGGTAGGGTTGGCAGCGAGTGTGATAGTACACTTGTGTGCAAGTATGACAGTACAGTAGTATGATCGTAGAGTATACTAGTGTGATAATAGGCTAGTGTGATAGCATGCTAGCACTACTGTCTGCTGGAGTGTGTGCGCTGTAAGATAACTTACCTTTCTAGTAGAACAAACAGTAGTTTGACAGCACAAACCATCTTCTCTTCCACAGTTTCAACCCTGCACTGTCCTTTATAACACAAGCAGAATGTCAAAATTGTCAGAATCATACAGTTAACACAGCTAAAGCATAATTATTCAATGTTTTCAAATTATATTTAAACTGTTGGCGCAAGATAACAGAAGGTCAAATAAGAAATAGGTTTTTGCCGGAGGTGGAAGTGTGCTGGAGGTTGGAGGTTTGTGTGTGTGTGTGTGTGTGTGTGTGTGTGGTGTGTGTGTGTGTGTGTGTGTGTGTGTGTGTGTGTGTGTGTTTGTTCGTGTAGGAAGAGAGTTTTGTGGGAGAGGTAGGAGGTATGTATGTGTAGGGAGGTCGAAGCCATGTAGGAGGTGGTGAGTGTGTGAGAAGTAGTTTTTTGTTGTTTTTTTTACGTAGGAGGTGTGTGTTTGTGTGTGTGTGTGTATGAGCTAGAAGGTGAGGATAGGGGGTGTGTGCTTGTGTGCGGAGGAGGTGTGTGTCTGTGTGTGTGTGTGTGTGTGTGTGTGTGTAGGAGC
>NC_082399.1:1571139-1618639 GCF_031168955.1 Gadus macrocephalus
GCCAACCTGGCACCCGCACCAGGAATGAGAGACATGCTAGGGGCGTGGCCAGCGAGCAGGGGGCGGTGTCTGTGTAACGTAGGGGGCGTGTCCGTATAACGTAGGGGGCGGGGGCCATGAGATAGGGGGGAGAGCCTTGGACATGTGGGAGGAAGGGTAGAGGAATTCACTGTGACTTCTACTGAAGCCGTGGGACCCACCATGCCCCCCCCTCTCCACCCCCCCCCCCCCCCCCCCCCCCCCACCAAACATAACTTCACCTCAGCGTCTTCCATTTTGAACACCTAGGCCACTCTAATATTGATAATGGTGCTAAGTGATGGTTGCATTATATCAGGTGAGAGGAAGGGATTCGTTGGCAAGATGTCTGGTGTTAATGAAGCCGTACACAACACCAGGAAAGCTTGGGAAGCACTGTTCTAAACACATTGAAACAAACGAAACAATCGAACAACCGAACAGGGCTATGGGCATCCCGCTGACGGGGAAGTACAACAAGGATGGTTCAAAAAGTAATTTTTTCACAAGAATTACAACTGGACTCATTTTGTAACAGAACGCTGCATGCGCAGCACCAAAGACGCACAGTCCAATGAGACATAGCGCCATTAGCTACGGGGAAAAGCATCTAAAATCATTTTAGAATCCATTCATAAGATACCTTCCCCACATTAATTTGCCAGCATTACCAATCTGCAAGTTTCTCTTTACAACAACACACTTAGCCTATACACCAAACAATCGAACACCCTTTACATGCAAAGAAACAATAATGTGTGATACCGGTTTGCACACTTAAACAACGTCACATACTTCCCCTACACACATAACAATCTAACGCGTTCTACCTACACACTTGACAGTGTAGCAGGCCAAACAATCCAGCACGCGTTCCTCCCCGACATGAAATAAACATGAAGACAGTGGAGACATCCAGAGGAGCCTTTGTGTGGACGTTCTCCCACACAGGAGGCGGCGAGCGAGAGATGTTGTGATGACGCAGGCCAACCGCCCCGACCCCATGATCAGCGCTCCTCACCTCCATCTGCTCCTGCACCCCCCAAGCCCCCCGGCCCCGGGACACAGAACAACAGAAGAACACAGCCGCCGCCGCGACCTTCTGGCCCACAAGTGGTCTGTGGGTGGAGGGAAGTATTTGGAGAATCCTGCTGATTCGTGGGGTCACGGTTGTGTGTGTGGGCAGAGGATTTAACATGCTAGAGACGCGTGGAGGGCGGTATGAACACCAGCTCTCGTCCTCCGTGCACACAGGGCGCTTTTGTGGCGGTCTGGAGGTTCACACCAAAACTAGCATGTAGAGCACCTCCCGGAACACAGGGATGCTAATTGTCGCTACCACAACATTAGCATCCACAGAGCTCCTCGCGGAGTCACCACATCAACAGAGTGTTTAACCCCCCCCTAGTGATGACATGAACACAGCTTAGAGATACAGATGAGATATGGTATTGATATTTACATCTAACACACTTTTTAATGGTGATGCTGAATATGTTTTTTGAAACATCAAACTTTGTGGTTGTTTTTTCTGGTATAATTGGGAGTTGCTACTGTTAAAATAGACACAGAATAGATAAATGCTTTCCAAACTGTTCTACTTTTCTAAGGGATTAACAACAACGTTACAACTCAACTAAGTACATTGTAGACTAGGAGAGCTACATTATCACATAAATCTGAGAAGTTCTCAAGTCAGTTCTTGATGTTCAGCTCATAGAATAGATTTTGGGGAGGTATTTGCTATACAGATAGACAAGATGAGACATATATGAGATATATCTTCTATAATATGATTAGATGAGAGATAGATGACATAAATGCATGAGGTATAGCTTTTTTCATATAGACAAGCTATAGGTGAGCTAGATCAATATCTGAAGATATAACTGAGAGGTAGCAGATATATGGGTCGGAGACATTTACGTTGGAAAGATACATAAGATATAGCTAGTAGAAGTGCTGAACTCATTGCAGATAAAGAGCATGCTAATTCAACAATAAAACAAAGGACTGTGTGAACAAAGACCTCAACAGATTCATCTCAACCCAGGCAGGACTGTGCAACAGTAATCAACAGCATTACAGTAACAATACACAGAAGGAAAGTGATACAATCTGAAGTTTATTCTGAGATTCATTTCATCCAAATTTGTTCCCTGTACTTCCTGAATCTCTTTATCTTGTTATATTTACTACGAATGAGCCATTTGAGTGAACTAGTGTGTAGGCCGGGTAATGTCATCGGTAGACCAAGACCCATATACTGTGAGTGATCTAGTGTGTTGCATAATGTCATAGGTAGAACCAAGACCCATATACTGTGAGTGATCTAGTGTGTTGCATAATGTCATAGGTAGACCAAGACCCATATACTGTGAGTGGTCTAGTGTGTTGCATAATGTCATAGGTAGACCAAGACCCATATACTGTGAGTGGTCTAGTGTGTTGCATAATGTCATAGGTAGACCAAGACCCATATACTGTGAGTGATCTAGTGTGTTTGCATAATGTCATAGGTAGACCAAGACCCATATACTGTGAGTGATCTAGTGTGTTGCATAACGTCATAGGTAGACCAAGACCCATATACTGTGAGTGGTCTAGTGTGTTGCATAACGTCATAGGTAGACCAAGACCCATATACTGTGAGTGATCTAGTGTGTTGCATAATGTCATAGGTAGACCAAGACCCATATACTGTGAGTGGTCTAGTGTGTTGCATAATGTCATAGGTAGACAAGACCCATATACTGTGAGTGGTCTAGTGTGTTGCATAATGTCATAGGTAGAGCAGGAGCCATTTCAATGAACTAGTGTCTAGTAGTGTACAACGGTATATGTAGACCAAGAACCATATCAGTAATCTAAGTGTGTAGGGTAATGCATAGGCAGACATTACAGGTAGGAGCCGTATCACAGTACCTTGGTTGGCTGCCGGTTCCCTCTCAGCTTCTTCCTCTCAGCCCGACCCGATCCGACTGCCGTCCCCCTGGGAGCACCGTGCTGTCTGTCCCTGGGATACACCGGCCTGCTCCCCGTCCCCTCCGTCCGGTCTGTCCGTCCGTCTGTCTGTCCTCCGGCCCGCTGGCTCAGAGAGACCAGCTGTCCTGTCCGTCGTTGACACCGTTGTCTTGGAGACAGCAGTTCTTTTAACCCTGTCCGTCCGACTGTCAAACTTCCTGCCCCAGCTGAACACTGGCAACACTTTGACGCTCCTCTCCTCTCTCGCTCCCTCCCTCCCCCCCCGTTGGTCGAAGCTCCCTCCCTCTCTCTCTCTCTCTCTCTCTCTCTCTCTCTCTCTCTCTCTCTCCACTCTCTCTCTTCTCTCTCTCTCTCTCTCTCTCTCTCTCTCTCTCTCTTCTCCTCTCTCTCTCTCTCTCTCTCTCCCTCCTCTCTCTCTCTCCCTCCTCTCTCTCTCATCTCTCTCTCTCTCTCTATCTCTCTCTCTCTCTCTCTCCTCTCTCTCTCTCTCTCTCTCTCTCTCTCTCTCTCTCCCTCTCTCTCTCTCTCTCTCTCTCTCCTCATCTCTCTCTCTCTCTCTCTCTCTCCTCCCTCCCTCCCTCCCTCCCTCCCTCCCTCTCTCTCTCTCTCTCTCTCTCTCTCTCTCTCTCTCTCTCTCTCTCTCTCTCTCTCTCTCTCTCTCTCTCTCTCTCTCTCCCCTTCTCTTCTGTAGTGCTCTCTCTACCTCTCGTAGAACAGTACAGTCCCTGTGTCGCCTCTCTCTCTCGCTGTCTGCAGAGCGTGGGATATTATTTTTCCGGAGAAAGATGTTCCCTCCTCACCCTCTCACCCTCCTCTTCCTCCTCACCCTCCTCACCCTCCTCACCCTCCTCACCCTTCTCAACCTCCTCACCCGTCTCACCCAGACAGAAGCTGTGTTGTCATGAACACAGGAAGATTAACACTGGCGCGAGACATACTCAAATAGTCCTTGTCGTTCCCTGGAGCTGCTGCTGCCGGAGGATGGGATGTCTTTAAGACACACCGAGAGGAGGCTTCCCATCGGGCAGGAAAGAGAAGCCAGACTAGTACTTCCAAAGTAGTGATAGCTACCCGCCAGACTAGTGTGCGTGTGTGTGTGTGTGTGTGTGTGTGTGTGTGTGTGTGTGTGTGTGTGTGTGTGTGTGTGTGTGTGTGCGTATTACTGTTCAGAGATACCAGTGGTATTATTAGCACAGCCAGTGAGATAGCAAAGAAGGGAGTGGGACTCAGGCTGAGATATGTATATAACATCCATCGACTTGCTCCCATTCCACCAACAGACCCTCTTAAGACCGGTCCAGGTTGAGGGCTGAGGGTCTCGGGTCTGGGGATAGTGGAGGGTCTTGAACCAGGTGGTTCCCTAGGGACCCTATACTTAGCAGCGCACATGTCTCAGTTATTTCCTTCGACTGCCAGGTCGTGACCTCCGGCACCCCGGATGAGCTCCACTCACAGGGGGCAAAGCACTTCACGAATCTCCCTCCCTCCCTTTTCCCTCCCCTCCTCCCTCCTTACCCCACACGCTGCCGGGTCAAGCTCAACGAGCCAATCAGCTGTGGAGGCTGACAGGTGCGTGGCTACTATATCCTCTCATGTTACTCACTCCCAGCCCCAGAGCCCCCTGCCACTCGATGCCCAGGAATGGGAACCCCAGGGGATCATGGGGGATGTAGTTGGGTACCCTTCCTGCCCTGTGATGCTTCATCCATGCAGCAGAGGGCGCCACTGTCCCGCAGGAATCAAGCGGGAGGATCGAGACGGTGGAGAGGGGGTGAACTGACCTGGTCACACCGCACCAGGGTTGTCAAGGCAACGCACGCTGTTGGCTACAGGGGTGGGCGTGGCCTCAAGGGCGCTGTCCAGCTCCTACAGCAGTCGCTCGGGGAGTCCCGTCCTTCTGCACCACCCTCGAATGCAAGACATTCCATAGCTGGGTGGAGGAGACAGCGGAGCTTCAGCTCCGAGCTGCCAGTGGTGCAGCAGCTCTACGCCCAACTTCAGACCTAGTGACACAGCAGCTCTAGACCCACCAGCTCTAGACCCACCAGCTCTAGACCCAGCAGCTCTAGACCCAGCAGCTCTAGACCCAGCAGCTCTCGACCCTGCAGCTCTAGACCCAGCAGCTCTAGACCCACCAGCTCTAGACCCACCAGCTCTAGACCGAGCAGCTCTAGACCCAGCAGCTCTAGACCCAGCAGCTCGAGACCCAGTAGCTCTAGACCCAGCAGCTCTAGACCCAGCAGCTCTAGACCCAGCAGCTCTAGACCCACCAGCTCTAGACCCAGCAGCTCTAGACCCACCAGCTCTAGACCCAGCAGCTCTAGACCCACCAGCTCTAGACCCAGCAGCTCTAGACCCAGCAGCTCTAGACCCAGCAGCTCTAGACCCACCAGCTCTAGACCGAGCAGCTCTAGACCCACCAGCTCTAGACCCAGCAGCTCTAGACCCACCAGCTCTAGACCCACCAGCTCTAGACCGAGCAGCTCTAGACCCACCAGCTCTAGACCCAGCAGCTCTAGACCCACCAGCTCTGCAAGAGGACAGCCCAGCGCATCGCCAAGGAGCCCAGCCGCAAGTGCCACACACTCTTCAGCCTGTTACAGTTTGGTACTGTACTGTACAGCATCGAGACTAGAACCAACCACAGGATCTGACAGTACCAAAGCATCGCACACACGCACGCACGCACGCACGCACGCACGCACGCACGCACGCACGCACGCACGCACGCACGCACGCACGCACGCAAGCACGCACGCACGCACGCACGCACGCACGCACGCACGCACGCACGCACGCACGCACGCACGCACGCACGCACGCACGCACGCACACCTTTGGCACTTCATATTTTTGGTGCTTTTTCCGGTAGTTTAGTTTGTGTCAACCTCACCTGTCCATAATGTCTTTAATAATTTATTTGCATCTACATTGCTACCAGTCATTTCTATATATTATATAATATTTCATTTTTATCTCTTTTTAATTAATGTATTGTCCTGTTTATTCTGCTGGGATCCCCACATTTCGAGTCCAGGATCAATAATGCACACCTTTCATGCATGCGTACATGCGTGCATGCGTACATGCGTGCATGCGTATATGCGTGCCTGTGTGTGTATAGTGTTACTTTCGGAGCTTTGCCAATGACATGAGCATACAGTTACCCTCACATGCCAAGCATAAGCCAACAAATATAGACCAGCGTGCGCATGAGTTATATATATTAGAGCCATATATATGAGTTATACATAGCTTTCTGATGATCAACACCTCTAATTTTGAATGTCTTATCCATGAAGACTTTGTTTTGTACTTGTTGTACGGACCATATGTTCTCCGGACCATCAATCACAGCCTTGAGAAGCCACCTGATGCTATTCTATGCTACGCTAGGCTATACATCACTTCATGGTCTCGTTGGACAACTGCAGGAGTGATGAGTCCATTTATGTATTTGTAGTACAAGTTCACGGAAGATATAGGGCAGCTAGTGGAACGCAGCTTCCAGGGAATCATGGCTGGAATATAACAAAGTACTATAGTTCTAAAGTTCTGTAGTTAATTAAAGAGTTAAATAATAACAATAAATGTAGTTGAATATAGTTAATACACGGCCATATAGTCAATACAGTTTAATTTAGTTAATTGAGTGTAGGCCTAACATAGTACATAGAGTTTATTATCCTTAACATAGGTACGGGTAACACAGTTTAATGTAGTTACTATAATTTGAGGGAGTTAATGACTCAGCTTGTAGCTAGAGTAGGGCAGCAGCAATACAGATGCATGCAGTACATGAAGACTGGGAGGTACAGTAGGGCATGATTAAAAATAGGTCGAGTCTGGCAGTAGTAATTCTAGGTTGAGAAGAGCAGTGGTAATAGGTAATACGTCTGCATTAGAAAAGGATCCAGCATGAACTTGAATGTACTATAATAAAACAACTGGGCTCTGACAGATTAACGAGACATGATTTTGTCCCCAGCTGTTGGAGGAATCCAGATACAGAACACACACGCACACACACACACACACACACACACACACACACACACACACACACACACACACACACACACACACACACACACACACACCATACGGAGGATTTAAGCTTTCATCGTCAATATTCAGACACACACACACAGACACACACAGAAGAGCTGGACATGACATCTTTCAGTTTGACGACGTGAGAACTATTGGTCAAACAGGTTGGTTCGGGTTAGTGATTAACTGTGATTATTAATAGCTTCACGATCCTTACGTAATGGCCCCAGGCACTACCCTGTAAAGAGTTCCCTTGATGAGGGTGGAATGTCCCAAGGCTGGGTTTGTTTATGGGGTCGCATGGGGCGGCCGGCTTATAGATTTTCGATTTCTATATTTTGAAGTGTTGAGGTGCCCTAGACATGATCAAACTTTGATATTTAGCCATGTGTGAACCACTTCTCGCTGCCTCGCTGTGACATGGATACTTGGGAGATGGGGTTCAACAAAGTGTGAGGAAGCAGCTCTACGAAGTAGTAAGATGCCTTAAACAAGCTCACGTCCCTAAAGACGATATGGAACCGGAGACCACAGCTCTTTAAGGTTTGAGACGGTACAGATATTGCTGGTATTGTAAATGTACACGAAGGATACTGGCAACTACACCTCAAAGTGACGGTCAGGATTTGAGACGGATTTAAGAAGACATTATAAATCAATTGTACAAACAATAATATCGTTTTATTTAATATTATCGCTCATAAAGTGTGTTCATCATTTCAAATTCAAGACTTGTATTAATATATATATATCTATATATATACAGTATATAAACACACTCTCAATAGATATATTATTCTGTAGCGTCGGTAGAGGGAAAGTCAGACCTCCGGACCACGGCTTTAAAAAACACTTTTTCTCATTCTGGAGCCATCGACAGATGTGGATCTGGGGTTTTGGTCTCCTCAAGAGAGGAGAGTAGGCACCGACGAGACCCTACACCTCGTTCTTCTTCAGGAGGTCCCAGATGCCGGGCAGAACGACACTCTCTGCGGACGGAGTAGAAGCAGACGATCCCGGCGGGCTGGTCGATCTACATCAGGGGTCTCAAACTCGCGGCCCGGGGGCCAATTGAGGCCAGCGGGATGATATTTTGTGGCCCCCTACTTGACATCAAAGTTTAGTGTTAGTGCGGACCGCGCGTTGTTGTCAAACGCACATTTTTGCTGAGTGGCTTGCCACGATTTTTTATTACTTGTGATAGGGTGACCAGATGTCCCGGTTTTGCCGGGACAGTCCCAATTTTGAGTTGCGTGTCCTGAGTCCCGACAAAAGCCAAAGGACGCTAAAATGTCCCGGTTTCCACCAACCGCTATGAAATGTCCCGTGTTGTCAGCGATTACATAGCCATACATTCAGCCACGTCCCTGAGGTCCTTATACGCCCCATCGTACCAGACCTGGTAGGAACTGATACCCCAGCACAGACCCCAGGAGTCCTGGTTCTTCTCCGGCCAGAACAGTCCGCCTCCCGGTCCCAGGGTCAAGGTTAAACACAGGGCTCATCTGTCCTTCTCCAGCTGTCCTGAACTGTGGCAAGAGTAAACGTTCTGGAGCACAAGCCGGGGAACTCTTCGTTGCCATGTTTGTATGCACAGTATGTGATCAGCCGTGGCTTTTTGCCAATGGCAGACGTAAAGTACTGGTGGATGGCTGGAGGTGTGTACAACAGAGTTTTACATTTATATTATCACCTGGATTAGAAAATGAACTCTCAGATGTTACACTCTCAAGGATGTGCATTGATGGAGAATTCATAAAGAAGAGATAAAATAATACATGCTGGACCCCAAAGAACCACTTTGATCACAGTCCAACATTACAGATTCCACAAAATAAATAACAATGACCTGGAAAACGTCAGTTACTGGTCGATCCACAACATAGAGACATAGAGTTGACTAGGAGACGTTGTAATATGACGTTCATCACTTGACTCGGTGCTTACTATGCCAGTGTTTGGTCTTGTCGGCATGGTGATAGGTATGAATCCTCCGGAGAGCGTCCCCTGGGAACATATACGGCGTCGGCTTTACGGCGGGCTCTTCTACGAGAGGGGGGGTTGGTGCTGGGGGATGTCTGCGACTGGAGAGATCGTATGACATCGTGGAAAACCAGCAGCACGTCTTCAGCCGTGTGGAAATGTGAGGCTGCTTCATCAGACCCGTTGGATCACGATTTCGAAAACGGAAAATTGAGGTTGAGAGACGTCTCAGCTGTATAAGCAGACAGTAACAGTTGTGGCTTGAGGGAGTGCATGCCAGTTTATCAACTAGAGACCAACACTGACTTTATTTGACCTTTTATTCAACACTGGCCTTGAACACATAATTATTAATAAAAGATACAAATACATACACACCTTAGTTCATTAAAACTATAGTAATACGTATACGTACGTCCAATGAGAGACAATACAGTAGTACATAAAATACAGTAAATACATGTTTTAAATTATAATAAGCAGAATGTTAATCATTAATCATCATTAAATACTTATTTAAAATACTAGATATATAGTTGTAAATAGTAGACTTTACAGGTTTAAGTCTATATAATCATGTATAGAATCACAACTTATTACCATGTACATTACCAAAACAGACATTCATATACAATGCACATTATGAAAACATAACCACTTCTAAACAGGAGTGCTGTCTCATTTATAGTCGTTCTAGTGGACTGACTGGTTGGATTTATTGGTCTGACTGGTTCTCTCCTGCACTGGCTCTAGTGGTCTGCCTCTTTTTTTAGTGGACTGGTTCTAGGGGACTGACTAGTGGTTCTCTCGTTGACTGGCCGGTTCCCTTCCTAGCTGCGGAGGATGCAGTAAGACTGGGTCCCCACCCAGAAACCAGGCATCATCTTCTGCTTGAAGGTGGCCTTGACCTGCTTCAGCAGGTGCACCTCCTTCTGCTCCTCCCCCACCTCCTCCACAGCGTAGAAGTTGAGGAGCCCCGCCGGCTGGTCCAGGTACAGCCCCAGCAGGGGGCTCTGGGGGTGGGCGATCTCCTGGTCCTGCCCGTCGTGCCAGTAGTGGTAGCTGGTGCCGGCCCAGCCCAGGCCCCAGGACTCCTCGTTCTCCCCCAGGCCGCAGGGACCCTGGCCGTTCCTCCTCGCTGCGCCTTCGTAGGCCAAGCCCAACACCACCCAGCCCGAGTACTCCACCTCCCAGTAGCCACGGAAACCGGTGATGCCCTCCTTGCAGAGAATCTGCAACACAACGATGGAGGAGGAAGTGACGATGTTTGGGGGAGGGGGGGGGGGGGGGGGGGTTCAGAATACATCTTTGGTTCTGAGTCTACCAGTGCTGATGGAGAAGAAGCATAATGAGCGTAGAACCTTGGTCTAGATGTTGAACCAGCTTAAGGAGGACAGGCCTCCTAAAAAACTGGTAGACTGGTAGACATAGAACCAGAGATGTATTCTGAACCCATTGAATGAACCTGGGACTCGAACCCTAAAAAGGAGTACGTTCAAATCACGTCCCCTCTTGATTAGACCACACCCCTCTCCCGTTGACCACGCCCATACGGAATAGAGCATCGCCCCAGGAAGACCCACCTGTGGTGTATCTTGGTATGTATATTTTGAGAGAGTATGTATTCGTCGTGTACTTGTCGTACCTGGGGCGCGTGCTCGTAGCGTTCGGGCCGATCCAGGACGGGACAGGTGGAGGTGTCCGTCATGCGCGCCACCTTGGCTCCGGCCTCTGTGACCCAAAGAGTCTTATTGGCTGTCTTATCGTCCATGGTCAGCTTCAACGAATCTGGAAAGATGATGTCACTCTTAAAGACATTACACCTTGCACAAATGTTGTAGAAGAGGAGAGATCCCACACCTAAAGATAGCTTAAGATACAGTTAGCAGTTTTGTTATGTGTGTGAAGGGCACAATTTGCCAAAACAGCACCCAATTCTTGCTGCCCCTCCTGATTTTCACTGTACACGCCCTGTATGTCAACCAGAGAAAACTTTCTCCCGTAGTTCTCCAGAATTGGCGAAATATCCTTATTTGTATATTTTATTATTCTGCTCGTATCTATGTGGCTTGTTAACGGGATGGTCTTTAATAGTTTGATGTGAAGGTACTATCCAATCGTAACCCAACGAGATGAGACAGGGATGGGTGACTGTTGGAGAAACGTACGGCCTGATGTTACTGTGCATCATGATGCAAGGCGAAGAGACAGGACATTTTGTCAGTTGGCTAACTGTTTAAGCTAAATTGTCAAGGTGAAGATGGTATGAACAGATTATGTACGCTGATGTATTGATGCACGTTTTTTACATTTGAGGAGGTCGGCTCGGCACTTGGGTTCTGGGATGTTGGCTTCATAATCTGGGATCTTCTCTAGAGAACCGACAGGAGAACACAGTAAAGGAACCGAACTCAGCAGACCAACTTATAGATAACTGATAGAACAATAAATAGATGACTAACTCACTAATAGATAGAGTCAAACAAACTAATTTAAAGACTCAACTTGTAGAGGATAATAACCAAACTAAAAGTTGGCAGTAGAAGAGGGTCACGTAAGGTATATCCAACCGAAAGCCTGACATTCAAGACGGATTCCACACAGCATTCAGACTAAAGAGGGGCTGAGCTCCCATGGCGCGGTACCTGCAGGGGGGCTCCCATCTTTAGACCTCTTGGCTGAGGAGAGAGAACAGCAGGTGTTAGAGGACATGTAGACGGATGTGTAGGAGAAGAAGGGTGGGCTCTATCTGGAGAACAGGCTACAGATAGATTCCCTCGTAGACGGCACTTTCGGGCGTTCATGCTACAGGAGATGCAAGGGGAGGTGCTATCTTTATATCGCTGGCCGTGTCTCCTGCATTCACTCTGCGGCGTCCACTCAAAGCAACGTAAACATGAAGTAACTGAAGAGTTACTGCCCAGGTTCTCCTCCTCCCAGGACTAAGTCATTCAGCCGGAGGTCCACCTACCAGACCAGGAGGTCCATTAACCCGGACTCGTGCCTGAGAAGGCTGCATCGATAGTTATCTCCTCACCATTGCACCTGACTCTGCAGAGACGTGGATTCAATTACTGACGGGTCGTCTTGTGCATCAACAGTTTTCCCTGACAGGAAGTGTGTTGACGGTTCCTTGACGTCATCACACTTAAACCCATATGGCCACAACTGTCTGTTTTTACATATTGTGTGATGTTTTTATTAAGTGTGTAGTAAATACTGTACTGGTTTGTGTTATTGAGTACACTGTAGCAGCACTTTGGTTTCCTCTGGGGGTATTCTGTGGTTTGTTCCTCTGCGCTCAGGTTGAGAAGCTGAATTCTCTGCATTACACAGCCAGTCATCAGCCAGCTAAAACCACAGCAAGTGACAGGCATCAAGTGGCTCCCGTTACTAAAACACACTATCTGTTACATCCAGGATCTACTGCCACCAGCACTCGTCCTCCCATTGGGACAGCCCACGGCTGTCATAACTTGACTGCGTGTGCAGTGACAAAAAAAAGTGCAAGGCTGCATAGATTGGTGGGCATGTGTCAAATCTAAAATGTCTTGTGCTGTTTTATGGGTTCATGGTCCATTATGAAATGAATAATTTGCGAGAAAACATTTGAGAAAACAAGCAAATTCTATTTGCATTCTTGTAACGCATGATAGGCATTTACTCTCATTTCTTGGATTTTATATAGTAAAGTATTGATAAAAAATAAAGAATGGTTAGTTGAATGGACTATGGAAATGATGATAAGATGGATGGACTGTGGAACTGATTTATGTCTTGTGTTGTGGAAACATGTGATGAATCCCACACTACAGTAAACCTCCAGGAACCCAGGTCAAAGGTCAGGGGACTGCCGGATCGCAGATTCTATTAGTAGTTAAAGTGGAATGTAGAAGTAGCCCGGTTATGTCTGCTTTTTAGAGCTGTTATGTTAATATTGTGGTGATGTTAAGAGTTATTATATGATAGTTATGGCGAAGTTTATAGTCATTTTATTGATAGTTTTTGTTGTATTTGGAGCTATCATGTTAATAGATACGTTTATGTTGGGAGCCATTATATTAATAGTTATGGTTATGTTTAGAGCTATTATATGATAGTTATGGTTATATTTAGAGCTATTATGTTAATAGTTATGTTTATGTTAAGAGACGTTATATTAATAGTTATGGTTATATTTACCGATATAAAATTATTAGTCATTGTTATGTTTAGAGCTATTAAATAAATTATCATGGTGGGGTTTAGAGCTATCATATTTATAGTTATGGTTATGTTTAAGTGAAATATTAATAGTAATGTTTTAGAACCATTATAAAAGTTACGGTTTTGTTTAGAGGGATTATAATAATAGTTATGAGGTAATATATTAGAATTATGCTTGAGTCTAAAGGTATTATATGAGAGTTATGGTTGGATTAAGGGAGACATTACAATACTTAGGGTAAGGGTATCGAGGAATTAGAGTTCTTATGTTCAAGTTCACGTTGTTCAGATATAACATATTAATAATCATGTTAGGGTTTCAAAGTGTGACATACTTACATTACGGATGGGTTTAAAGGTGTTATCTGAATAGTTGTAATTGGGTTTAAAAGGTATATAATACTGGGCTCAGAGATATTATTTACATGCGAGGGCCAGATGGGCAGCACGGGGAATGTTAAGCTGGTGTTTGAATATAGCAGGTGGTGAAAACAAGCGTCCCTTTGAGACTTGGCGGGTGACTTATCGGAGGCTGTTAAAGAGCTCCGGGACAGCGCCCTGGCGGGTATCACTCTCGTTCAGTCTACTAATTACATTTGCCAGACTGGCAGCAGTGTTACTGCGCCAGCATCCTTGATTCACCCCAGACCCCCGTGGTCACGGCTACTGGTAAAGAACCAAAGAACAGATGAATAAACGCGAATCACGACACTGAAAGACCAAAACAAACATATATGTGCATGCAGATGGTTTATTGGTGTTCTCGTACGTTGTATCGTTGTTTCCCTTTCTTCTGACAAATGTAGGCTACTTACTGTCAGTACCTTTGGATAAAAGCGACCAAATGCCCTGAATGTAAATGTTTGTTGTTGTAATGTTGTGAATGTGATGATTAAGCCGTTAAAAACGGTCCGGATGAAGTCAATAAACTGTTTTACAGTTCTTCTAACCCTAACGTTGAACATGAAACCATTGTTGGTTTCAACACGTCAACCATACATTGAAGTGTCCGAATATTAGACCCAGTATGTATTTAATGTTAATGATCAATACCTAATTAATATGTTGTAAATATGTTTACTTTATATGTAATCATCGTCGTTATTAGTATTTCTCACTGTGTTTCTTGTCGGAACCAAGGATCCTGGTGTTGGCGGGCATTATCCAGACTGGTCACAGGTTCGATTCCCTCCTGGTTCAAGACGTTGTTTCTCCTGGTAAGTCCTGGTGGCTCCTGGTTACTCCTGGTCACTGCCGGTTATGCCTGGTCACTTGTGGTTACTCCTGGCACTGGTCTTATATGCCCGCAGGGAGGAGCGACACTGAGACAAAGGTAGGCATAGGACAGGAGGGCGACCGGAGGGCTGGCGCTGTAACTGGACCTGTCTCTGCAGGGTCTGTCCATAAAAAGTCTGATGAGGGTCAGGATGAAAGAGGGGACGTACACAATGATGGACGGACCACCAGTTGGCGTGACTCCACGTGTGTGTGTGTGTGTATGGGTATGTACACGTTAGCATGCATGTGAATGTGTTTGTACGTGCTTGTATGCATTCGTGTGTGTGTGTACGTGCCTGTTTGCAGTTGTGGGTAAGTTCTTGTATCCGTGAGCATGCGTACGTGTAAGTGTGTGTGTGTGTGTGTGTGTGAGTGTGTGTGTGCGTGCATGTGTGTGGTCGCCTGTGCATATGCAAACATTCATGTGACTGCATGTTGAGATGTCCACGTGCACCCATGGGTGCGGTGACACACTGCTGTGCGGCCGGTGTCCATGAGGCGGGGGGTCCTGGTGCCGTACTCGTTCGGCACGACAGGGAGAATGTCAGCGAAACACCTGAACCACCCAGAGCCCATCAATCCTCTCACCACCCCGCCCTGTTGGTTCACGGCCAACACCGCGCCAGGTACCCCCGCACAAACACCCAGTAACGATCACAACACGCATGCAGTGCTGGAGAAAACGATTAGACCGACTCTGACCAGAGGAGGAGTCCTTGACCCGCTCGCTTCCCTCAGCCCACAGGTTCCTGAGCTGCGAAAGGCAGAGAGTCACAGAGTGGACTAAACAAGGTCATACCGTGTCCCCGACCTGCATTAACGCTGAGCTATTTAGCATTGTAACGCCTTGATGTCTGTGGGGGGGCCCCACGGCAACCCTGAAGCCCCACGTCGTAAAAGCACAGATTTGCGTTGTGTTTATTGGCTGTAGCGTGCCTCTCTGGGAACCAGGCTAACACGCGTCTAGCTGTTAGCACGGGACGGGCTCACACGGTTACCAGCTGTTGGTGGGAGACGGGGCTAACACGCTAAGCAGCCGTGAGCGGGGGTCAGCGGACATGAGCCTGAAAAGAGCAAATGGAAAAGTGGCATTAGCCAGAATTCGTTGCGCCTTCCGTTATAAAACTCAGAGCGGACGTCTTCGTCTCTTTGGTCACTGGTTCGGCCAAGTTGTTGTTGGAACTCCCGTGGGGAGACTGACTTGTTGACTGTGTGTGTCTGATGAAGTGTTGTGTATTTTGGTTTGGCGTATGCTGTTGTGTGTTACCGATGCACAAAGAATTTCCCCTGGAGATAGAGTCAAAGTTTGAACTTGAACTTGCAGCAAGACCCTGACCTCTTCGGGGCTTCAGAGGTCTGAGGGAGAGACCGCGGTCACCCAGACTATTATTAGAATATACTATTTTGTCCCTGCATTTAACACAACACAAGCAACCCTAGTATCTCTGTTCCGTGCTGTTCTGGGGAGGAATGGGACCGGCTGGTCCTTGTCCATGACTCCCCCCCACAGAGTTAGCCGGGGTACAAAAGCTCAGCACCAGTTGGGTGTTGAGGGTGATGAGATCCACAGTGCAATCAAACCGCATCAAACCGCATCGCAAATCCTAATCTGTCAGCGCTCGGGCCACTCCGCCCCCCCCCCCCGTCCGCTCCCCTCCCCGTGCCGGGGTCCTCACGTTCCCGCACGAGGGCTCGTCTCCCGCTGCTCAAAGCGCGAGGGATCAAGCCTTAGGACGGAGCGCTAGGGAAGCTGAATGGGAACGCAGCCTGAGCCCCGTCTCGTGGCTCCGGGTGTGTATATATGATCTCCCTGTGTGCAGGTGATGCACAGAGAGCCGCATTTGAGCCGCCGGGCTCCTCGGCAGCTGCCAGTGCTGTTCGCGCCATGTCACGGCAAGACAACATCGCTCAGGGTTGGGTGGACGACACAGTTACTCATCCTGCAACAGAACCTGAGTGTGTGCGTGTGTGTGTGTGTGTGTGTGTGTGTGTGTGTGTGTGTGTGTGTGTGTGTGTGTGTGTGTGTGTGTGTGTGTGTGTGTGTGTGTTTCTCTGAGGTCCCGTATGTGTGCAGTGCCTCATCCTACAGTCACTCATCCTGCAATAAAACCTGAATGTGTTAGCAATTGTGTGTGTGTGTGTGTGTGTGTGTGTGTGTGTGTGTGTGTGTGTGTGTGTGTGTGTGTGTGTGTGTTCGTGTGTGCGACCACAAGGTCAGAGCAAACTAAAGCAGACTAATATGGAGCCGGAGACACATGCATTCTGATCATTTCTCTGATGTTTTGGACTAACTACAGTAGTGGAGGTTAATCTGTACCATGTGTCTAGAAATACACAAAAAAACACTTAAACGCCTAAACACAGACAGCGTGCGGACACTTCAAAAAACACAGGCAGAATAACTATATCACGACAACATCACAAGTGGAGTATTGTAGGTTGTACAATAGATTTGGTGTGTTCAACAAGGTTAATAACATTGCTTGCATGGTAATGTTGGGTAGTAGTTTACATACAATAAAAAGAAAAAAAAACACGTTATGTCGGGGATAATAACAATATAACAGCACTAAAGTAAAATAGAAGTACATTTCCAAAATAGGCTACTAGAAGACTACTACCCTACAACATCTCAACTCTAACCTTAAACTGTTTATTCCAACCCCACCTTTGGATCAGAAAGAACTTTCCAAAATGACACATTCACATTCCAGTTCCCAAGCCCCATGAGACCGTCACGTTACGTTTCACTGCGAAACGTGAACTTCAATATCTGGATGGTCCCACGAGAGTACAAGACCCCTGTCTGGGCTAGGGGGTCAGCAAACCTCCCCCCTCTGCAGTGGCTCCCTGGAGCTTTGAAGAAAATGGAAATAAATAATGGCCTTTTTTATTTTTTCTTTCAAAGGGGACATCTCTTATTTTGGAGATCAAGGTGATAATGTGACACGAAAATAATAGAAAAGTGTTTTTAATATTTTTATCAACCAAGATAAACCCCCAATTTAGGTGTCAAATTTTGTGGCTCCAGATTTATTTGATTCGGTGGGGGAGGGACCAGAAACGGCTCTTTTGATGCAGAGTACAGCCCCTGATCTGGGCGAGGAGAATGTCTTTCCCTCCCCCGTGTGGCTGCTTGTTGCCATGACATCACATACCGCGCAGATTACATTCAAATCCACCACCATATAAAGAAGGTAAGAGTTTCACCTATCATCAATAATCCACATGAATGGTGTTACCACGAGGTCTCACTACTATATAAATATAAAACTGTCTAGTTAATTAGGGTTAGGCATGGGTTAGGTTAGAGTAGAGACGGAAGAAGACGGATTCGGGAATCAAACCCGGGCTTCTTATTAAATGCAGCGCCATCCCATTAGAAAAAACACATGAAACTAGTAATCTTGTTAAGATGAGGATTATGATGTCTGGACTTCCAGACGTTCAGCTTGCAAGTACAAAAACCGGTGACTAACGATCACAAATGTGCACCAAGTATAAATTAACACATCTGACGTAATGAGCTCGAACTGGGACATTGCTGACAAGTTGCGGACAGTTTTGGAACTGCAACTGGAACGGTTCATGTCGATTATTGTCAATTAATAAATAGGCCAGCACAATGTCTTCACTATAGAATAACAACCTTACAATGAATACATTTCAACATTAATCTTATTTAGCTATTTTGAAGAAAAGGTATATCTGTATTTGTATCAATCATTGTAATAATCCTATTCATATTCTAATTTGAAAAAAAATATTTTAAGTTTTACTATTACCATTAAAAAAACCAAACGGAGCTTGACAACATTACTTGATGCAACAGCTGACGACACTGGCGCAACAGCAGCAGCAGTTCCTGTTCTTTCCACAAGATGACGCTGAGATACAAGAAAATATGCTCCACTCATAATCGTTTGTAAAGTTTAATGAAAAAAACATACTGATCAGCCCTTAAATAATGCTACAGCAATCCTGAAAAAAAAAGTGTTGAGGACGAGGGTACTGCAGTTGGTACATGGGACTGTATTGAAATAAAAAACATTGAAATAATATGTATAGGCCTATATATATATATATATATATATATTCTAAATGTTTCCTAAATAAACACACTCCCCCACTGCCTACAAGCGGCAAATAATATTGACAACTGTAAACGCTTGAACTACACTGTAACTCTAAGGAGAGGCGGCTGTAATCTAAAATTAGTTTGACTGAATGCAATTCATTCAATCGTGGACATGGCGGTCCTACGACAGAGAAGCAGAACTCCTGGGGGGAGAAAAATAAACATTTTCAAATGTAGGCCAGGCAAGATGAGGAAGCATACACTACATCTGTGTCACTCAACAGGAACTAAACGTTGTTTCCTTCCAGACCCCCCCTACGAGCGGAGACCCACGACCCCCCGACCAAGGCCTAGAGAGTCCTCTCCCTGCCTCCGCCAGAAGAACCGAGGACCCATAACACAACAAGCTTTTTCCTCATCTTTGTTTAATTCTTTACTGCTCATACTCTGTGATCCCGATTTTTTGCAGTTCTTTTAAACTCATTTCCTGTTCCTGTTGTGCTGTTTCCCTTGTGAAGCACTTTTTTATTGCTGCTGTTTGAACGAAGCGCACTCCGTAAATAAGGCTGATTTGTTTTGATATAACACTATATATAGCAAAGATCTGTATAGGGCTCTTCAAGGATTAACACTTCCAGATGGAACACACACACACTCACACACACACACACACACAGCACGGCACAGATTTGCACGCACACATACACATATACATGCACGCGCATAGCACACACACACACATACACACACTTACACTTACACACACACACACACACATACACACACGCAGACGCATGCACTTACAAACCCACACACACACACACAAATACACTCGCACGCACGCACGCACACACGCACACACACCCACACACACCTCTTCATAGATAAGGAGGATTTGGAGGAAAGGGAGCAGGAGAAGGAGGAGGGGGGGGGAGGAGGGGGGGCGTCCTCCTCCTCCCCCCTCCTCCCCCCCCCCTCCCCCCAACCCTCCCCCCCTGAAGTCGTTGTTTAGGCATTTATAACAGGAGCTCCCACCGTCTACCAGAATAGATGAGAGGAGCCGTAGGAGGGGAGGGGGGGGGGAGGATGATTCCCAGACGTTTAACACCCTGACCCCCTGAAGACATGATGTCACCCCAGTGCAGGTCCCAGTTGTTGTAATACCGCCGGGGGCCACAGGGGCGCTGTTGCTCGACGTGTTATCCTTCGCTCCGCTGTTATCTTACTGCTGCACCATCACTGAATCAATCAATACATCAATCAATCATGTGGATATTTAGTGTTGGGACAGAGTCAAAATAGTTTAATTACGTTTTTCAAAGAATAATCTTTCTTATAGGCACTAACACTAGTCTTTCTTACATATGAACTTGGGCTCAAAGGATAACCAAATGTGTGTAAAGCGATGTTGTGGGTGACATAGTAGTGCTATGGACCGATCCTGGTTCAAATCTGGTCTTAAATGCAGTTGAACACGCCAAAATGATTTCAAATTGAGGTCTATGATTTCAAACGGCGGCGAGAAGGCATTGGTTAAATGTTGGCAGCGGGCAGGCAGTGGGGACCAGCTCAGCAGAGTGTGTGGTATTCCTTCAAAGCTTTTTTACATATACCGAGAGTGGGTACTAATTATGGGTTAACCCCTGAGGGAATGGACGCCCTCATCCTGGCAGCGTTGGAGCCTCGCTCTACCAACTGAGCCACACAGAAAATAAAACCTCCCAACCGGGCAGGGTTAGTGCCTCGCTCTACCAGCTGAGCCACACAGGGACTGTAACTCCTAATCATTTAGTGTAGGTACCTTCGGAGAAATATGGGAATCGGACCCCTGATCCTGGCAGTGCTCGCTTTATGGAATGACCCCTGCACACGGAATCTAGAGCTAACTAAACTCTGCTAAAGATGTAGGCGTGGCAAGCCGTATTAGCTTTAAACCGTTTTGCCCTACTGACTAAAAACATTATAACTGATGATCTATCGATGTATGGGTGATTAATAGGGTACATTATAGGTGATTTGTTTTCCTATCTCTGTGTCTCTTTCCCAGCTTCTCTCTCTCTCTCCCACTGAGTCTTTCTTTCCCTCTCTCTCTCTCTCTCTCTCTCTCTCTCTCCCTCTCTCCCCCCCTCCCTCTCTCTCTCTCTCTCTCTCTCTCTCTCTCTCTTTCTCTCTCTCTCTCTCTCTCTCTCAAGTTTCAAGTGAACTCTAATCCCTGCGGTGTGTGTGTGTGTGTGTGTGTGTGTGTGTGTGTGTGTGTGTGTGTGTCTGTGTGTCTGTGTGTGTGGGGTGGTTCCTTGAATAACAGAGTGCATGTGGTAGAGGGGCGTGAGGATGAGGGGGAGGGGGTCTTGATAAAAGGGTAGGTACCCAGCAGTCTTCATTCGTTTCAACGCAGAAAACCTTTGGATCCACAGAATCATGCCGGAGGCTGCAGACGCAGGTATGAACACACGCCTTTCTCCTCCTTTCTCCTCCTTTCTCCTCCTGCTCCCCCTCTAGGGTCCTCATGGTTCCCCCGGTCTGGGGGGCAGCTGGTGTGTACGGGGTTCTGAGGATGGTGGGCGCACCATGGGGACACAAGTTCACGTGTGCACTACGGTGCTCTCCCGTCCTCAATGCAATGAATTCAATTGCAATATGCAACTCTAATACCAGGTTAATACCGCTTCAACGTCAATGTGTTACTGGACCTGACCTAGAGAGGAAGAAGGGAGCCTTGGGAAGGAAAGTCAATCACTGAATCCTGCATGTGTCATTTTGTGTTTTGTTTTAATTTCATAATCTTTTAGATTATATATATATTACAACCTTGCAGTAGTGGAAAAGTCCTCAACAATGCGTCCGGTTTCAGAGGCAGCTGCGGTCTAAGGGGAGGCGGGTCGGCGGGTTCCTCGTTGGTATCTTGGCCGGGGTCCTTTATCCCCCGGGAGGATCGGAGGGACTCTAGTGCCCTGGCATGACCTCGTGTTGGCCTGCCGAGCCGAGATGGATGTCATGTCGCGCCACGGGAAAACATTGAAACTCTAGCAGAATGTTTAAAGTAGCAAGCGTGTGGTAAAGCTATCCCACCACTGATTAGACGAGATGGTTTCCCAGGGGTAACTGGCATGATGCAACAGTCACATGTCATCCACACGCATCATGTGATGATCAATTAGGCAGCACAGTGAGAAGCCAAATACCCAATGACCTAGCTGATATCTCATCAATAACCTAGCTTTCATGTTTCTTCAGATGTTTAGGTCACACCTTACACCTGTGGGCAAGCTCCAAGCACATGGGGTTTATGGCTAAACTCTGGGCTTAGGAAGTATTTGGTTTAGGGTGGGGTTAGGGTTTGGATAGTACTTTGGTAAGCGGTTGGGCTGATCATTAGAGTTGCCTTTTAGGGTAAGGGAAGGTTTTAGCTTTTGGGGTGTGAGTTGATCGATCGGGTTAGGATGCCCAGGGGAACCCAGGGGGCGGGGGCAAAGCACAGGCACATACCCTTGTTTTGGAATCAACACATGTTTTAGGTTGGGATGAGGGTTGGGCTAGGGCTAGCCATTCTACGACCAGGACATTTTCTGCGATGCTTGGGAATACAACAGTGGCCTATCCTGGCGTGATTACCTGCGGAGCCAGGGTTGGTTGTTACATTATGAATAATGCGGGACCCAGACTTGCTGAAAGTCTTCAAGCGGCTGTGCATGACACTTTAGGGTTGTGTTCAATCGAATACTTAGTCGCCCTGTGTGAACTGCTGCTGGAGCGTGAACCAAAAAGGACCGTCGCGGCGGTTCATAAACCTCTGAATTTCACAAGCACGGAACGGATATAGGAGATGTGCGTCTACACCAATGTTAAAGCCAAATTGGTGACAATAAATGCCATGTCCAGGGGTGGTCTAGTAAAGTCGCATCACTGTGACATTATTAGAGGTAAGAGGGGGTTAGGGTTAGGTTGGGAAAGTCAGTGTGAGGGTAGAGATGCGTTACGATTACATTCATTACCTATGAACTCCATTTCTTTTGACACTAATCTCAGAGATCATGAGCTGCACTGCTATATCAGGTTTTATCGCATCGTCCCGGAACCTTACTTGGAACAAATGAATCATCCCTCCCTCCCCTGAACCGCCAAGACATTTTGACAGTCTGGCCTCATCAATTCTGTTCAGCAGAACTTGTCTACAAAGCATGTGCCCCAATTCCTTTCATCAGAGGAACAATGAAATATATAGTTGTCACCATCTTGCCTCCAAGATATGGGTCTATTTAAAGTCACAGGGCGGTGAGACAGACTGATCGGGTTAACTTTACATCTTCATAATTTATGGGCTTAGGAAACGGAGAGTGCAAACATGGATATGTAGACGTGTGTCTTAATCGTCAACATCAAGTGTGTAGTTTGTTCCTTGTTGCTTTATCTTGGGGTAGACACAATAAACATGTATTGAATCTGACCCTGAAACTGAATGCTGAGATATATTAGCAACCCTGTTGACAACATTGTCCCAGCTCTCTGCAGCATTCAGGAGGGTTAGGCGTTGAATCTGCCCTGTCTGCACAAAATTCCTTCAGTAATGGATGCCACAAGTCGTCAGGTGATTTCCTGTGAGGAGGTGGTGTATTGTATAATCTATTTCCTCAGTGAGAGCACCACACATCACTTATCTGTAGCTGTGTTTGGTGCTGTCGGTGGCAGCATGAGCTTTTTATAGATCTTCCATAACCCGATCCGCTCACGTTCTCCCCAGGGAGCAGGGACGGGAGTCTATTGACAGTATGCGCTCATTGCTTTGTGGCTGCACTTAGTGGATCGTGTTTAGCACGCAAAGTTATCACTTGTGTGCCTAAAACCGGCTAATGGCGGTGACTAGGCGATACCTCCTAAAACACATTTACGTTTTATGCTAGCTTACTTGCCTAAAGTGCTATCATCATTACCAACAGGGTGACACCCAACTTAAGGAAAGTTAAGCACTTAACAGAATGGCAAAAAACCATCTGTAGGGACCTAGAGGAACAACATTTTACACAGCTGTGTAAGCATAGGCTGGTAGTGAGAGCTTCACTGTATTATCATAGGCTGGTAGTGAGAGCTTCACTGTATTATCATAGCCTGGTAGTGATAGCTTCACTGTATAATGATAGCCTGGCAGTGCTCGGTGTAACCTGGTAATGTTTGCATGACTGTGCTATCATGGCCGTATAATTTTATCATTACTGTCCTAGCATTTCCCGGTAGTGTTTGCTTTCTATAAATATAGTAAAATCTTTTTTTTTTTTTTTTTTTTTTTTTACAGTTGCTATTTCATATTTAGATTTATTTTGGCCATCAGATAGGTCCGCTAAATCCTCCAAGGATGTGGATATGAAGGGTGAAATACCAGAGGAGTGCAGGATGATGGAGGAGGGGTGAAGGGCCGGGCCGGGGGTCCAAGATGGCTATTAAAGGTAATATGAACATCTCGGGCCATCTGGCAGGCAGGGCTTCAGCGGGGCTATAAGACACCGACCGTGGCCTTTCCTCACCACCCCAGTAAAGCCGTCACACCCTCCTCCTCCGAGGTGGTCTCTGGGGAGCTTGGCTGCGAAGCGCCAATCTATTTAAGAATTTTCCGCAAACATAAGAACGGCAGCGTTCGCTGAGCTCTCCATCCATCCTAAGGCCGATGTGCAGGGACAGCGCATGTCTTTCTCCACATTCTGTCTGATAAACTGACCAGGAGGTCAGTGTCAAGATATGTGAAGATATCTGTTTCATGAAGACATTTTGCTGACGGGCCTCTAGGCGAACACTTTTAGGGGGGTCGGCAATACCTTGGAGATAGTGATGGTGTTAGGTTCTTAATTAATGCAGAAATAAACCTACCCCAAACAAAAGTCTGTAGAGAACCGACACAAAACAGTCTTAAGAGAACCAACACTAAACAGTCTTTAGAGAACCGACACTAAACAGTCTTTAGAGAACAGACACTAAACAGTCTTTAGAGAATCTAACCTAAACAGTCTTTAGAGAACCAACACTAAACAGTCTTTAGAGAACCGACACTAAACAGTCTTTAGAGAACCGACACTAAACAGTCTTTAGAGAACCGACACTAAACAGTCTTTAGAGAACCAACACTAAACAGTCTTTAGAGAACAAACACTAAACAGTCTTTAGAGAACCAAAACTAAACAGTCTTTAGGGAACCGACACTAAACAGTCTTTAGAGAACCAAAACTAAACAGTCTTTAGAGAATCTAACCTAAACAGTCTTTAGAGAGCCGGTCTGTAAAAAACCAACACTAATCAAACTATCTGTAGAGAACCTACACTAAACAAACAGCGTGTAAAGAAACAACACAAATGTTGAGGTCCACTTTGGTAATACGTTCAAGCGTCAGGGGACTTTCTCAGCTCCATCGTTGAAGGCAGTTGATCAGGGCGCCATACCACAAGGTTTGCTTTTGTCGGATTACGTTTCTTGTTGGTGACTTGGCAAATCTTTGTTTGGCAACTTGGCCCAAATTTGTCCGGTTATGAGGATCCTTCATACCCTTCTCTCACCAACCCCTTTTTTTTAATACAAAATGGCTGATACATCAATGAAACTCATGTGTTTAATAATAATAAATGGATCTGTTATGAGAAGAATAGATGACAATGCTAGCTATCTAGCATAGCTTTTAAGTACAACATTTTAGTAACTACATTATTTGTTATTGTGGTATAATGTTTTTTAATATGCATATTGTTCCTATACAGCAGGCTACAGGCCTGTTATACTGTCTCAGTTCTAGATGACCAAGGAACATTTGTAGGATACCTGTAAACATACCTGGAAAACAGTTATGTTGTTACCTGTAGTCACAGGTACGTACCGGTGATGCATGGTTACATGTACAGGTAGTAATAACATGGTATTCTGTGTCGGTAGTGGTCACATGGTTTCCTGTAGAGGTAGTTGTCAAATGGTTACCTGTACTTCTACCTGTACAGGCCATGGTCACTGGCTTACCGTTACAGGTAGTGTTGCCTCATTACCTGTGAAGGTAGTATAGCATGATTACCTGTACATGTAGTAGTGACATGGTTAGCTGTTAAGGTAGTGGTCACATTGGTTCAGGTAGTAATTACATGGTTTCCATTGCAGGTCACATTGGTTACCTGTACAGGTCATGGTTAGCTGCCTTGTCATCTGTTTCCGTTTTGTGCAATCACAGTGGGATGTGACCTCTTCCATTTGCGTGTGGATGCAAGCGTAAATGTGTGGGAGCATGTGTGTAATTCTCTCTCTCTCTCTCTCTCTCTCTCTCTCTCTCTCTCTCTCTCTCTCTCTCCCCCCCTCCCTCCCCCCCCTCTCTCTCTCTCTCTCTCTCTCTCTCTCTCTCTCTCTCTCTCTCTCTCTCTCTCTCTCTCTCTCTCTCTCTCTCTCTCTCTCTCTCTCGTAACAGGAGAGTGTGTGTGGATCATTTGATGCGTGATGTATTTGTCCAGCTGTTCAGATGGCTTCCATTATTCTGCTTACTGGCGTCATTTAGTGTTACTTTTAGCTGCAGAGCCTTTTATGAGGCATTGCAGCTTAGTGGGCGGGCCCCAGCATGGTGAATGGTGTTGTGTTTGTTACAATTAGAATATGTCTCTGTAACAAAACCACATACAAGAAATGCAATGCTCTGAATATGATGCTCAAAATTCAATAATGTTACATTCTATTTCCGCTTTAAATAGTGTGTATGGATGAATACGTTATTTTACGTTAGATACATCTATTTTGGTATATTTGTATGGATTATTTGTATTTTAGTTACTTGGGTAATTATATAATACCCATTGTACATTATTTTTATTTAGAAGTTTATATCCGAGTAACATTTAATTTCTAAAGCTGTGGTGACAGTTTCACATGTCAGACTGCATTCACACCTGTTTCCAAGGGGATTACATATTGGCTTCAAGTTTGCAGAAAATGTGTGTATGATCAAAGAGGAACCGTGTCTTCTTACTTTTAAATATTCCACTTCTTTAAATAAAGTTAAGTCAGTATATCTAAGGGTCAACGGTATCTGATGCAGTACTATTCTTAGCCACAAGCTAACAGTGTATCTGATTCAGTATTCAGCAACAGGCCTAACGTATGGTATTCTCAACATGGCGCCAAATGTATTTGATTAAGTATTCTTAACATTGAGCTAGGCTAGGCTAACTGTTGTCGTTCTCTCCAGGGGAATTGCCCACAGCTGAAGAAGGTAAGGAGGATTTTGTTTCAGGACTGAATTAACTCCCATGTATTCATACACGTCTAAATACATGTGCCTTTGTGTTTAAATGTATACAATATATATATATATTAAGTATATATACACCATATATAATATATAACATTCATGCATATGAATGTTAATATTTATAAAACCATTAAGAAATATGTTTTGTCGTCTGTGACAAAATAAATGACACCGTGTTTCATTGGAATAATAGTTAAAAAAAATGCATTGTTTTATTCCGGTCCCCTTTTCCTACGTATTAATCTTTTCATATATTCATATATATGTTCACACCCAGAAATGTAAGTGTTACTTGAATGACTATTAGAATAACAATATTTTCGAACTGAATGGGTTGCCTCTGTGCTCCTTATTTGTTTACGATTGATGATTCCTACCGTTCCCGTTTGAATGTATATACTATTGGGTTTCTTAATTCAGGGAGCGGCATCCATTTAAATCACCTGAAAAGGTATTAAATGTTGACAAAGCATGACTACTGAGTGAAGTAGGTGTGGATGCACATACTAGAGCATCAGTATGAATGCATTTTTACAGTATACAAGCGTGTAGTACAGTATATGAGTGTGTGTTGCAATACTGTATATGATTGTATTAGTCTGTGTGTGGATTTTGCTGCTACTGGTTGAGTTGTGTATTACAATGTGTGCAAAGTAGAGTAAAGGTGTTTCATTTGTCCAGCCTTTGAGTTGTGTTTTGCTTCGTCCACCACAGACTCTGGAGATGAGGGTAAGAGCCAGACCGGTACATGGTCTGGACTGGTCTGTACAGGTTTAGACTACTCTGTAATAGTGTGAACTGGTGTGACAATAACATACCATCCCATGTCTACTCCCGGTATATTACGTGCGGACGCCACATAATATGTCAAACAGTCACCGTCTTCCCAGACTCTGGTACATTTGAATTTGAAATATTGGCGACTACAGGGTAGGATATACAAATAAACACTCTCAGTTATCATCGCTAAGGACCGATTACTCGTCCCTACATACCTCCGGGGTGCCAAAGTAAAAGCCATCCCCAGTATGTGTGGTGTGAACAATCCCCGGGACGACAGAAACAACAAAGGGAAAGCACGCCCGACACGAGCTGTGGTGGAGATAATCTGTCACACATCAACGCTCTCAGTTCCCTCTGAACGCCGTCGCGACCTTACCCTCTGGCAAATATTTGGACAAAGAATGGAGAACTTCTTTCCCTCCACTGCTTTCTGCTTTCCTTCCATGCTAGCTAGCTCAGGCACCCGGTCCGAACCCTAGTCTTCTGCTCTGAGATTTAGGCTAGGCTATCTTTTATCTTCTGCTGCTCTTCACTGGGTCACGCAGTTCAGTTCTGTAACCAAGTGAAGGTAGTCATGGTGATTTCAAATCCAATGTTCCGGTCTGATAACGAAGCCTTTTTCCCCAAAAGGTTTCATCCCGACATGTTTTAATTCTACATCTCTGTCCGTGTTTGATCTGCTGTGTTAACATTGACTTCTGGAATCTGACCTATGGTACAGTGTGACAATGGGTTGTTTTACTTCCATAATAACCCCTGAGCCCAACTGTGAGGACATTTCCCAGCATGAGGGGCGAACGTTGTTTTTGAACCCTAGGTCACATATGTGCCAAGTCACATATGTGCCAAGTCAGAAACTCTGAGTCAGATACTTGTTGCGTTACGTATGTATTGAGGTATATGTGTGTTGTGTTTGAATATATACTTGTTGAGGTACATATGTATTAAGGTACATATGTGTTGTGTTTGAGTAGATATTCGTTGAGTTACATATGTATTAAGGTACATATGTGTCGTGTTTGAATAGATACTCGTTGAGTTGCGTATGTATTAAGGTACATATGTGTTGTGTTTCAATAGATACTCGTTAAGCTACAGATGTATTAAGCCTTAATACTGATATTTCTAACTGTGGTTCTTCTCAAGGGCTGACTGTCTCTTCTGTGTCTGTTTTTTCACGGCACCTCTATGTCTGTCCCGCGTTCAAACACCCGTCTCTCTCTCTCCCTCCCTCCCTCCCTCCCTCCCTCCCTCCCTCCCTCCCTCTCTCTCTCTCTCTCTCTCTCTCTCTCTCTCTCTCTCTCTCTCTCTCTCTCTCTCTCTCTCTCTCTCTCTCTCTCTCTCTCTCTCTCTCTCTCTCCCTCTCTCCCTCTCTCTCCCTCTCTCAGAGGGCCAAGGGACGGAGTTGACCGGGCTCTTCGTCGAGCGCCCACAAGAGAATGTTGTCATCATCACAGGTAGGACAGACAGGCGGACAGACAGGCGGACAGACGGGCGACAAACAAAGGACGAGTAGACAGAGAAACCCACAGTGGCGGTTATATTTGCCTGTGATTGGCTGATGATTGGTTGATGCTAATGCCGGTGTGTGATTGGCAGGCTCGGATGTGGTTATCACGGCGAAGGTTGACTCCACCACCCTGACGAGGAAGCCCACCGTTAAATGGCTGAAGGGGAAGTGGCTGGATCTCGGCAGCAAGGCCGGGAAGCACCTGCAGTTTAAAGAGACGTACGACCGTGAAACCAAGGTACGCAAATACACACAGACGGACCGACAGGCGGAGAGAGACGGACGCACCTTAATAGAAACTCAGCACGCACATTTGTCTCACTTCTATTTGTGTGCGTGCGTGCCTTTGTTGATGTGTGTGAGTGTGTGTTTATGTGTGTGCGTGTGATTATGTGTGTGCGTGTTTATATGTGTGCGAGTGTGTGTGTGTTTATGTGTTTGCGTGTGTGTGTGTACATGTGCATGCGTGCGTTAATGTGTGTGCGTGGGTGTGTTTATGTGTGCTTGCGTGCGTGTGTTTGTGTGCATGTGTGTTTTAATGTGCGTGTGTGTATATTTGCATGCATGCGTGTGTTAATGTGTGTGTGCGTGCGTGTGTATATGTGTCTGCGTAGATCTACACCTATGAGATGAAGGTGATCAAGGCGAAGGTGGGGGCTGCGGGGGCCTACAGGTGTGAGGTCACCGCCAAGGACAAGTTTGACAGCTCCTCCTTCGAGATCACTGTAGAGGGTAAGTGACACCAGACACCCCTTCAGCCCCAATCCTCTCTCCCCCTCCGTCACTCCTCAGCTCTTTCACCCTCCAACCTCTAAACCTCACTCGCCCCTCAGCGCTATCACACCTCATCATGTGTCACCCTCTCACCATCTATTAACCCTGACCGTTCATCACCCCTCACTCCATGGAGTCGGACATCCCGGTTCTAACTACCGTCACACCTCTTCTCACTCTCTTCTTCTCCACTCCTTCTCAACTTCCTATCCCCCCCTCTCCTCCGCCTCCTCTTTCTCACCTCCTCTCCTCTCCTCCCCTCTCTCCTCCTCCTCCTCCTCCCCCTCTCACCTCCTTCTCCACTCCTCTCTGCTCTCACCTCCTTCCTATCCCCCCTCCTCTCCTCCTCCTCTCACCTCCTCTCCTCCCCCTCTCCTCCTCCTCTCACCTCCTCTCCCCTCCTCTCCCCCCCCTCTCACCTCCTCTCCCTCTCTCCTTCTCCTCTCACCTCCTATCCTCCCCCTCTCACCTCCTCTCCTCTCCCTCTCCTCCTCCTCTCACCTCCTCTCCTCTCCCTCTCTCCTCCTCCTCTCACCTCCTATCCTCCCCCTCTCACCTCCTCTCCTCTCCCTCTCTCCTCCTCCTCTCACCTCCTATCCTCCCCCTCTCACCTCCTCTCCTCCCCCTCTCACCTCCTCTCCTCCCCCTCTCACCTCCTCTCCTCCCCCTCTCCCCCCTCCCAGCTGCACAGCAGTCAGAGGATGTAGATATCCTCTCCAGTTTCAAGAGAGCGTGAGTAACTTTCCTGTGTTTGCGTGTGCTTGCGCGCGCGTGCGTGTGCATGTGTGAACATGCGTGCGTTGATGGAGAGACATTTTGTAGTAATGGTCTTTGAGAGCATGTGGTCTCTTCTGTCATTCAGCACGTCTTCAGATAGCTATGCAGAGATGCAGACACATAGAGCTCCTTGCAGACACGTAGAGCTCCTTGCAGACACGTAGAGCTTTTCGCAGACACTTAGAACTACTTGCAGACACTTAGAGAGCTTAGAGTACACTTAAGGCATGCCCCCGGGCCACCCACACTGTGTCTCACCTCTCTCTGTCTCTGTATCCGGTGACCACAGCGATGCCGGAGAAGATGATGGAAGTTTGGACTTCAGCGCCCTCCTGAAGGCAGCTAAGAAGTAAGGACGGACAAAGGGTTTCACCTGGTCCACAGCTGTCTGTCTACCTGGTCTACAGGTGTTCACCTGGTCTACAGGTGTTCACCTGGTCCACAGGGGATCACCTGGTCTACAGGTGTTCACCTGGTCTACAGGTGTTCCCCTGGTCTACAGGGTCTCACCTGTTCCCCAGGTGTCTGTCTACCTGGGCTACAGGTGTCTGTCTACCTGGTCCATAGCTGTCTATCTACCTGGTCCACAGGTGTCTGTCTACCTGGTCCACAGCTGTCTGTCTACCTGGTCCATAGCTGTCTGTCTACCTGGTCCATAGCTGTCTGTCTACCTGGTCCACAGGTGTCTGTCTACCTGGGCTACAGCTGTCTGTCTACCTGGGCTACAGGTGTCTGTCTACCTGGTCCATAGCTGTCTGTCTACCTGGTCCATAGCTGTTTGTCTACCTGGTCCACAGGTGTCTGTCTACCTGGTCCACAGGTGTCTGTCTACCTGGTCCACAGGTGTCTGTCTACCTGGTTCGCAGGTGTCTGTCTACCTGGGCCACAGGTGTCTGTCTACCTGGTTCACAGGTGTCTGTCTACCTGGGCCACAGGTGTTCGCCTGGTTCACAGGTGTTCCCTTGGCCCCCAGGTGTTCATCTGGTCTGACAGAGGTTCACTTGTGTAAAGGGCCCCTATAGGTTTATTATTGGATTTTGGATGTATGAATAAATAGTCTTCATAGTATTATTTGTTGTAAATGATACATTATCCTGGTCCCAGGAAGAAGAGACCCGAGGATGATAAGCCCGTGATCGACGTGTGGGAGCTGTTGAAGAGCGCCCACCCCAGCGAGTACGAGAAGATCGCCTTTGAGTACGGCATCACCGACCTGCGAGGCATGCTCAAACGCCTGAAGAAGATGAAGGCGGAGCCCAAACACAGCGAAGGTACGGGGGAGGGGGTGTGATGGGGAGACGGGAGGGGAGGTGTTGGGGTTGAGGGGAGGGGAGGTGGGTGAGGAGAGGTGATGTGATGAGGGATGGGGGGGGGGGAGATGATGGTAGGGGAATAGGACCATACTCGTGGAGCTGTGTAGACGTGAACATACTCTTCTAGAACATATATCTACGCTGAGTATCCACCTCTCTCCTCTCCGCAGCCTTCCTGAAGCGCATGGAGTCCTGCTACTCTGTGGAGAAGGGCAAGAAGATCGTGCTGACCTGTGAGGTGTTTGACCCCAACGTCCAGGTGAAATGGTTGAAGAACGGGCAGGAGATCAAGGGCTCCGCTAAGTAAGGACAGCGCAGACGTATTCAGCCCGGCGTGCAAACTGACCTTTATAGAGTATGTTTTCACCATTATTTATTTACAAGGTGTTTGGTCAGGCGCTCAGTGTTATTTACCCAGCTGTTCGCGGGAGTATACAGTCATACACACCATCTTGAATTACTTGTTGGCATCCCGGGGTGTATAAATAGAAAGCCATAGCTCCACAGATCTAGTACGGGGCTACTGTGAGGTTTCAGTAGAGCTCTAAATCCATATGACAACGAGTGCCCAAATCATAACAATATGCTCATGATTAGTGATGTCTTTAGGTTTAAGACACCAACAAGCTTTAGTTTGGATCTTTAAAAGCACACCTACCTTTAGTTTTTTCCCAAATGTCCCAACTTGGATAAAGTATGTCCCATTTTAAATGGCCTTCTTCTCTTATCTTCTTGTTCTACAGGTACATCATGGAGACCATCGGAAACGTCCGGAAACTGACCATCATGAAGACGACGCTGGCTGATGACGCAGCCTATGAGTGTGTTGTCGGGGAGGACAAGTGCTTCACGGAGGTGTTCGTCAAAGGTACGCTCGGTGGAAGATTCTAAAGTTGACCAATGGCAGATCAGTATATTAAAGAAGCAACATTCAAGCCCCCCCAATGGCCACGAGTAGTTATAAAAACAGTAGACTATAAACCATTAGCTTATTTGTTTGATATGTACCAGTAGTGATAGGGTTAGGGTTATTATCTATTGCAGTGGTTCTCAAACTTTTTATACCACGCACCACCACAGAAAATATTTGGCTCCCCAAGTAACAACATTATGAACAATGTTATACAATATAACAACATACAGTAGCGTAGGCCTGAGACCCTATTCAGCATCGCACAGCCCACGCAGGAGGCACAAATAATATTATTTATTGCAAGCATTTCAGCTGTACAAAGTGGTAGCACTGGAACAAACACACGGGTACGTACCCACACAGCAAGTGAGAAAAAGGATCTCGTAGTAAATATATTTCCATTCGTACTAGTATTTTGATATGATTGTTTTTAATCAGAAAGCAAACAAATAAAAATCAACGTACCACTAGGTGGCGCATCGCGGCACCTCAGTGGTGTGCGTGCCATTTTTTGAGAACCAATGATCTATTTCACGTATTGTATGCATATAAAGTGTCTTTATTTTGTACCCCCAGAGCCCCCAGTGACCATCACCAAGCTGATGGATGACTACCACGTTGTGGTGGGGGAGAGGGTGGAGTTTGAAGTGGAGGTGTCAGAGGAAGGTGCCAACGCCATGTGGTCAGTAGACATTCACATATCTTCATTAGTTCATCGCTTTAATAGATGATGATTTAATATGCGAAAGCTCTTTGGTATTGAATGGCTCTCTATTCATTGTTACCATTCACCTATTTAGCAAAGTCAAGTCAAAGTGAACTGCCCAATCCAGGGGCCTGTACTACTGTGAACTGTATAAGTTACACAGAGGACCGAAATTGCGTTTCTTTGAGTCTTGAGCCTACCTTGATAGCAGATGCCTTCATCAAGTGACTTACAGCAAGTTCAGATATATGTCGTGAAGGAGCAGGTAGGGATTTAAGAGGCGTCTTGCTCGAGGATGACATACCTTTAGGTTCAGGTTAGTCAGTGATCAGAGGCCCTACCTGTGTGAGAGAAGGGGTGAGGACAGTGTTGACGGGACCGTCCACATGGACAGGTTCTTCGAGGACATTGAGATCTTCAAGGACACCAACCCGGCCAAGTACCGCATCAAGAAGGACGGGAGGAAACACATGCTGATCATCCTGGAGGCCGGCCTGGAGGACATCGGCATGTACCACTGCTGGACAAACGGGGGTCACACCAAGGGAGAGCTGGAGGTGGAAGGTACCAACCGATGGCTAACATGAACCATGCAAATTGTAACTGTATTGATAATAGGGATAATAAGGATTAGGTTGAATGCACAGAAATGGCCTATTCCTGAGGATTTACGTCTCCTTCACCTCTCTCCAGAGAAGGAACTGCTGGTGTTGCAGGACATTGCTGATCTCACGGTGAAGGCTACCGATCAGGCCGTGTTTAAGTGTGAGGTCTCGGACGACAAGGTGACCGGGAAGTGGTTCAAGGACGGCGTAGAGGTCCTGCCGGACGAACGCCACAAGATGACCCACGTTGGACGGTGAGAATAACACACAAGCACCATGAGGTCAGGGGCAGCGAGGACAGCGAGGTCCCCGTTTCCACGTTGTTATGGCAGATAATTCTTGCGGTCCTCCAACCTCAACCTGAAACACTGAGCAAGGGGTTAGGAGTAGTCTTGCTCAGTGTTTCCCATTGCCCATTCCTTTTAAATTGCAATCCATTGCGACCCAATTCACAATAGGACTTATCTATAAAAAACGTGAGAAGAACAAATTTGTGCATAAATGAACATCCCTGAACATTTTAACTGCCAATTCAGCATCCCATTGTATATTAACTTAAACCAACAATTTCGGAGAGCTAAATCACAACTTTGTTTTATGCACTTGTTATTGAAAGCATAATACACGTATTCAATATTTAAAAAATGAGACCAATTAAACGCATTTAGGCGGAGTTAACATCCCCTTGTTTTGGCTAACTCATTGTGTTTTTATTTCGTCTCATCAGCAAAACAAACCCAATGTACGTTAGCCTTTCAACTAGATTCAATGCTATAAGTCAAATTATCAGAACAACACAACGATTCAGTACTATCAAAAACATGCTCCTTGTTTTTTTTTGCTTCTTGTTACTGTGTAAAAAAAGTACTGGCCCAGCTGGTCCCATGGGGGGCGAGGAATCATGCTAAAGCTCATTTTGACACTGCGGTACGTGTGATCTGTCAGGTTCCATAAATTGCTTATCGACAACGTGAAGCCGCAAGACGCTGGAGACTACACCTTCATCCCCGACGGGTACGCTTTGTCGCTGTCTGCAAAACTCAACTTCCTCGGTAAGGAACCTCTGACCCCGAAACCCGAGAAGCGCATGCACTATCTGTGCCCTTTGGCCTCAAAAACATAATGTGTACTAAATATAGAATATGTCACATCCTCAATATCTCCCTGGATGACCACACTGACACAACTCTTTCCCTCTAAACAGAAATCAAGATCGACTACGTCCCCCGACAGGGTATGTTGCGCACCATTACAAAAGATGTTTGAACCTGTCCACTGTCGCGTTAATCTTCATAGTCTTCGACACCCTTCCTCAGACCCCCCAAAGATTCACCTGGACACCACCGGGAACATGGTCTCCCAGAACACCATCATCGTGGTGGCAGGGAACAAGCTTCGTCTGGACGTGGAGATTACTGGAGAGCCAGCGCCGACTGTGGTCTGGTCTAAAGGAGAAGAGGTACTTACACCAGGGTGCTCTAGTCTAAATGAGACTAGGTACCTACACTAGTCTGTTCTAAAGGTATCAACGCTAGCGAGACAGCTAATGAGTTTGGGGACGTTATCATTGTGGAGTTCGATTCAGCACATCGCCCAGATGAGGTTCAGATGTCAATCATGGGACATTCTGCTGAAGTCCAAGTCAGTCCTCTCTGCCGTTACCTGTCGTTTACCTATCTCTTTACACATTAACAGACGCAGGCGTAGGTAGCCCATAGTTCATTTCGTTTTAATTTACTTCTTGCATTGGGTTGGATTGTGTTGAACAAGAACCAGATGTTTCGGTCCTCATTTGAGTTTGATTGCCGCGCTCACGAGCACCCAGCCGAACCACACCAGCGGTTAAACCGTACCAGAGTTCAAGCAAAGAATCGACTAAACGGCGTGCTTGTGAAATGCAACTCAGGGTGTCTAACCAGAGAGCACCAGATAGACCGGAGAGCGACCAGGTTCATCCAACTCACTCAGGAGGTCCTCTCAATGCCAGGTCATCACGGCCACGGAGGGCCGGGTCCGCGTTGACAACCGGAAGACCCTGAGCAGCTTCGTGATCGAGGGGGCGGAGAGAGAGGACGAGGCCAACTACACCATCTGTGTGACCAACCCTGCCGGAGAGGACAAAGCCAAGCTGTTCGTCAAGATCGTAGGTGGGTGAAGGTCCATCTCTGCGGCTAGGACTATATGTGATTCAAAATGACCTACATACTTCTAACTTGCGGTGTCCAGACGTACCTGACCCTCCTCAAAACGTGAAGTGCCTGTCGGTGGGCGAGGACTGCTCCAGCATGGTCTGGGAGGCCCCTGCGTTTGACGGCGGCGCGCCACTCAAAGGTAAGAGTCACACGTCTACGGTGTAGCTTCCTCTGTCCGTCAGTCCCTCGGTCTCTCCCTCGCGCTCTGATTAAAGATACACATGTGTACCCCTCTGTCAGGATACCTGATGGAGAGGAAGAAGAAGGGCTCGTCAAGGTGGACGAAGCTGAACTTCGACGTGTACGAGGCCACGACCTACGAGGCTAAGAGGATGATTGAGGGAGTGTACTACGAGATGAGGGTGTTTGCGATCAACAGCATCGGCATGTCCCAGCCCAGCCTCACCTCCAAACCCTTCATGCCCTTGGGTCGGTTCCTCTAGTTACCTTTCAAAAATAAAAAACGGTAATACCTCGGCCAAGAGCCGTATGAAACACGACGTTTGGTCTGCGCTAACCTTTGACCCTGGGTCGTTTTGGACGCACCAGCTCCGACCAGCGAGCCCACGCGCCTCCTGGTGCACGACGTCACCGACGGAACGTGCACGCTCAAGTGGATGGCGCCCGAGAGGATCGGCGCGGGCGGCCTGGATGGCTACATCATCGAGTACTGCAAAGAGGGAGGTCAGTCTCCTCTGACCTCTGACCCCTGACCCAGGGCTCCAGAGTGCGCCTAATTTGGGCGCATATGCGCCTAGAATTCGGGGCGGTGCGACCAAATATTTTATTTGGGCGCACCGGTGCGACTGAAAATGTATCTGGTATAATTTTTTTTTTTTTTACAGAGCAGTCCATTCATAATATTGTAATGACCACGGAAGAGGCAGTGAATGAAGTATTGATTAGACAGCGATTTATTAGATACCTAATAAACCATTGGAACACGCAAGACCGGTAACAATAGCAACGCCGGTAAACAAACCCGCGAAGCCCAATCCAGGGGCCTGTACTACGAAGCTCGATTAGAGGGTTCGCGAGGTATGTTGAGCTGAAAGCCTGGGTTAGCTTAGCTGTACCATGAAAGTCGATCTCTTTAAGCGTCGCTGTATCACCATGGTGACTTACGCTCGCAACCAAACCTGGTCGGGAGCAGCTTTTCAGCGAGTCTACCCGGAGATCGGCTACTTATATCGGCGTGCGCAGCTTCCTAGCCCCTCCTCCGATAATTTCGTCACCATTTGTGGGTGTTCCCATGGATCTCGGCGCACTTATCGTACAGGCGTCTCTCCGGAGACAGAGGTTTTTTCGGGACAGAACCGATCCCTTGGCATTGTCTGACGATATTCTTTATGAGAGATACAGATTCTGCATTTATTTAAGGCATTTATTTAATGGTCAAAATATTATTAATCAGTGGCGTAAATATCGACGGTGCAACCGGTGCAGCTGCCCCCCCACCGTCAACAACTCAGCGCAAGGCAGGCACGGTCCAACGCCCCCCCCCCCTCAACAACTCACAACTTGGGTGCACCATAAATACGTGCTGGTGCACCCAAATTAAAAATGTAGGCGCACCTGTGCACCCAAGGAAAAAGTTAGTCTGGAGCCCTGACCCCTGACCTGGTTGACTAGGTCGAGTTAAAGGGCAACTTCACCCAGCTGAGCTTTGTATTTTTAGAACCCCCCGCATATTTTTGAATGGTCTAGCATCATTCCTGTTGGTGACAGGTATAGGCAGACTGACAGGTCACGTGGTGTTGGGGCTACGTCAGTCAGGATCAGTGGTAAAAGTCAGCTTTTCACGCGCGGTTGGCTTGAATGAAATGTTTGAGATGAGAGGGGGTGGACGGGGGAAGTCCAACTTTGCTGACCGCACAATCTATTAACATTTAACGCACTTTAGCACCGATCACTTTAGGACTATGCTACTATGGAACGTTTTTAACTTATCTCTAATAAAACCAGCAAAACGCAGTACCCATTCTTAAGTGATTCTTGGAACAAGCAGCGCGTCTGGCAAAAACATATTTTCCCGATCTAGCCTCTCGGTGACTAAATAAGTGGTTCGATAGTCGCCATACAATTCCCTTATTTTCTGGAGAGACTGAAGAGATCCGTATCGATCTCCAACACGCAGAAACTAACATCCACAGCGTCTGAAGCTAAGATAACAGAGGCTGTTGATAAAACTGAAGTACATTGGCGGAGGGTACTGGATCTGACATAGAAGATGGCTCCATGCAAAAGTTCACCATTTCGAAAGAAATACAAACGAGGACTACCGTATTTTCCGCACTATAAGGCACACCGGATTATAAGGCGCACCTTTAATGAATGGCCTATTTTAGAACTGTTTTCATATATAGGGCGCACCGGATTATAAGGCGCATAGAATAGAAGATACTGCAGTCAAACGTTTGACTGGGGTTGCGTTATGCATCGACTAGACCGAGTTGTGCTAAAGGGAATGTCAACAAAACAGTCAGATAAAGTCAAACTTTATTAAGCGTTCTGACAACTCCGGTCACTCCCATGGTAACGATGTTCAAACGTTAATGTGCATATTAACAATATCTCATCAATATCTGATCAATATCAATATCTCTTAACAATAAACTCACTTTTTCAGTTCATTCCCCGTCTACGAATCCCTCGAATTCTTGTGTGTCCGAATTGAACAGTTGGGCGAGTACGGCATCCAACATGCCCGGATCCCTCTCGTCATTATCCGAGTCAGTGTCGCTGCTGTTGCCTGGCAGTTCAGTGATTATTCCTGCCTTCGTGAAAGCTTAGACCACAGTTGAGACTGTTATATCAGCCCAGGCATCCACGATCCATTGGCAGATAGTGGCGTAAGTCACCTGGCGCTGTCTCCCCGTCTTGGTGACGTGTGTTCGCCTTCTTGGCCCCGTCCACACGAAGCCGATTTTTTGGGTGAAACCGCATAAAAAAACGCTTTTGGTGGACACGGGCTACGGCCACACCAAACGCGTGTAACGTGCCTAACTTGACGCTTGATCATTGCGTGTCACAAAAATTGGTTCAACGCGCCAACGCGCCTGTGGCTGCGCTGGATTTAGGAGTCCGAGGTAGGAAACCCAAACGCCGCCGTGTTTGGGTGCATGATAGAGTTTAGATCGGGTTAGATTAAATAATCTCGGATATAAATAACAATAATCGGGTTAAATAACTTCACATGGTGTGTCTGGTGTGTTTCCAGCATTCGTAGTGTTGATCAGCAGATAGTCCGCCAAGACGTTGAGGTTGCTTAGCAACCAGAGACGCTGTCCATGCAAGTGAATGGAGCGTTCCCTCTTCGTCATAACTATCAAACCAAACATCCTTCACATTCAACGAGCGAACATTATGAAATTAAAATGCACATTTCTCGCTAAAAATGTTTACATAAACGCATTTAATGGCGTAACTATGTTACTATTTCCACCCAGAATAAAGAAAGATGTCGGCCGCATGCTTCTGTGCAAGCGTCACTACTCTAGTGACGTCGGTTCAAGCTCCACGCTGATTTGTTCCATTAGTAGATGGAACAAGGAGGTGTCCGATAGGCGGAGATGATCAGCGGGAGTGGCCGCCAGCGAAGCTGTGCATGGTGGGAGTTGTTGTCTTCAATCCACAAGCGCCAAAAAGTCACTTTCTGCCTTTTCTCGGTCAAGACGGCACCAAATTAGAATTTTATTTTATTATTCGACTACATATAGGACCCAATTTCAATACATATTCATGCCTCCACCGGTGAAATGCTCCTTTAAGGCTTAGTTATGGGTCGTCGTCGACGCTACGCAAGGGGGTACACGGACCCATTTTGTCCTTGCGGACCCTCCTTGCGTCCACCGCAAGGGCCGGACGTTGGTCTCCCACAAATTGTAACCTTGCGTCGAGGTGCGCAGCAGCAAGGGATGTGATTGGTCCGCTCAGGGCTGTGTTTTGGTACGCTGAACCAAAACAGGTTCGCGGCTGCGTCGAAGCGTCTGCGTGGTCGTTGCGTCGCGTCGACGTGGAACCATAACTGAGCCTTTACGATGAGCAACCTTGAGAGAACAATGAGATGAAAGGGAATCTTTTTATAAACCATACTGTCTGAGTGGCCCGGGTAGTCCTTGGGTTAGGGTGTTTAACTCCTATTAGAAGGTTTTGGGTTCGATACCCCATGTCCAAAGCATAACCTGCCTTCCTAGAAAAAGCCATGCCTTCTCATAACAAAACTTACAAAAAATAATAACTGTAACTCCCTTTGGATAAAAGCATCCGCTTATTGAGATAACAGTAAACAATATGAATTAATTCATATTTTTTTTATTTTTCAACCTGCTAAATTATTGAAGACGGTTTCTTATCAACCGGTGTGTAACCAGGTGTCTGACCCCCCCCCCCCCCCTCTCCTCAGAGACTGAGTGGGTGGTGGCCAACAAGGAACTCTGCGAGCGCCAGGGCTACGTGGTGCGAGGACTTCCTGTTGGGGAGAAGATCAATTTCCGGGTCTTCGCCAAGAACCTGGCGGGCGTCAGCCCCCCCGCGACCCTCGCCCAGCCCGTCACCGTCCGGGAGATCGTCGGTGGGTTTGGTACCGGGTTCTGGGGGACTCTGTAGGTTGAGTCCCGGGTACTTGGGGTCTCTGAAGGTTGAGTCCCGGGTACTTGGGGTCTCTGTAGGTTGAGTCCCGGGTACTTGGGGTCTCTGTAGGTTGAGTCCCGGGTACTTGGGGTCTCTGAAGGTTGAGTCCCGGGTACTTGGGGTCTCTGTAGGTTGAGTCCCGGGTACTTGGGGTCTCTGAAGGTTGAGTCCCGGGTACTTGGGGTCTCTGAAGGTTGAGTCCCGGGTACTTGGGGTCTCTGAAAGTTGAGTCCCGGGTACTTGGGGTCTCTGAAGGTTGAGTCCCGGGTACTTGGGGTCTCTGAAAGTTGAGTCCCAGGTTCTGGGGTCTCTGGAAGTTGAGTCCCAGGTTCTGGGGTCTCTGGAAGTTGAGTCCCAGGTTCTGGGGTCTCTGAAAGTTGAGTCCCAGGTTCTGGGGTCTCTGAAAGTTGAGTCCCAGGTTCCCAAGATACAATGCACTTCATTCATCCCAGATGGGACGTTTGGTAGTCCACACAGTTTAAAAAGAGATTAAAACAAGTTTTCAATGGAATGAAACCATTCATATACACAATGAGAGCAATAATAAATGTCAAATTACATTATAATGACAGTGTATGCTACATTATCAAATATTATAACATATAATCTATGCATTATATTGTTAACATGATCCATGACACATCTAAAATATCTAGATATAAACAAGCTAAGCTTATCTATAACACAAAGTACATTACATTCCATCAATTTGCATTTTCTGATGCAAGATCTGAACAGAACATTCAAACACGTTCACTAGTGCTCTGACCTCTGTCAGTATCCTAGCAACAGTTAACCGGAATCTCCCATCTTCCAGATCTCCCTAAGATCCGGCTCCCTCGCGAACTCAGAACCAAATACATCCGGAAGGTCGGGGACAAGATTAACCTGGTCATCCCCTTCCAGGTGAGACCAATACCCATCAATCACTATAATTTATCGATCATTGTTGTCATCTTTGTCCGTTACACCCCAATTCTAACGACCATAGCCATGTTACTTCTTTCTTCCTCATTCCCTATTCCCTAGATTGTGAACACTATGTTTTACACCTTATAGGGAATAACTAAGGCAGGAAATAGTTGCAAATAATATGTGTGTCGGCTGAACCCCATGACCGCTGAATTGTGTGATGAACCCCTGTAGGCTGACCGTCTCTGTTGGATGACTCTGATGACAATGAAAACTGCTATGCATGATCTATATAGGGAATTATAATGTTGACGATCTGACGATCGAAAATGCATTTTATAGTGCACAAGTTGTGTTCCCACAATTGGAACACGACCAGGTGACGGTAGATCAGAATACCTGACCAGTCGAAGGCAGCCAGGTGACCAGGTTAACTCCAGGTTATGGAAGATCCAGGTAGTTTAGGCTAGTTCATAGTCAACCAGGTGTGGTTGACCAACCAGGTGATGGTAAACCATCACCTGGGGGGCAGACTAGTGGGCAGACTACTAGTTGGCGGTAGATCAGGCTCAGATTACCTGACCAGGTGATTGTTAACCAGTTGAGGGTACACCAGGGGTACACGAGGGTCCCTGACCGGCTGATGTCTGTCACAGGGTAAGCCCCGCCCCGTGGTCAAATGGTACAAGGACGGCGCGCCGGTGGACGAGAAGATAGTGGGCGTGAGGAACTCCACCGTGGACTCGATCCTGTTCATCCGCTCGGCAGAGAGGGACCACTCGGGGAAGTACGAGCTGGTGGTCCAGATCGAGAACATGGAGGACCGCGCCACCATCGACATCAGGGTCGTCGGTACGGACGCCGCGACCGGAGTTCCCTTGAGCTCGTAGCCATGACGATACACTCCGACAAAATAATGTGTAATCCCTACAAGGCTTCCACCATAGTGCTACAATCTACTTTATCCATCACGTGGACATGAGAGAACAACGAGTAGACTTAAATAACCTTGAAATGCTTGAATTCTAGTCCTCAACATAACACACGACTATTACTACCACCAACACTACCACTACCACTGTGACACAACTACTACCTATAGCGATTGACCCGAGGGTACGGGGTGTCCAGCGCCTGACCTGTGTCCCGTCCCACCCCCCACCGCTAGAGAGACCCGGCCCCCCCACCAAGATGAAGGTGACGGAGGTGTGGGGCTTCAACGCCGCCCTGGAGTGGGAGGCCCCCAAGGACGACGGTAACTGTGAGATCATTGGTTACACCATCCAGAAGGCGGACAAGAAGACCATGGTGAGGAGGCCCTGGACCAACCAGCTCTTTAATCTCCACGTCTCCCTCTCTCAGTGTTTCCGCATTGTGTCTATGTCACTCTCTCACTCTCTCACTCTCTCTATGACCACAACGACGTCCCGAATCTCTCTCCCTTTGTGTCTCTGTGTCTCTCTGCCAGGAGTGGTACACTGTCTATGACCACGACAGATGTCCTGACTCTCTCTCCCTGTGTGTCTCTGTGTCTCTCTGCCAGGAGTGGTACACTGTCTATGACCACGACAGATGTCCTGACTCTCTCTCCCTGTGTGTCTCTGTGTCTCTCTGCCAGGAGTGGTACACTGTCTATGACCACGACAGATGTCCTGACTCTCTCTCCCTGTGTGTCTCTGTGTCTCTCTGCCAGGAGTGGTACACTGTCTATGACCACGACAGATGTCCTGACTCTCTCTCCCTGTGTGTCTCTGTGTCTCTCTGCCAGGAGTGGTACACTGTCTATGACCACGACAGATGTCCTGACTCTCTCTCCCTGTGTGTCTCTGTGTCTCTCTGCCAGGAGTGGTACACTGTCTATGACCACGACAGATGTCCTGACTCTCTCTCCCTGTGTGTCTCTGTGTCTCTCTGCCAGGAGTGGTACACTGTCTATGACCACGACAGATGTCCTGACTCTCTCTCCCTGTGTGTCTCTGTGTCTCTCTGCCAGGAGTGGTACACTGTCTATGACCACGACAGATGTCCTGACTCTCTCTCCCTTTGTGTCTCTGTGTCTCTCTGCCAGGAGTGGTACACTGTCTATGACCACGACAGATGTCCTGACTCTCTCTCCCTGTGTGTCTCTGTGTCTCTCTGCCAGGAGTGGTACACTGTCTATGACCACGACAGATGTCCTGACTCTCTCTCCCTGTGTGTCTCTGTGTCTCTCTGCCAGGAGTGGTACACTGTCTATGACCACGACAGATGTCCTGACTCTCTCTCCCTGTGTGTCTCTGTGTCTCTCTGCCAGGAGTGGTACACTGTCTATGACCACGACAGATGTCCTGACTCTCTCTCCCTGTGTGTCTCTGTGTCTCTCTGCCAGGAGTGGTACACTGTCTATGACCACGACAGATGTCCTGACTCTCTCTCCCTGTGTGTCTTTGTGTCTCTCTGCCAGGAGTGGTACACTGTCTATGACCACGACAGATGTCCTGACTCTCTCTCCCTGTGTGTCTCTGTGTCTCTCTGCCAGGAGTGGTACACTGTCTATGACCACGACAGATGTCCTGACTCTCTCTCCCTGTGTGTCTCTGTGTCTCTCTGCCAGGAGTGGTACACTATCTATGAACACAACAGGCGTCCAAGCTGCACCTCCTCGGACCTCATCATGGGGAACGAGTACATGTTCCGCGTGTACAGCGAGAACCTGGTGGGTCTGAGCGAAGAGCCAGGCCAGAGCAAGAACACAGCCGTCATCGGAAAGACAGGTGGGGGGGAGAGGGTTTGGGTACGGTGTGTCTGTGTTTGTGTATGTGTGTGTACGAGTATATGTGTGTACATCTGTGTGTGTGTGTGTGTGTGTGTGTGTGTGTGTGTGTGTGTGTGTGTGTGTGTGTGTGTGTGTGTGTGTGTGTGTGAGTGTACATCTGTGTGTGTGTGTGTGTGTGTGTGTGTGTGTGTGTGTGTGTGTGTGTGTGTGTGTGTGTGTGTGTGTGTGTACATCTGTGTGTGTGTGTGTGTGTGTGTGTGTGTGTGTGTGTGTGTGTGTGTGTGTGTGTGTGTGTGTGTGTGTGTACATCTGTGTGTGTGTGTGTGTGTCTGTGTGTGTGGGGGGGGGGTGTACATCTGTGTGTGTGTGTGTGTGTGTGTGTGTGTGTGTGTGTGTGTGTGTGTGTGTGTGTGTGTGTGTGTGTGTACATCTGTGTGTGTGTGTCTGTCTGTGTGTGTGTGTGTGTGTGTGTGTGTGTGTGTGTGTGTGTGTACATCTGTGTGTGTGTGTCTGTGTGTGTGTGTGTGTGTGTGTGTGTGTGTGTGTACAGCTGTGTGTGTGTGTGTGTGTGTGTGGGTGTGTGTTGATGTGTGTGTACATCTGTGTGTGTGAGTGCGTGTGTGGGGGGTGTATATCTGTGTGTGTGTGTGTGTGTGTGTGTGTGTGTGTGTGTGTGTGTGTGTGTGTGTGTGTGGGTGTGTGTGTTTGTGTGTGTGTGTGTGTGTGTGTTTGTGTGTGTACATCTGTGTGTGTGTGTACGTACATCTTATAACGGGCCTTTTAAATTACTCTAAAAGGAAGCCACTTTCAGAATGCAGCAATAAACTAATTGTTCTTCATATGAGAGCATATGTTCAGGTCGTATCTGAACATAAAGTCTGGCTCCTGTCTCAGAAGACACCCAGGGTGAATCTTACTTAAGTGCCCACGTGGATCTTGAAGTACTCCATTAGTGGAAGAGTGTATACATCCAAAAGCAGTTATCCAATAACAGAATAGAAGTCATTGCTCATAAAGAACATTTATTATAATAATATAAGAGATTCATTTTTTTATCAAAAACAACAAGTGAAACACAAATATATCTGTTTGTCTGGGTGATTGTGTGTGTGAGTGCATGCGTGTGTGTGTGTGTACGTGTCCATGTGCGTATGTGTGCGCGTGTTTCTCTGTTGTTTTGTGTATCCATACAATCCTCCTCTGTAGTGTGTTAAATATTGATGGTACCTCTAGCATTGAGTCCTAGCGTCCCTGAACACTTACTTGACCTACTGCCTTCCAGCTCGACTCCCACGGTTAAGTATGCATGATCCAACATGCAAACAGCTGCCGATCTCACAGCATTTAGGCCTTTGTATGTCGCGCTGTACCCTGGCCGTGTTCCAACCTTCAGAAAGGTTGGACTGAAGAACTCTTTAGTTCACCAGTCGATCCTCGAACTCAATCAGGCACTTAATCCCAGACAAAATGCACGCTGGTGGGCCATAAATGTTGGCGTCCGTTGTTGTAATGTTATGACGAATGTATGTATTTTGTGTGTGTATTTTTGGGTCCTGTCTCGGTGTCCTATTCTTGATGTCCTGTACTGATGTCTTGTGTTCCACGGACTGAGCGACGGACTTGGGGTGACCGGGCCTTCTCAGTTGCTGCCCCCACCCTTTGGAATTCACTCCCCTCCCACATCAAAGTCTCTCCAACCCTCTCTTCTTTTCAAATCTGCCCTCAAAACATACCTTTTCACACTAGCCTTCCCCACCTAACTCCCACCTTATTCTTCATGTTTAACCTCTGTTTTTCTTTTATTCCTAGTCTGTTTTACATAGTTTTGATAGGGCAATATGTAAAGCGTCTTAGAGTACCATATTAAGCGCTATATAAATTTCATTTATTATTATTATTATTATTATTGTGTGTGATGTTCGTCAGTAGAGCTGATGGGATGCAAAACCAACGTCAGACCTGCTCTGACAGTAAAGTGCTATGGGATGGCATATCGTCTGTGCCTCCGCCGTACGGCCCCTGACCTTCGCCCTGCCCCCCCCCCCCCCCAGGTCTGGACTACAACCCCCCAGAGTTCAAGGAGAAGGACGTGTCGTGTGTCCCGACGTTCACCCAGCCGCTCCTGGACCGCTCGGTGGTGGCGGGCTACAGCACGGCGATGAGCTGCTCCGTCAAAGGGTTCCCCAAGGTATCGGACACAACCGGACGGAACCGGTTCATCATACCAGACGGAACCGGTTCATCATACCAGACTGAACCGGTTCAGCCAACCAGACTGAACCGGTTCATCATACCAGACTGAACCGGTTCATCATACCAGACTGAACCGGTTCATCATACCAGACTGAACCGGTTCATCCAACCAGACTGAACCGGTTCATCCAACCAGACTGAACCAGTTTATCTTAAAAGACTAATGCAGCTCATCCAACCAGTTCATCTTTCCAGACTGAACCAGTTCATTTTTCCAGACTAAACCAGTTCATCCCACCAGACTAAACCAGTTCATCCCACCAGACTAAACCAGTTCATCCCACCAGACTAAACCAGTTCATCCCACCAGACCAAACCAGTTCATCCTCCCAGTCTAACCCAGTTCATCCTACCAGACTAAACCAGTTCATCCTACCGGTTCATCCAACCAGGTTGAACCAGTTCATCCTACCAGCTTTAACCAGGTCATCCCACCAGACTAAACCAGTTCATCCAACTAGAACAAACCCATTCATCCTACCAAACTAAACCAGTACATTCTAACAGACCAAACCA
>NC_082399.1:1623639-1626139 GCF_031168955.1 Gadus macrocephalus
CACGGACACACAAACACACACACACACGTTTTTATTTAGTCTTTTTTTCAATCCCATTTCATGCCTTTTTCTAAATGTGTATTTAATTTAATGGATCTTTGGATTTGAATTGAAAGGGAAGAAAGCAAGAGACAGAGACAGAGACAGAGACAGAGGGAGAGGGAGAGGGAGAGGGAGAGAGGGAGAGAGAGGGAGAGAGAGAGAGAGAGAGAGAGAGAGAGAGAGAGAGAGAGAGGGAGGGAGAGAGAGAGAGAGAGGGGGGGGGGGGGAGGGGGTGGGGGAGGGGGAGGGGGAGGGGGAGAGATGAAGCAACAATGCACCACGTTCTTCTTTTTATATTTTGTTCTGACTTTAGTGTGTAAGGGGCTCCGCTAGAGGAAGCTAGAGGAGGAGCGGTGTGCGTAGTGTCCGCTAGACAGACCTAGAGGTGCTGTTTGTGTACTGGCCGCTAGAGGGAGCTAAATACCGAGAGCTGCAGACGTCAGGTGACTCCCGAGCAGAGAGGAAACCGTTTAATTAGAATCTCTTGATTGTGACTTGGATATAATTTAATCTGAGCGTTAATTAGAGAGAACCTGACAACTGTAGGAGACCTCCGAGGGTGACGCTGGTTTAGTTTAACACTTTTCCCCATGCAGATACGCAAAGATACAGAGGGACTTTTTATTCATAATAATTGAATATAATAATACTACTAATGATAATAATAATTAAAATAAAACAATGATAAAAATACCATTATATATTATAGCAATATAATATAATTAATTAGATTTAATATAAATATTTTATTCATGATTTACATTTTATGTCCACCGGAAGTGACCTGATGCCCTGACAGGAAGTGAAGTGAGATAGTAACAGGAAGTGACTTTGTGATCTGACAGGAAGTGAGATGTGACAGTAACAGGAGGTGACCTGGTTCGCTGACAGGAAGTTGCGGTAGGGCAGGCTCTCCATGGTGGCGGTCATCAGCTGTGTGAAGCGAGGGCAGTCTGGACCGGGTGCCTTCAGCAGCTGGAGACGCACAACATGGCCGCCGTCGTGAGAGCACGGTCAAGGCGATGGCTCCCAGACGGGCAGTGAGACAATGTGGGTCAATCCATCGTCTGTCCACTGATCTGTGGACTCCTCCCCGGTGGGCGGTCCCTTCCACCTTTTGATTGGTCTTCCGGGAGCCTGTAGAGTTCTGATTGGTTCTCTCCCGGCCTGGAGGGATCTCTCCACTGCTGTGCACCAACACCAGGCGTGGGTCATGTGACCTCGCGGTGACCATGGTGACCTCGTGACCGCTCACCTTGTCGTGGTTTCGGGGGACGGTATGGACGGGTGCGGGTCTCCACGGTAACTGGGGGTTGATGGGAGGGGGGCGTCGGCTTGGAGGGAACATGCCAGCGAGACACGCCTGCGCGCTCATCAGCGTGCGGTCGTAGTCGGTGCTCCGCGCATACACCTGGAGAGAGAGGGCGAGAGACATAGGCCCATAGAGAGAGAGGGCGAGAGACATAGGCCCATAGAGAGAGAGGGCGAGAGACATAGGCCCATAGAGAGAGAGGGCGAGAGACATAGGCCCATAGAGAGAGAGGGCGAGAGACATAGGCCCATAGAGAGAGAGGGCGAGAGACATAGGCCCATAGAGAGAGAGGGCGAGAGACATAGGCCCATAGAGAGAGAGGGCGAGAGACATAGGCCCATAGAGAGAGAGGGCGAGAGACATAGGCCCATAGAGAGAGAGGGCGAGAGACATAGGCCCATAGAGAGAGAGGGCGAGAGACATAGGCCCATAGAGAGAGAGGGCGAGAGACATAGGCCCATAGAGAGAGAGGGCGAGAGACATAGGCCCATAGAGAGAGAGGGCGAGAGACATAGGCCCATAGAGAGAGAGGGCGAGAGACATAGATCCTCTATAGAGAGAGAGGGCGAGAGACATAGGCCCATAGAGAGAGAGGGCGAGAGACATAGGCCCATAGAGAGAGAGGGCGAGAGACATAGGCCCATAGAGAGAGAGGGCGAGAGACATAGGCCCATAGAGAGAGAGGGCGAGAGACATAGGTCCATAGAGAGAGAGGGCGAGAGACATAGGTCCATAGAGAGAGAGGGCGAGAGACATAGGCCCATAGAGAGAGAGGGCGAGAGACATAGGCCCATAGAGAGAGAGGGCGAGAGACATAGATCCTCTATAGAGAGAGAGGGCGAGAGACATAGGCCCATAGAGAGAGAGGGCGAGAGACATAGGTCCATAGAGAGAGAGGGCGAGAGACATAGGTCAATAGAGAGAGAGGGCGAGAGACATAGATCCTCTATAGAGAGAGAGGGCGAGAGACATAGGCCCATAGAGAGAGAGGGCGAGAGACATAGGTCCATAGAGAGAGAGGGCGAGAGACATAGGCCCATAGAGAGAGAGGGCGAGAGACATAGATCCTCTATAGAGAGAGAGGGCGAGAGACATAGGCCCATAGAGAGAGAGGGCGAGAGACATAGGTCCATAGAGAGAGAGGGC
>NC_082399.1:1629881-1637381 GCF_031168955.1 Gadus macrocephalus
AGCAGTTACCATTAGTTCTAAAGGTTCTACGTCTAGTTGTTCTATTAGTTATTACTAGTTATTCTAGTTATGGTTCTATAACCATAACTACTAGAATATCAATGGAAGAGAATATAAATAGTTATGGTGATTATGGTTCTAGTTGTTCTAGTTCTAATAATAGTATTGTGGTTCTAGGGGTTCTAGTTCTTCTACCAGTTGTCTGGATAGGAAAGGTCATTCCACATGCTCAGATTATATCCTTCCCTCTCTCTCTCCTCATCGCTCGCCCATAGTTAGCATTTTTTGCTAGCTGTTTACTGGAAGCTCCAAAGCAATGACTTCTCTGTGCCTACACATTCCCTTTCCCCCCTCCTTCTCTCCCTCTATACCTCACTCCCCCTCGCTTTCTCTCTTTCCCTCCCCCTCTCCCTCTCCCTCTCTTCCTCTCTCTCCCCCTTGTCTCTCTCTCTCCCTTCCCCTTGCCTCTCTCTCTCTCTCTCTCTCTCTCTCTCTTCTCTCTCTCTCTCTCTTTCTCTCTCTCTCTCTTTCTCTCTCTCTCTCTCTTGTTCTCTCTCTCTCTCCCCCTCTCTCTCTCTCTTTCTCTCATCTCTCTCTCTCTCTTGTTCTCTCACTCTCTCTCTCTCTCTCTCTCTTCTCTCTCTCTCTCTCTCTCTCTCTCTCTCTCTCTCTCTCATCTATTGAATTTCCAGTCACACAGTGGTGCAGGGGATATTTCTGCCCCCCCCACACACACACACACAACCTGCCTGATATTCAGTCTCTCTCCCTCTATGCCTCCTTTCTTTCTCTCTCCCTCCTGACTCTCTCTCTCTCTCTCTCTCTCTCTCTCTCTCTCTCTCTCTCTCTCTCTCTCTCTCTCTCTCACTCTCTCTCTCTCTCTCACGCTCTCTCTCTCTCACGCTCTCTCTCTCTATGCCTCCTTTCTTCTCTCTCCCTCCTGACTCTCTCTCTCTCTCTCTCTCTCTCCTCTCTCTCTCTCTCTCTCTCTCTCTCTCTCTCACGCTCTCTCTCTCTATGCCTCCTTTCTTTCTCTCTCCCTCCTGACTCTCTCTCTCTCCTTCTCTCTCTCTCTCTCTCTCTCTCTCATCTCTCGCTCTCTCTCTCTCTCTCTCTCTCTCTCTCTCTCCCTCTCTCTCTCTCTCTCTCTCTCTCTCTCCTTCTCTCTCTCTCTCTCTCTCTCTCTCTCTCTCTCTCTCTCGCTCTCTCTCTCGCTCTCTCTCTCACTCTCTCTTGCTGCCTTGCCAAAGCCACCCCCCATCTCAGATTTTACACACACCACCCACCCACCCACACACACACACCCACACACACACACACCCACACACACACACACACACACACACACACACACACACACACACACACACACACTGCCCTTCTTGTCATTGCATTAATGTGTACCTGTTTTGTGTGTTTGTATCTACTGGTAATAACTAGCATGTCCACTAGAGGGAGCTGTACATAACAAGCTCATGTACCACTAGCTTTATGTTCACCATTAGCCAGGACAAGCAAACGTACAGATAGCTGCATGGCAATGCTAGCCTGAGTTAGCACTCAGATTATTTTTTATTTTTACAAATGTGTTAAATATGAGCCAGAACTAAACATACTGTTGATCCAGGGGTTACTGAGATAATGGCAGATTTTCATATTTAGGGCTAATTCAAAGGGGTGGTTGTGTCTCCACAAAGCTGAGATGAGGTACCTGGAGTTAACTTAACCAAACAGACAACTTAACCAAACAGACAACTTTGCGGTTATTAAAAAAGTTGGACTTGCTCACCTCCATCCCTGATAGAAAATAACAAACAGATATCTTAAAGTTATTTCCAGTGACAATGTGTGTGTGTGTGTGTGTGTGTGTGTGTGTGTGTGTGTGTGTGTGTGTGTGTGTGTGTGTGTGTGTGTGTGTGTGTGTGTGTGTGTGTGTGTGTGTGTGTGTGTGTGTGTGTGTGTGTGTGCGTGTCTGTCTATGTGTAAAAAATAAATCCTAGTGTCACAGTATCTTAGCAACTGCTTCCATCTCCTTGGAGACAAGACCTGGCATCATTTCCCGTTCGTGTGTGTATATTATGTGTCTCACAGCTACAGTGTAAATAAACCCCGTTCTTAATCATTATATGCTTTGTATTGTAGACATATAGTTATAAGTTGTCAAGCAGACAAGGTGGTTTAGGGTCACAGAGATTACGTTATTAGTTTATGATGCTTATTATTATTTAACGCATATAAATAGAACCTGTATTTATACAGAGAGTTCACAAGAGTCCCAGCATTCCTCTACAGTGAGGCCATGTGTACAGACAATTAAAAAACACCTCCATAGCAAAAAATTGCAAAGCAAATAAATAACAGATAAAAGAGAATTACAATGGAATTCACTAAGTAATAACCAGGGTAATGACCATCAAGACCACCTTCATAACAACAACAACAGCAACAACAACAAAAAATGTTACCCTCAACCTGTTTGAGTATTTGAGCTACACCAGGACCTCTACGGCTTCTGTCTTGAGTCAACAGGTGTCTAGCCGCGGACTCTTCTCGAGGGATAGATCGACTCTAAACCTCAACGCCCACCTGGAGCTGAGGGAACGCGGCAATCTGCTTCCACCTAGTGGTCAAATAGTGACAATACAACCATGATGTTTAACTGGTCAACTGGTGGGCTAACCCTGACGGCCTTAATATATCTCGGTGTCCAAAGAACCTCAAAGATCCACGTCGCTACTTACAGGCCTGTAAACTCCCGGCTTGGCAGTCACGGACCCACTCTTTTGCATAGAGGAATGGGCATTTTGTTTTAGAAAGCACGCTTGACCTTGACCTTGGAAAAAACAAAACAGTGTATTTTCAGTTAACCACGATATACAAAGTACAAACCACCTTCAGCAGTACATTTGAAGTATTGTTACGTCTTTTACACATGGTTATATTCATTTTCCAACACATGTTCATGGAGCAGACTCTGTCTCGGGTTTCCATTGCGAAGTTGCTCGTTGGTTTATGAACTCGGGACGAAAACAGTGTACCACTTGCCTGACATCGCCAGACTGTTTTTAAAATGCCTATTAGGCCGTGATCACATCTAGCGATATTCGCAATAGGGAAAAGTTGAGCCGACCATTTTAAAAAAAAAAGAAAAAAGAAGCTGGCAGCGTTTTTTGCCGTAAAAGCGCCAAAAGAGCGTTTTTTCTATCGCCTAGCAACGAACCCAATGCAGACCCGACGTTACTCGCCTGCTACGTTTCCAGGCTAGAGCCCATCAGACACGTCGTAGATCTTGACATGTTCTGTAATTAAAAGTATTAATCGCTCCACCGGCACTTTCCCGAGTGAATTGTCCGCCATTGTTTCCTGTTTTGACAGTTGAGAGTTTCCTTCTTGACAAACTGTCCATGTTCCGCTTGTGATTGGTCAGTTGCCCAAAAGACGCCCGACGTCGGCCGCTTTCCTCCTAAAAGTTGAACTTTTCTCAACGCTCCGTATGGCAGAAAAAAACGGGAGAGGCGTTTAAAAAAACAGGCGTGACTTTTTCCAGAAACGCTCTGCTCCATAGGAATACAATGTAAAACAAGCACTGGCAGATGTGAACACGGCCTTAGGCCGTGTTCACATCTAGTGTTTTTTTGTAATAGGGAAAAGTTGAGCCAACCGATTTAGAGAGCCGATAGTGTTTTTTCTATCGCCTAGCAACGAACCCATTCTAGACCCGACGTTACTCGCCTGCTACGTATCCAGGCTAGAGCATGTTCTGTAATTAAAACTATTAAGCGCTCCCATAGGGTGTTCCTCTCTAAAGTAAACTCTCAAACTAACCGCCATTATGTAAACGGTTAGCCCGGTGACCAGGGCCAGGTCTGCTGGACGTCTGTTTGAATGGGAGAGGCGCCTCCCTCACGCACCACCCAGAGCAAATCAAACATCAGCTCTCAGATTCATCTGGTCCCCAGCGTAGGACACTGCCCCCCTGTGGCCCGGCGGGGTAGTATAACGGCAGGCAGCTCAGCGAGGTCTGCATCGTTTCTCTGTTCTATCGTGGTCCTTCAGAAACAATTAGATATGTTGTGCTTTTTTAAAGTCTACTAGTGCAAGGCTGAGTTGGCGTTCGCTGTTGCCAGCCACTTAAGCACTTACAGATCCAAACTCTCTGCAACATGATTGGTCAAAACAAACATGAAGCAGACGAAAGTGAAACACAACGTCACCAAGATTTGAGTCTGTCTAATATCAGACTTTACCTGAATAATCTTAAGTCTGATAGTGAGACTATGTTTAGCCTAACCTGAACACCCTTACCTTGAACCTTTAGATCGACTAACCCAAACACCTGTTAGCTAACCTTCAAACAAGCTTACCCATCACTAAACACGCACAGTGGGAGACGACGACAACAACAACAACTTGGAACCATACAATGGATACAAGTGAATGAGATGCAGTTAGGTGTTATGTACGCAGTGGCCAACAGAGGGTGACAGACCTAAATGAACCTCATGTTCACTTTAGTGAATGAGATGCAGTTAGGTGTTATGTACGCAGTGGCCAACAGAGGGTGACAGACCTAAATGAACCTCATGTTCACTTTAGCAGTACCAGTCACTGCTCCTCCATCTCTCCCTCCGTCTGGGCTCTTCCTCTCCTCTTCCCCGTACCTCCCGATCACTCTGAACCATCCATCCTTCCATCCCTCGCAGGGGAGAGGGGAGGAGAGAGAGGAGGGGAGGGCAGAAGAAGAGAGGGGAGGAGAGGGGAGGAGAGGGGAGGGGGTGTTGAGGAGAGGGGAGGAGGACAGCAGAAGGGAGGGGGTGCAGGAGAGCCATGACGCTATCGGAGGCTGCAGTAAGAAGCTGCTGCTGCTAGCATCGCCTGACAGGCTACAAGCTAGCTGCTAATAAACTGGCCTGGACGAGACAGACAGAGAGACAGGTAGTACAGCAGCATGACAGACGGGTGGTGAAGTCAATCTGAATGACTGATGGGAAGTGAGACAGGTGGTGATGATACATTCTGTAGCGCAGCTCGATAGATTGCTTCCTCTGGAGAGGAGACTAGCAACGCTACATTCCGGTTGCAACTGACACACACAGCCACACACACACACACACACACACACACACACACACACACAAACACACACACTCACACCCACACCCAGGAGGAGTATCCGGGGCCGGTGTCTTGGGGCTCCAGAAGAAGGGTGAGTTTAATTAATAGTTCACCTGTGTGTGTGTGTGTGTGTGTGTGTGTGTGTGTGTGTGTGTGTGTGTGTGTGTGTGTGTGTGTGTGTGTGTGTGTGTGTGTGTGTGTGTGTGTGTGTGTGTGTGTGTGTGTGTGTGGGTGTGTGTGTGTTGGTATGTGTGGGTGTGTGTGTACTTTGGTATTTGCATGTTTTAAGAGAAAGTTTACGTGAGACAACTAGATGAGCACACATGCCGTCTGTCTCTCTGACGGCCTTGTGTTGTGTATGCAATGTTTGAGGTACAGCTGATGCTATATTGTGTTGTCATGGAAACTAATGGGTCCAAGTTCCTGTTGTGACAGGTAGTAGGACGGTTCTCTTCATTAAGTCTGATTCGATAACTCACTAATTTGTGTGTGTGTGTGTGTGTGCGTGTGTGTGTGTTTGTGTGTGTGTGTGTGTGTGTGTAGCCTGAGTGATGGTTGATCGTCAGGTGGTGTGACGCTCTACGTGCGGTGGAGGGGGGAGGGGCATGGCCAAGAGGGGAGGGGGGCGGCGAGGGAGGGCCGACCAACCTGACGCCATGGCAACGCTCCAGGCAGCCAATGAGGAGCTCCGAGCCAAACTCACCGACATTCAGATAGAACTACAAAATGAAAAAACCAAGGTAATACCCATTACTTAAACTAGTACTACTAATACTACCATTATGCATATAGTACCCACTTATTCTAATACTCATAGTACCAAAACTACTTGTACAATCAAAATATATAATATATGCATTGTTGTTAATATAGTTTAAGAGTCGTCTAGAGAGAGAGAGGGCCAATACTGTATCTGTATACAGTGTATCTGAGTAGCAATACAATTCATGTTAATAAATATACATAATACATAGAATAAATGTTATTTATATTATGTGTTTATCTCAGGTGAGTCATATAGAGAGACAGAGAGGACCCAGGTTGTGTGTTTGTATATATATAGTATACACATAGTATAAATATATAGTATATGTATATATATAGTATATTTATGGTATGTATTCCCCAGGTGAGCCGTATAGAGAGGGAGCGGACCCAGGAGCTGAAGGCGGAGCATCACCGCGCGACGGTCGCCCTGACGGAGCTCCGTACTAAACTCCATGACGACAAGGTCAAGGAAGTGGCCGTCACAAGGGAGACGTTGCTACGACAACACGAGATGGAGCTGATGAGGGTGATCAAGATCAAAGACGGGGAAATCCAGAGGCTGAACGGCCTGGTGTTCACGCTGAGGGATGACTCCACGGACAAGGTATGGCCCCCTGGGTGACTGGCCCCCTGGGTGACTGGCCCCCTGGGTGACTGGCCCCCTGGGTGACTGGCCCCCTGGGTGACTGGCCCCCTGGGTGACTGCCCCACTGGGTGACTGGCCCCCAGGGTGACTGGCCCACTGGGTGATTGGCCCACTGGGTGACTGGCCCCCTGGGTGACTGCCCCACTGGGTGACTGCCCCACTGGGTGACTGGCCCCCTGGGTGACTGGCCCCCTGGGTGACTGGCCCACTGGGTGACTGGCTGCCTGCCCATCTGTCTGGCGGTCTTTCTGTTTTTCCCTGTCTGACTGACAACCTGACGGTCTGGTCAACTGTCAGCCTGCCTGTCTGTCTGCCTGTCTGTCTTCCTGTGAGACTTACAACCTGTTGGTCTGACTTCCTGTTTGACCACCTTCTCTCATTAGCCAGGCTATGAGTCTGTACCTTCCTCTATAGCTATGAGTCTGTACCTTCCTCTATAGCTATGAGTCTGTACCTTCCTCTATAGCTATGAGTCTGTACCTTCCTCTATAGCTATGAGTCTGCCAGGTCCTGTCTCTAGTTCTGTACTGGTTCCTCTACACCTGTCTCTGAGTCTGTACTGGTTCCTCTACACCTGTCTCTGAGTCTGTACTGGTTCCTCTACACCTGTCTCTGAGTCTGTACTGGTTCCTCTACACCTGTCTCTGAGTCTGTACCTTCCTCTACACCTGTCTCCGAGTCTGTACTGGTTCCTCTACACCTGTCTCTGAGTCTGTACCTTCCTCTACACCTGTCTCTGAGTCTGTACTGGTTCCTCTACACCTGTCTCTGGTTCTGTACTGGTTCCTCTACACCTGTCTCTGGTTCTGTACTGGTTCCTCTACACCTGTCTCTGGTTCTGTACTGGTTCCTCTACACCTGTCTCTGGTTCTGTCCCGTCTCCCCACCAGGTGAGGTGTGTGTTGCTCGCGGAGGCCCGGGAGGAGGCGCGCCGGGGCTGGGAGGCGGAGAGGAGCCGGCTCCAGCAGGAG
>NC_082399.1:1644881-1675440 GCF_031168955.1 Gadus macrocephalus
TAATGTCTGTTCTTGTGACATAATTCATGTTATGTGTGATACTATGTGTGTTACGTATTAATTAATGCATTTTATGTGTGAAATTATGTCTGTCACATATTATGCAATGTTTGATGTGTGTGATGCGATGTCTGTTTTGTGGTGGTGTCACATTTTGTTTCAGAACCTCTCCAATGAGGAGCAGGTTGTCGTTATCCATGCCAGAAATGTTCTCACGCTGGCTGAGAAGGTAAGATGACCTGGCAAAACCAACTTCACTGACCTAGCCAACAAACAGCTGCTTGCTAAAACCAATTGAGCCTAGCCAACAAACCATCGTTAGCAGACACCACCTCAAGCTAAAACCAACCCAAACCATGGCTAGATAGCCTTGCTTAATGTTGACCTAGAAAACTGCTAGTGATAGACTAAGTCGGTCTGTCTGTTTTTCTTAGTGGTTGGAGTCCATTGAAGGGACCAAGTCCACTCTACAACAGAAGATGTTTGATATCGAGAGTGAAAAGGTACGCGCAATGATTGTGTTAGCAGTATTGAGTGTGCATTTAAAAAAAGGGTGAGTTAAGACTGGTGAGGCCTTCATAGTTGCATGAGTACTCAAGATGAAGTCAAGTGCACTATTAATTCTTAGTACGAGTTTCTGTAGTCTGACATTTATATTCGTCCCTGGTGCGTGTATGTGTGTGTTAAAGGATCTCTTCAGTAAACAGAAGGGCTATCTGGACGAGGAACTAGATTACAGGAAGCAGTCTATGGACCAGGCCCACAAGGTGAGTCCTCCCCTGGCTTCACCTGTTTTCACCTGTCGTGTCCTGACGCTCTCACCAAACGGGTAACATTCACCGTCCCACTGACGCGCTGATGTCTATCCGTCCGTCCCTCTCTGTCTCCCCCCCCGCCCCCCTGTGTATCGACCCGTCTGTCCCCCCGTCCAGAGGATCATGGAGCTGGAGGCCATGCTGTTTGATGTCCTGCAGCAGGTGGGGGCCGCGGGTTTCGGCGGTTGGAGGGAGGGGGGTGCGGGGGCGTCTGCGTGGAGGATGGAGGGCTGGAAGGCGGAGGGGTGCCGCCTGTCAGAGCTGCTGGCGGACGAGGACCGCGAGGGGCTGCAGAGGGCCATGGAGCAGTGGAAGAGAGCCCTGATGGTGGAGCTGCGCGAGAGGGACGTCCTGATCCTCAGGGAAAGGATGGACATGCTGCACCACGCACAGCAGGTGGGCTAGGCTAACGCGACGCTAACAATATACACATCACAGTAGGTAGACCATGCTAACGCTACACCAACGCTACACTAACAATGTACTGCTAATGGCATTACATTTTACTACACAGAAGGTAGGCTACGCTACGCTATAATGCTAATGCTATACAACCCATAGGTAGGCTACGCTATGCTATACTGCTAATGCTTTGCAACACAGCAGGTATGCTATGCTATGTTATACTGCTACACTATACAATACAGTTAGGCTACGCTATGCTATACTGCTGATGCTATGCAACACAGCAGGTAGGCTACACTAATGCTACTCATGCTACGTCTTACGCTAGACAACATGACAGTTAACCTTATGGTACACTGCATCTGTGCGTGTGTTTGTGTGTCCAGAGGAACAAGGAGTTGGAGGAATGGATAGAAGCACAGAAACGACAGATCAAACAACTAGAAGAGAAGGTATGAATCCTAGTCAGGATTCAGCGACGTCACACTATTCTCTGAGGATTCTCGTAACATGTTTGATGTTTGTAACCGGGGACAACACTAACACCTGTCTTTTTCTTTCCCGCTCAGTTTTTATTTTTATTTTTATTCTTTTCTCTGGCCTTCATCCTCTGGTCCTAAAGCGGCGGTGAGTCCTCCATAACTCCAAGCCCCACTGCTACCGAACCCCTAACATCTCACCCTGAACCCCAAAGCCCGACCTCCCACCTGTGACCTCTAACCCCAAACCATAACTCCAAACCCTGAGCTCCGACATGTAACCTCCGACCCTCCCAACCCTCTAGCTCTAACCCAGAACCTCTAATAACCAAAACCTCTTAAGGTACGGCCACACCAAACGCGTTACCCGCGTACCACGCGTATAAAATCGGCAATTTTTCCATAGGGAAGCATTGGTGTACGCGCGTATGAGGTGCGTACACGCGTATCATGCGTACCAAGCAACATTTTCCTCGCGTTAGGGGCGTATGAGGCGTGTAAATATACGCGCGTACGCGAGGAGTTCAAAAAATTGAACTTTTTACGCTCATACGCGTGATACTTAGCCGCAATAGCCAATCAGCGTGGAGCTTGACCCGACGTCACTGGCAGAGAGTAGTGACCCTTGCACAGAAGCATACGGCCGACATCTTTCTTTATTCTGGGTGGAAATAGTAACATAGTTACGCCATTAAATGCGTTTATGGAAACATTTTTAGCGAGAAATGTGCATTTTACTTTCATAATGTTCACTCGGTGAATGTGAAGGATGTTTGGTTTGATAGTTATGACGAAGAGTGAACGCTCCGTTCACTTGCATGGACAGAGTCTCTGGTTGCTAAGCAACCTCAACGTCTTGGCGGACTATTTCTCTGCCGATCAACACTACGAATGCTGGAAACACACCAGACACACCATGTGAAGTTATTTAACCCGATTATTGTTATTTATATCCGAGATTATTTAATCTAACCCGATCCAAGCTCTATCATGCACCCAGACACGGCGGCGTTTGGGTTTCCTTCCTCGGACTCCTAAATCCAGCGCAGCCACAGGCGCGTAGCTGCGTATGTAGGACCATTTTTGACACAAAATGGTCAAGCAACATTTTAGCTGCGTTACGCGCGTACATGGTACGCGGGATACGCTTTTGGTGTGTCCGCACCTTTATCCTGCCTGCAATCTCAAACCCATAACATCTAATAACCATAACCTCTGACCTCTACCCCTAAACTTCTAACCTCTTCTAACCTTCAACCTCCCAACCTCTCACTCTGACCTCTAACCCCTAACCCTCAACAACTTACCTCAAACGTCTCACCTTTGTCTATGACTTAGTATATGTGTATATGTATATTCAGAAACATACACACTAAACTGACATGGTCTCTGTGTGTCTGCTGCCTGCAGGCCACCAGAGGGCAGTCTGTATTTGAACCAGCGGCTACAGACTCTGGGGGAGGGGCCTATCGCCCCGCTAGCCCTGACGAGAAGACCACCGGCCAATCACAAACTGTCTCAGCGTGGCTGACACTTATTCCTGTTCCAGCCACTTCCCAGCCAATCGGAGCACAGACAGAATCCCAAGCTGGTTCTGACACGTTGGCCTGCCGAGAAGTGGGCGGGGTTTGGCGGTAAAAACGTGGTTACCATGCCAACTCTGCATTGGAGCAGTTCAAAAGGACCCAAGTTCGTAAAGACACCGGTTTATTGAAAGCCTGGTTTATAAAGACTATATTCCGTCTTCTGTACAAGAAGAGCCACAGAGAGAACCTTATAATAGTATTAAAGACCTTTATTTTGAGAATGACTATGCACACTTTAGAAGGAAGACAAGGATTGTGTCCTCCCGGTTGGTTTCAAATGGCAGCCCTCTCTCCACCTGCCAGAGGCTTTTGGTGGAGCTTAAAGTTCACGGGAGCAAAATTTGATGGAGGCAATTCTGAGCTGAAGCAGAGCACCACGTCCTTCGTCGTCAGGGTCTTCACACAGCATGCAGAAGAACCACAAGATCGTCCCAAACCAGGGACAACCAGGGACCACCAGAGACCACCAGAGACCACCACAGACCACTAGAGACCACTATAGACCTTCTACCTGGGTAACAGCCAGTCCAGGGTCCTGATAACTCACCTCTGGTCAGGAGGAACCTCTCCTGCTTTTCCATCAGTGCAGGACAGGTACATCTGGAACACGAGACCTGCCAACCCGTGTTGAGATCCTTTGTCCGGATCCAGTCTCAAGAACCTGTCTTCAAATTCTGTGTTCAGAACCCGTGATTCAAAGCGGATTCGGAGCAGGGCAGGGAAGGACTCCTAAGAGTTCATGCCAATCCAGGAACCGTCGTGGACTCGTGTCCACCCCAGACGTGAGCTTGCATCGAGGCCAACGGACACAGACCGGCACTATTGGAAAAGGAGGAGGAACTGGAGTATGAAGGGAAACCGCTCGGAGCCCAGACCAGAGCTCTCCCCTTCCCCCTCCCATCCCCCTCACCCCTCCCTCTCCCCCACCCCCTCCCCCTCCCCGCCATTCCCTAATATCTTCTATACTGTGGACGATGCACACTGCGTCCACATGTCTCTCTCCTTGGTGCTTGACTCCTGCAGAAGCCAAACTAGTTTAGGTTTGGTGTTTTTTAATTTGGTTTGATTCCCCACACGGTGCTCCTATCCTTCTGTAAGGAGGTGAGAAAATGCATTGTTTTAAATGGAAGCTGACGCCAGGCGACGCTGTGATGGTGGGAAATCATGTCTGGGATAGATGAAGATGATTCTGGTATTTTATTATGGGATGTATAGAGAATAAACACAGATCCACTGGTGGTCCAAGTTTCTTCTTGATATCGGGGTTTGTATTTTTTTAAATATATATGAACATCTAAACTTCATAACAATGACATATCTTAATCGTAGCTGTTAAATAATCGAAGCGACACCCAGACAAGCAGAGTGTGTGTCTGTGTCTGTTTGAGGGTGTGTGTGTGTGTGTGTGTGTGTGTGTGTGTGTGTGTGTGTGTGTGTGTGTGTGTGTGTGTGTGTGTCTTTTTGAGGGTGTGTGTGTGTCTGAGTCTGTGTCTGTGTTTGTGGGGGGGCCGGGGGTTCTGGTGACATGTTGAGAGACAGGACATGTTATTTAACAGACAGGAAAGAAGAGATTCTCACAAACACACTCACATGTACATGCACGTGTACACACACAGAAATCTACAGTTGACCCGATTCTCGAACACAATCTCTTGCAGCCTCTTTCTCCCTTCCTCTCCGCCTAAACATCTCTCTGCTCACCTCCACTCTCTTTCTTCTTCTATAGTCCTCTCTACTCTCCTACTCTCATTATCTCTTCTCCTGTCCTCCTCCTACCCCTAGTTTTCCTTCCCTTCTCCTCTGCTCAGCTGCACTCCCTTATAACTCTCGACAGGCGAGTCTTACGAGCAGGGATTCTCTCTCTCTCTCTCTCTCTCTGTCTCTGTCTCTCTCTCGCTCTCTCTCTCCCTCTCTCTCTCCCTCCATCCCTCTCTCTCCCTCGCTCTCTCCCTCAAATGGTACTTTGCTCCGCCTCTCAGCCACATAGGACTCTGACCTCTCTCTCTCTCTCTCTCTCTCTCTCCATCTCACTCTCCTCTCTGCGATTCACACAATCTCCTCATTCATCTTCATTTCTCAGTCTCTCTCCATCCTATTCATTCTCTCTCTCTCCATTACTCTCTTTCTCTATCTTTCAATAATCCATCTCTCCACATCTCTCCATCTCTCCTCCATCCATCTCACTCTGTCCCCTCACCACTCGGTATCCTTCCATCTCTCTTCCGTCCATCTCTCTCTCGCTCTCTCTCACTCCGTCCCCCCCCATGTCTGACCGGGGTGTCCTCTCCCGGGAGGACGATGAGTGCTCCCTGCTCTCTCGCCTGGGGTCCGACTCCCCCCGGCCGCGGGTCAAGTACGGGGGGATGTTCTGCAGCGTGGAGGGGGCGTTCGAAAACAAGACGCTGAACTTTGAGTCCTTCAGCCCGGCCAGCCAGCGCAGAGCCCCCCCCACCCGGACCCCGCGCTGGGACCCCGACTACTACAGCGACACCGCCTCCGCCTGCGGACCCCCCAACCCCCCCAGCAGCGCCCCGAGGAGAGAGCCCGCGTCGGGCTGCGACGCTCGTACGAGCCTCGTCAAGAAACAGGTAAGCTAACCAGCTAACCAGCTAACCAGCTAACCAGCTAACCGCTAGACCCTAACTATCCTCCTAACCTTAGAATCAGAACTGTATCCTCAGGAATACCTTCTATCCCCTAACTATAGCTATAACCCTGTACATCATAACCCTATCCCCAGGAATAACTACTAAACCCTTATTATAACCATAACCCATAACATAATAACCCTGACCCCAGGAGAAGCTTCTAACCCCATACAATGACCCCTAACTAATCGCTTACATAATCACAACCCTTATTCCAGACCTAACCTCTAACTCCACACTATCACCCTCACCTACCTAACCCATAACATCATAGCCTCAGCCTCAGGAATAACCTCTAACCCCTAACTATAACCATAACTCAACCCCTAACATTATAACCCTATTCCCAGGAATAACCTCTAACCCCTAACGATAACCCTATCCTACCTCACCGCTGACATCATCACGTCGAGCCACACCCCTAACCCACCTCATATCACAACCATCATTTTGTGGTACTCGTATAATTTAAACTTCAACATGTTACTATATTTAGTTGGTAACACTGGCAGAAGTAGGCATTAACAAACTAAACGGTCTTATATCTAACTAATGGTGTTCATGTTTACTAGGGTGTTAACATATAAGACATTTAATCCAAACCCTAACCCCAACCCCTTGCTAATGCTATATAAAGATGCTTATCCTGCAATGACAAATGCTAATTAATGGTTTATTAATGTACCCTCATGTAAAGTGTTATAATAAATAGTCAAATCTCTAATTATGTTTTGTCCCATGGGGATTGAATCATCGTTACCATGGTATTGTCATAATCCCTGATGTCCTTCTACCACAGCAGGTAAGTTTCATCAATTACAAAATAATTTCCTCTCCCATCCTCCCCTCCTTCTCCCTCCCCTCCCCTCCTCCTCCCTCCCCTCCCCTCCTTCTCTCCCCCGTCTCTCTCTCCTCTCCTCTGAATATTAAACAGGGCTAGATACCCAGAAGGGGCGTGGCCGTGCGCGCCTGGTGCTGAACACATTGTCTCGCGTGATCACGTCGCGGTTCTCCGGTAAAAGAGAACAATCAGCATCCCACCGGTAGCGCCTCCTATCCTTTCCTTTACCCGTCTCCTCCTTTTTTTAACCGGACTATAAGCATGTCTTTCCCCGCCAAGAAGACCAACAACAAGCCAGCGGTAGGTCAGACAGAACGACTCGAAATCACTGCAACGACGTCAAAGCAACCGCGTCCTTCCAACCCGGGCGGCGGTACAATGAGCGGTTCACCCGCCGGCTCCGTGCAGTTGAACCGGCCCGGTGGTATCCCACCAGAGTAGCGGGTGTAGCCGGCTGAACCGTGGGGGGTGTTGCCGGTGTGCTCTGCGATGAAAATACTATTTAGCGATTTAGAGATTTCGCGTCGCTTCACCGGTTTATAAATCTCTGTCTGCATCTTGAGATGCAGACAGGGATGTTTAAACCGGTGAAGTCCCTTCCTCTATCTCATGCTCTCCATCCCTCTCGCTCTTTCTCCCTTCCTCTTTCTCTCTCCGTCTCTCTTTGTCCTTAGGCTAAGGAACCTTTCTTCAGTCTCCTTGTCAGTCTGCATCACTCTCTCTTTTATACTCAGTGCGTGTGTGTGTGTGGGGTGGGGGGGGGGGATGGGGCTAGGGAGGGTGGGTGTGGGTTATTTTTTCAGGACAGTAATGACAAGATAACTCTGACGTGGCCTAGATTGTGTCTGTGTGTGTCCGTTTGTGACCTACATCCCAGAGATGGGAGACTGAAACACACAACCATCCTATGAATACAGCTCTGTGTTCAAACCTAACCAACAGAGTTCTGATTTTTTTCAGTCCTTTAACACATTTACCGTCCGCCCTTTACCAGAGTTACAGTTTGGGTTTATCACATCTACAATCTGTCCTTTATCACATCTACAATCTGTCCTTTATCACATCTACAATCTGTCCTCTATCACAGTTACAGTCTGTCCTCTATCACAGCTACAGTCTGTCCTTTATTCCAGCTACAGTCTGTCCATTATTCAAGCTACAGTCTGTCCTTTATTCCAGCTACAGTCTGTCCTTTATTCCAGCTACAGTCTGTCCTTTATTCCAGCTACAGTCTGTCCTTTATCACAGTATATCGCCCCCCCCCCTGACTAGTGTAGTCTCAATAAATCCCCTTAGTGCTGACTGACTTTTGCTGACCTCACATTTCTTTGTATCCAGGGCGACCGCATGATCATCAAAGGAGGGAAGATCGTCAACGACGACCAGTCTTTCTACGGAGACATTTACATCGAGGATGGAGTCATCAAGTAACAACCAGATTTACATAATCAATATCTACAGATAGATCAAAGCATCACATCATCAATAACTACACATAGGTCCAAGTATTACTCATTAATAGCAACAGATAGATCCAATCATTCATTACATCATCTATAACTCCAGATAGATCCAAGTATTCCATATCAATATCTCTGGATGATCCCAGCATTGCACCATCAATACATCCAGGTTTAACCACGATTAGTGAGGGTCGGGATTAATAGAATTAAACACCCGCTGGTCTCCGACACAAATTCTAATCTGGGGGCAACACGATCAAACTCAGAGAAAGTGGCTCTGTTCCTTCTGGCTAGCCGGGTTAAAAGAACATTTCTTCCAATTGGATTAAACTGGCATCCTTCATACTGAAACCTCAACTGTGCATGTTGGTATTCCTCGTGTAGATATTTATTTTCCTTTATTTATATTTATGTAATGTATTGTTGTATGCAATGTAATGTTTGCCTTGTGGGCCTCGAGCCTGTATTAAAGTTTATATATAGTAGGCAGAACATATATATATATATATATATATATATATATATATATATATATATAGTGTGTGAGATGGCTCCATTACAAGACTCCTATACTGGTACAAGCCTGCCTTCCATGTTGTGAAAAGACTCCTGTAAGGTCAACAGCTTGAATGGGTCATCTAACTTCTAAGATATAATGAACGCATAACTTGTTATCCATACGTTAGTCTCCCAACACTCTATCACCTAGCACCTGGCTAAAGTCATGGAAATACAAAACCGCATTCTGAACACGGGTTTGGGCACATCTCAGGTTCCAGCTGTACCCGCCCTGATGGAAAGGCAGCATTAGTAAAATACCTGTCAGACGCCAGGTCGGGTGATGGGTTCAACCAGGAGGTGTGTGAGCGGTGACTTAGTGAGTGAGTGAGTGAGTGAGTGAGTGAGTGAGTGAGTGAGTGAGTGAGTGAGAGAGAGAGAGAGTGAGTGAGTGAGTGTGTGAGCGGTGACTTAGTGAATGAGTGAGTGAGTGAGTGAGTGAGTGAGTGAGTGAGTGAGTGAGTGAGTGAGTGAGTGAGTGAGTGAGTGAGTGAGTGAGTGAGTGAGTGAGTGAGTGAGTGAGTGAGTGAGCGGTGACTTAGTGAGTGAGTGAGTGAGTGAGTGAGTGAGTGAGTGAGTGAGTGAGTGAGTGAGTGAGTGAGTGAGTGAGTGAGTGAGTGAGTGAGCGGTGACTTAGTGAGTGAGTGAGTGAGTGAGTGAGTGAGTGAGTGAGTGAGTGAGCGGTGACTTAGTGAGTGAGTGAGTGAGTTACGATCGCTGCGTTGGTGTGAAGGCAGATCGGAGAGAAGTTGATCGTTCCCAGCGACGTGAGGACCGTGGACGCGTACGGCTCCATCGTCATCCCGGGAGGGCTGGATGCTAACACCAGCCTGCACGCGCCCCAGGGGGGCATGCACCCGGCGGACGACTTCTACCACGGGACTAAAGCTGCCCTGGCTGGAGGGACCACCATGATCAGTAAGACGACCTCCAGCCATCGACTGACACCTACTGACGACCACACACTCATCTACTGACCCCTACACACTCACCCACTGACGACTACACACTCATCTACTGACGCCTACACACTCATCTACTGACGACTACACACTCACCTACTGACGCCTACACACTCATCTACTGACGCCTACACACTCATCTACTGACGCCTACACACTCATCTACTGACGACCACACACTCATCTACTGACGACCACACACTCATCCACTGACGCCTACACACTCATCTACTGACGCCTACACACTCATCTACTGACGCCTACACACTCATCCACTGACGCCTACACACTCATCTACTGACGACTACACACTCATCTACTGACGACTACACACTCATCTACTGACCCCTACACACTCACCCACTGACGACTACACACTCATCTACTGACGACTACACACTCATCTACTGACGCCTACACACTCATCTACTGACGCCTACACACTCATCCACTGACCCCTACACACTCATCTACTGACGCCTACACACTCATCTACTGACGACCACACACTCATCCACTGACGCCTACACACTCATCTACTGACGACTACACACTCATCTACTGACGACTACACACTCATCTACTGACGCCTACACACTCATCTACTGACGCCTACACACTCATCTACTGACGCCTACACACTCATCTACTGACCCCTACACACTCATCTACTGACCCCTACACACTCATCTACTGACGACTACACACTCATCTACTGACGCCTACACACTCATCTACTGACGCCTACACACTCATCTACTGACGCCTACACACTCATCTACTGACGACCACACACTCATCTACTGACGACTACACACTCATCTACTCATCTCCAACCTACCCCACATGAGATCAACTGGACGTCATCCCCTCTTGTCCCCAGTCGACCACGTGCTCCCTGAGCCGGGGACTAGCCTAATGGCCGCGTACGACCAGTGGAGGGATGTGGCGGACCGCAGGGCGTGCTGCGACTACTCTCTGCACATGGACATCACGCGGTGGCATGACGGTCTCTACGAGGAGATAGAGAGCCTGGTCAAGGACAAAGGTGTGTTTGAGTTGTGTGCCTTTGCATCGTCACTGTATATTCGATTGTATGCAGTGATATTAATTGTGTGTTTCATGTCTCAGGGGTGAATTCCTTCCTTCTCTTCATGGGCTACAAAGACAAATATCAGAGCTCCGACTCTCAGGTAGGAAAACGCAACATTGTTTTTTGCACCAGAGTTATACAGTATTCTGTACTAGGGTTATAGAGTATTCTGTACCACGGTTATAGAGTATTCTGTACTAGGGTTATACAGTATCCTATTTAAGGGCTAGACAGAAGAATGTACTAGGGTTAGAAAGTATTCAGTACCAGGGTTAAACAGTATTCTGTACCAGGAACAGGGTTGAGCAACATTCTGTACTCAGGTTAAACAGTTTCATGTACCAGGGTTAAACAGCCCCGTCCTGGGGTTAGACAGTGAGCTGTGCCAGGGTCAGACAGCACTCCGTCCTGGGGTTAGACAGTGAGCTGTGCCAGGGTCAGACAGCACTCCGTCCTGGGGTTAGACAGTATGCTGTGCCAGGGTCAGACAGTACTCTGGTGTCTTCCAGATCTATGAGGCCTTCCAGGCCCTGAGAGATCTGGGAGCCATCGCCCAGGTCCACGCGGAGAACGGAGACATCATTAGTGAAGTAAGAGCCTTTCCCACCATAAGATTAAATATTGAAATACCCGTCTCCAAGGAGGAAGAACGGTCGTCATGGACACAAATAAGATTAATTATTGAGATGAATAAAGAGATTTAATTTCAGGAGCAGAAGAAACTCCTGGAGCTGGGAATTACTGGCCCTGAGGGACACGCCATGTCCCACCCTGATGAGGTAGACACACACACACACGCACGCACGCGCACACGCAGACACACAAACTAGCACACAGTTCTAGGTGTGCAAGGTCGTATGTAAAGGTGTGGGCGTTACAGGTGCTATACAGGTGTATGTGTGTGTGGCGTACAGGTGTGTACTGGTCTGTGGGCCGTACAGGTTTGTGTCGTGATATCCAGGTGTGTATAGGTGTGTGTTGTGGTATACAGGTGCCTTGTACTGTATAGGTGCGTACATCTGTGTTGGGTCCGACAGGTGTGTGTTGTGGTGTACAGGTGCCTTGTAGTGAACAGGTGTTTACAGGTGTGTCGTTGTGTAAAGGCATGTATTGTGGTCTGCAGGTGTGTTCAGATGTGTGCTTTGTTCTACAGGTGGAGTGCGAGGCGGTGTTCCGGGCGCTGACCATCGCCAAGCAAGCCAACTGTCCACTTTACGTAACCAAGGTGATGAGCAAGGCGGCGGCCGATGTCATCGCGAAAGCCAGGAAGAAGGGTAAGCTCTACTTCCCGTTGGGACACCAAAACGTGTGGCGGAACTCACCCCATGTTAATCACGCACCTCTCCTCCAGGTATGGTCGTGTTTGGGGAGCCAATCGCAGCCGGCCTTGCCACCGACGGCAGCAACTATTGGTCCAAAGACTGGGCCCACGCTGCAGCCTTTGTGATGAGCCCGCCCCTCAACCCCGACCCTTCCACCCCCCAGTACCTGACCTCCCTGCTGGCCTGGTCAGTGCTGCCACCATGTAGCTTAGCATGCTAATGTACCTCACCTCCCTGCTAGCCTGGTCAGTGCTGCCACCATGTAGCTTAGCATGCTAATGTACCTGACCTCCCTGCTGGCCTGGTCAGTGCTGCCACCATGTAGCTTAGCATGCTAATGTACCTGACCTCCCTGCTGGCCTGGTCAGTGCTGCCACCATGTAGCTTAGCATGCTAATGTACCTTACCTCCCTGCTAGCCTGGTCAGTGCTGCCACCATGTAGCTTAGCATGCTAATGTACCTCACCTCCCTGCTAGCCTGGTCAGTGCTGCCACCATGTAGCTTAGCATGCTAATGTACCTTACCTCCCTGCTAGCCTGGTCAGTGCTGCCACCATGTAGCTTAGCCTGCTAACATCTATTGCATCTCTTGGGAGGTTGTGGGATTTGCGGGGTTACGCAATCTTTTAATGCTCACTTCTGCTGTGTCTTAGTGGGGATCTTCAGGTGACGGCTAGCGCCCATGCTAGCTTCTCTACCGCTCAGAAGGCGGTTGGGAAGGACGACTTCTCACTGATCCCAGAGGGAACCAATGGGGTGGAGGAGAGGATGGCCATTGTCTGGGATGCAGCCGTGGTGAGTCATCTCTGACCTGACCTTTGACCCTGAAACCTCCAAAGTCAGACTGTATGGTTTTTGCACGCTGGCGGTATCGTACAGCTTAAGACACAATGAAAGCATGAACTTGATGGAGCTGATTTGGTGAAAGAAAGTGTTCAGAAGTTTCAGACGTTAACGCTGCCATGTGTCCGTCCGTCCATCTCTGTGTCTGTCTGTCTGTCTTTCGCTCTCTGTCTGACTCTAGTCCACAGGGAAGATGGATGAAAATGAGTTTGTTGCCGTGACGAGTACAAATGCTGCTAAACTCTTCAATATCTACCCACGCAAAGGTAACACAATGCAACTAATATTACTTATAATACTACTACAGTATACTAATTATACTGAAGGTAACATAATACGACTAATAGTACTAATGTAAACATATGATTGGTACAAAAAATGTGTGTGTGTGTGTGTGTGTGTGTGTGTGTGTGTGCGTTCAGGTCGTATTGCTGTGGGCTCTGATGCAGACATTGTGATCTGGAACCCTAAAGAGCTGCAGACCTTTTCAGCTAAAACTCACAATCTGGTAACTAACTAACTAATGAACTAACCATAACTACCGAACTGTGCCCAAAGCTAGTGTATTGCGCTGCTCACCTATTATCTTGCTTTGTCGTGCGCTGCTAAGCTAGTGTGCTGAGAAGTTGTAAACCGCGCCGCTAGGCTAGTTGGTTGTTGTGCTAAACCAGCGTCTCTCTGTGCTAAACCAGCGTCTCGTCGTAGTGCTAAAGCGGTGTCTCGCTGTGTCTTTAGACCGTGGAGATCAACGTCTTTGAGGGAATGGAGGTGCGCGGTGGCCCCACCATCGTCATCAGCGGCGGACGGATCGTTCTCGAGGACGGAAAACTCACCGTCGCCGAGGGAACCGGGCGCTTCGTTCCCAGGAAGGCTTTCCCTGACTTTGTCTACAAACGGATCCGAGCTAGGAGCAAGGTACCGAGCTAGCTCACAGTACTGAAGCGCTGATGGTACTGAGCTAGCTAACGCAACTAGGCTAGCTAATTGTACCGATGAGTTAACAGAACTGAGCTAGCTGACCATACATGGCTAGCTATCGGTACAGAAGGAGAACCGTGCTGAGCTAGCTAATGATAACAACTAGTTAACGGTAGTGAGCAAGCTGATGTTTTGTGCGGTTTTAGCAAGGGTTGGGGAGGTTATTGTACATTTTTGGAAGTTGTTTTGAATGTTGTAAACTGTGTGTGGTGTTTGTTTTATAATTTGTGAAAAGTTCTTCATCCAATCTTGGTAGAGACCAACATCTCGTCCCTCATTTCGGTCAGATGGCCGAGGCTCGTGGTGTACCCCGTGGGAACTATGATGGTCCAGTCCACGATGTAACCAGCATGACAAAATCAGCCCCACCCACTCCTACCACTAGAGGTGGACCCTGCCCCAAAACAATGATCGCCCCCCGAAACCTCCACCAATCAGGTTTCACTCTCGCAGGTATTGATAATGCTGGCCGTCTCTGTGGTATCATCACCAGCACAACCGTATCCCCACTATCTAAACTAAATCCTTTTCTCCTTAGGAACCCAAGTTGATGACCACATCCCACGTCGCGCCACGCAGAGGATCGTGGCGCCCCCCGGTGGGAGATCCAACATCACCACCTTGTCCTAAAACTTGATTCAGTAATCCTCTCTGTAGCAAGATCCTCTTCTGAATCCATCGTTCTGAAACCATGAAGCTCAACATCCTTAATTAACCACGCCTTTGAAAATGTATGCGCTCCCTGCTTAATAACGCTGTAATAACAGCCTGTCAACCCTAACCCTAAACACTGCCTTGCAAAGAATACCTACCCCATGCTTAAAAACACCCTGCTTACCGTAACCCCAAACCTAACCATGACTTGCAAGACATATTGACAGAAATCTCCTCATTAACATACCGTCACCACTGTTTAATAACACCTTTAATCCACACAGCTAAAAGTACCTTAACTAGCTAATCTAAAATGACATGCTGATTACCTTTGCCTACATTCAATTGTCTGCGACTAGATGATTCCTCTAGATTATTGTGTAATCACAGAGCCTGTCTCTTTCAATTTAATTTTCTTAGAAGGTTCCTTTGTCTTCATCCCTTGCCACTGACAACTGGAATTAACTAGCCCGCTAAGAAACAAACTAGAAATATTGTAAACAAACTAGTTCCTCCGGAAACTAACTAGTCACTCTAGAAACTAGCTAGACCTCTCAGAAACTATCTACTTCGTTTAGAAACTAGCTAGACCTCTAAGATACTAACTTGTCCTCTCAGAAATGAACTATGCCATCCAGAAACAAACTAGCCCCTTTAGAAACTAGCTAGTTCTCTCAGAAACAAAATAATCCCCTCAGAAGCAGACTAGGCCATCCACAAACAAACTAGACTTCTCAGAAATTAACCAGTCCTCTCAGTCACTAACTAGGCCATCAAGAATCCAACCAATTTATCCTAAAACAAACTAGTCCCTCAAGAAACTAGCTAGTCCTCTCAGAAACTATCTAGTCCCTCAAGAAACAAACTTTTCTGTAATCTTAATTAACTAGCGCTACATGAAGTAGCATTACCCAACTATGACTAGCTTGTTGAGTTGAACTTAATCACCACATAGTGTTTGCCACATATTCCATTCTGCTTGCCATCTCGTTGGAGGATCGATAACACTAGCTTTTATTAACTAACTTGAACCAACTAGTCAATGTCTCCCACCTGCGGTACCTCAACTATACCAGCAGGTGGTACTGTTACACAGGCTCAGAACTGTTCCCATGCCAGGAATATGTCAGGTAGCATTTTTTAATAATTTTTACATTTTATATACAAACATTAATGTGGTATATGCCTGACGATAAATTATGGTTGTATAACACCCCCCTCCTCTTCTTAGACTGTTTGTAAGGAATCATTTATATTTCATTTTTTTATATTTTTTACATAGTATTATGAATCCTAAGGCATTTTGTAGCTAAAGTACGATGTCACAGGTTTCGCCATTTTACATCATGTCAACGAGACTATTGGCAATGGTTTCAAACATACTATTCTCGCTGACTCTTTAGTATGCTAGTATGCAGTTCAGCAAGCAGCCAGAGTCCAGCTCTGATCCATGGCTCTTCAACGGTTGGATCGGCGGCCAATCTGGGCTAGAGCCATGGCTCCAACCTGGGTTATAGTCAACTCCATCCCAGGCCAGGCACCCCAGAGCCACCCAGCAGACGTCAGCCATGTTGGATCAGAACAACATGGAGCCTGGGGCTACCCGATCCTCGGGGACCAATCTCAAATTAATTGTATAGTTAACAATTATTGAATGAATAGTGAATAGTGGGGAATAGCCCCTGAGACCGTAGGTCGATGGGGCTATTCACGGAGCCTGAGGTGAATAATAGTTTTAGTAGGCCTATATACTACACGTGAACACTCCAAAAATAGACAAGATAAAAAAAAAATCCAGGATTTATTTGTTTTTTTTAGCGGTTGATTTGGTTTCATTAGCGTCACGAGATGACGTCACACAATATCTTGAGTTTGAGAACTCAATCGTGGGATATTGCCCAATATCCTAAGATAGCGAACCAATCAAATTCCGCCATTTCAGGAGGTTCACGCGTAGCGTATACTAATAGCCTACTGGATATCTGCCAGTAGCGGCCGTGAGCGTTATCTTTGGAAAGCTTTTCGTCCCATGGATCGGCCAGGTCGGGATCGGGTGGCCACAGAGATGACGTGTGACCCTCGGTTTGCTCTCTCTACTTCCTGTTTTGAATGTAAGCCCACTTCCTGTTGTGAATGTAAACGAAATTCCTGTTGTGTGTGTGTAGAACCACTTCCAGTTGTGATAACGATGGCGCTGAAGTCCACCAATAAACTTCGGGCAGAGAGACGCTGTCAGTCTGGCTTTGAATTCCTTACTGACCCACAACCTCCTCATGACCTCCGACCTCATGACCTGTGTTACCATGACAACTACAGGACCTGATTAAAGATGCTGATACAGTTACTGATAAAGCTGACACACCTTTTTTTGTTATCATTGATATAGATTTTACCTTGATCTACCATCAGGACTTTGAACATTCCGATTTTTTAATATTCTGCGTTTCTAAGAACATAAATGACTTGACTTTAATGATTAATAAATTCCATCTTGTCTTACACTGATTTAGCCCACTGCCCTCTAGTGGCCACAAGTGACTATTACACGCAGGATTCGCGCCATAACCGGCCTTATGTCGTATCCATGGTGACAGAAATAGGTAATATCGCGTCTTCCGATCGTAGATATTACAAAGAAACCAATCACAACCAATCAGCTTTTATAAATGGCCCGTGAAGAATGATCAGACGAAAAAGACGCTGTGTCTCCGTCGCTCGGATCAAAAAGCGCCCATGCCAGAGCTTCAGCCAGTGGTAGCTCACAAACCACTCTGGCTCTACAGACGATCTCTAATGTTTATCTGGAATACATTAGAGATCGTAAGTAGAACCAGAGCAGTTTATTATCTGGAATACATTAGAGATCGTAAGTAGAACCAGAGCAGTTTATTATCTGGAATACATTAGAGATCGTAAGTAGAACCAGAGCAGTTTATTATCTGGAATACATTAGAGATCGTAAGTAGAACCAGAGCAGTTTATTATTTGGAATACATTAGAGATCGTAAGTAGAACCGGAGCAGTTTATTTTGGTGAGCTTCGTCGCCAGCAGGTAGCGCCAAAGTGCCGCGAAAAATGTTCATCGCATAAAAATGACATGTCAGAAACAAGGTGCGGTCAAAGTTCAAATGAGCGCTGAAGCATCAGGTCACGTTGTGAATGAAAAGCCCTGGTGAGATCTCCTTTGTGTAAAGTGCCTTCACATTCGTTTATTTTCTGTACTATGTGGGAATTATACTGTGTCATTGAAGGGTTCTCCAATGTTTCGATTGCCCACTTTTTTCATAAATGGGACACCTTTCAGGCAATACATTTTTACATTATATGCAATATTCAGAAGTGTAAGAATATTACAAATAGTTTCGCAGCCTGGACCACTAGCAGCTGTCTACAGCTTTCCTCGAGCGATATTATTTTGGCTTTCAGAACAACAACAACAGAGCCATATTGGATATATATTGGCCCGGATTGGCCGTCTCCCTCTTATTTCCTCTCTCCTCCATCCTGGACGGTCTGTCTGGTACTCGAGTCACCCCTGTGTTGGTTTCATTAAGCCTGTTCTTCTAAATACATCGATATGAACAGAGAGTTACTCTGAGATAAAGGCTGAAGCTCTGTGAGGGTTACAGCTGCTGGTCTTTTGTCAAGTGTGTCCTCAGGTCAAACTGCTTAAGAGCTCCAAATGTTTTGGTTTCTACCCTAACGGCAGGAGTTTGAGTTGTACAATTTCGTGTGTCAACCTTCCCAGAGTGTGTTATGGCTGGGCTGGTGGATGAGGTTCAGATGGTTCACTATAACAGCTTCAGCCTGGAAGTAGCCCCCAAACAGGCCTGAATCGACATAGTCACCAGAGATGACCCAGACTTCCTGGAGAGGGACACTGCAAACCTTTTAGGAGCCCAGCAGTCTTTCAAACAGAGAATCTGAGAATCTGAAGAAGCGCTTGAGCGCTGACGCATTCACCTCTCAAACACTCTGAGTAGAAGTACTCAATGTAGCAGTTCTTAGTGTAGAGGTAGTTAATTGGAGTTTTTCCACTATTCTACACTGGCCTGGCTCGGCACGGTTCGTACGCATATCCAAAACAACCGTGTTCCACGCTTGAAGGTGTGACTTGAACTGATGCCGCCCTTGTTTGGTGTCGATGACACAACAACGCTCACACTTTTATTGCCTATTTAGTTTTATATTATTGCCTATCATAAAATTGGATTTATTTGTTTAGGACGCATTTAATATCTTTTGGTGGTTGACACACACAATGATATCCGCGATGATGAATTCAGTTCAATATTAATAAATAATAAGAAAATTGCTTCCTACTCGCAATAGCTCACGAGAGCCAATTTATTTCATATTAGTCCTGTTTACACATTGGATAATGTTTCCCAGATATTTCCAGAGTGCCACACTCTGTCCTTGGTATTAGGAAGAAAACGTGAGGAATATCGATATCAGAAATCTAATAGTGGGAAATATTGCCCAATGTCTAGTCTTTACACCAAGACTAATCTCAACGAAATATCCTATTTCAACAAGCTATTTCGTTTTGCAAGATAATATTGTCAAATTAACATAACCAGGGTGCGCTTCTATTAAACCTTGATTACCCTTTTTATTTAGGCTTGTATAGTTATAGGAACATTTAAGCATTGAACTGAAGCCTCTTTGTGCATGCGATGCGTCTCATACACAAGAACATACCGTTTATTGTGTTGCTATAGGTTTATACGCCTACAATTTGTGTCAAAAAGTGCCAAAGGAAAAACGCCAAATAGCAGTAGCAGTATTCACTGTAGCAGTACGCAGTATAGTAGTAGTCAGTGTAGAAGAACTCAGTGGATCAGTGTTTGTGTATAAATAGGACAAGAGATGATGCCCCTTGTGTGGTATTTGGTGACTGTCGACCATCCAGGTATTAAGTCGTTAGACATAGAGCAGCTATCACAAACCAGCCAGCTGTATTGATCGGTCTGATGAAGACATAAAGATGGACGCCTAGTGAGCAGCTGTCGTAACCAGCTGGGACAGCTCAGAGATATTATGGGATGGATCAGCAGCAGGTTATAGAGCAGCTTCAAGGATTCTCTAGTACATGCGGTGGTTTATTACCCAGAGATATTATGGGGCATTTAACAGCAGTTGCCCTTCAGACACAGACAGAGGGTGCATGTTGGTTCTTCATAAGTCGGTCTCTCTCTCTCTCTCTCTCTCTCTCTCTCTCTCTCTCTCTCTCTCTCTCTCTCTCCCCCTCTCTCTCTCTCTCTCTCTCTCTCTCTCTCCCCCCCTCTCTCCCCCTCTCCCTCTCCCTCTCTCTCTCTCTCTCTCTCTCTCTCTCTCTCTCTCTCTCTCTCTCTCTCTCTCTCTCTCTCTCTCAGGTGCCCACAAACAGTGTATGGGTTGCTGTGAGTGGGATGATGAGGACGGCAATCATGGTTGCATCCAGTACGGTTGTGATGGCAAGGGCGTCATGGTGTTGGACCTGAAGACCCTGACATGGATTGTTCCAACACGACAGGCTGAGATCAGAATAGATTTTATAATGAACACAGCACAATCTACCAGACAATGGAGTGTGTTCGTTGGCCGAAGCAGCACCTGGCTGATCTGTAGAGAACAGGTATAGTCAGATGACCAGGTGGGCTTTAACAGTGACATGTCTCTTAGACTGTGGTGTTTCAAAAGCAAAGCGAGTGCGGAGAAAACCGCTCTTTCTGTCCGGCTGTCCAGAGCGTCTGCCGGTTTATCAATTAGTCTAACTAAAAGGGCTTGGCTATCAGTCTCAGCGGCAGGCCTGTAATACATCTGTAAGTAATACAGACCGAATTTTCTTCTCTTGATTTAACTAGAAGTTGTGCAGGGTGAAGTCAATGGGTCTGTCGTCGGGGTTCTCGTCCTAACTGCTGTTGTTGAGTCGTTCTGTACTGGAAGACAAACGTTGAGTGAATCACAATCCTCAAGATGACTCACCTGACCTCCATCTGCTCCTTCCCCCTTGTCGCTTCCCTTTCTGGAATCTGATTGGTTAGATAAAGCACAAAAGCACATTAGTATATGTATACGCTTTCTCAATGCTAATCATTTCTCTTCCCTTAGTTTCAGCCGAGCGCCTTCCAGTTGGTGTACAGGTTTTTAACTGCAGTTCTGCTCATATGATTAACATCACTACCAACACAGCATATCGACTCAAATCATCTGTTCATCTAGATCAGGGGTTCACAAAGTTTTGACAGCTGAGGGCCAATTAGGAACCCAACTTAACTTACATCTGTATGTCATTGCGGGCCGCCAGGAATGTTTCTGCGGGCCGCCATTGGCCCGCGGGCCGCACTTTGAGAACCAATGATCTAGATACATCAAGCTCAGTAACTGGACTAAACACCTCATGTAATGTTGATCAAAACCCGTCATGAATTCATCCCCTCATATTTTGATGCTTCTTACCAGGTTCTGACAACAGCTCTAAGAACGCTGAAGAACTGAATCGACCTCCTCAGGGTTAATCTTGGATGACAAAGTCAGTATTTATTTGGAGGGTTTGGAGGCTGATCACGTCATCACAGTAATAGTCATATTTTAACAGTATATCATCACAGTAATACATTTACATTATTTCATCAAAGTAATATTCTAACAATACTTGATCACAGTAATAGTCATATTTTAACAGTATATCAGCCCAGTAATACATTTACATTATTTCATCAAAGTAATATTCTAACAATACTTCATTGCAGTAATAGACTAGTCATTTGAACATTACATCTTGACTAGTGATAATGTTTTAATGTGCTTCCTCGCTGTTTGGAGGCGATGATGAATTGTGAGTCTGCACGTTCGGTGCCAATTCCGGTTCGAGAGCTCTCTTGGCTCATTCTGAGCAATCAGGGCATGTCTACCCTGACTAGTTTGGGCACGTCAATCACAGGCGCCTGAAATAAAACACCTAACAAGTGTGCGAAGATGTATGGGAGGAAGTGAGCAGAGAGGGAATGGACTCGTCTGCGTTATTTTTCAAAATGTTGATCTCTCCTTCCTGCTCTCACTCGATGTTTCCTGGCACCTTTAATATACCGTTTAAAGTTTATTGAACAGAAAAAGAGGCCATGGAAGGATCTCAAGGAAAATTAACAATATATCACTCCCTCAACATTATCCCTTCAGTCTTTTGAATATTGCCAAATCTTGCTTTTTATACTTTTTTACAAATGGCTTAACTACACTGGTTTAGGTGATTTATTATTCAATTTTTATTTTTATTTTTGTTACGTCAATAAAGTGTTAAACATGCTTTCTCTGTTTAATTTATGCTGCTGTGCACTTATTGAATACCTAACTTTATAATCTATGTCACCTATCCCCTATGTTGAAATGTTATAGCCTACCATTGCTTATAAAACATACTAAGTCTTTCTAAGGACAAGATCTTTTAGCCCGTCAAAGTCGTGTAAAAACTATTCCGAAACCAATGTCCCATTAACCTCTCAAAACACACTGAGCTGGAGGCCTAGACTCAGGCTCACGTTAAAACAAGGGTCTTATTTGTACGAGACTGTTATGACTCACTATAACAAACTATCATTGAGTCCATCCAGAATGTACTCTTCCCCCGGGGGGGCAATTATACTGACACAGGGTGGCCTTAAAATGTTTGCTTCTTTTTTTTCAGAAATGTACCCCATCACAGGGAACACAATAAACTTTTCTTTTAAAGAAATGTAGCAGCCTTATGTGCCTTAAGCATAACTGATAAAAGTATCAAGTCTCGTACTATTGGTTCTTGTCAATCTATTATTTACCAAAGAATGGAAGAGTTTGGGTTCTTTTAGCTTTTTTGACATCTTATCATAGCAGGCTGTTGTACATCCTACTGAGGCCCAATGCATGGATCCCAGCAATGGAAATGCTTCATTGGAAATTGTGAAAACCCTAGAAGAATAAATGCATGACGTGTGGACGTGCTTGTTCCTAAAGGCCTCTTGAGGGGTTGGCGAATGAAGACTGCTGCGTCTCAGGGATAAAGAGTACCGTCGACCGACACAATGGAGGCGATGTTACATTTGTTACACACACATGTAGCTTAATATAAAATATGCAGACACAGAACAAGGCATTTATATTCATGAATGTTGACTATATATTCTAAATCTCATTTAATCCCCCCGGTATCCAGGGCGCTAGGAGTACGTAGGAGACTAGGTAGTTAGGAAGCCCACATCCTCCTTATTTCCGATAGTGATAAAACCACCCACGCACATACACTCGCACATCAAGTACATATGGATACAGATGAACAGACTAAATGTACATGCACACAATGATGTGTGTGGGTAGCATATATTTATATATATATATATTTAAATATACACAATCAAACAGCATATATTCTGTTTTTGCACATGTAGACATCTTTTTGCTCATGCTCTGTTGCACACTTTCATTCAGACAATACGATAAACATGCACACAATTAACGCACGTCTCACCCAGCCGAGTCTCTCTCTCTCTCTCTCTCTCTCTCTCTCTCCCTCTAACATAACACACACACACACACACGTACAAACTGCAGCGTCAAGATATTTTGCCATTAGCATAAAAACAATCACCAACTCCACACGCATCAATGAGAAATTATAGGAAGCTGCAAATTCAATAGTTTATCATCAGCAATAAAAACTGTTTAACATGAGAGACACGAAATAGAAGGAGGGGGGGGGGGGGGGGGGGGGGAGTGCTCACAACTACAGACTACGTTTATGCAAGCTTGGGTTACGTTGTTATATTAACTGTTCTGTTATATTATGTTATATTTAGTTTAATTTTATGTGATATGGTGTTTTGTACGGATTGTAGCCTACTGCCTCTACTAACTATCGTACTGACTTGACTTTACCGACTGAATCCATCTTACTGGCTGTATCCCGTCTCTCCTATTAACTTACTCTAATCTACCGACGTTCCTACTGACTCACTCTATCCTGCTGACTGGATGGATCCTGACTCTATTCTACTGACGTTGCTACTGACTGACTATCCTACTGACCTATAAAGGCGTTACCTTCATCCTGTTCTTCCTCATGCGTTCCCAGGAACCTCCTTTTTTGTTTTCCTCTCCCATCATCTCCTTTCCCCTCCCCCCTCCCTGCCCCTCAGCCGGACATCTTAAGTATACTTTGATAGCAATTTACTGGCAATCACACACATCCACACACACACACCCATGACCCTTTAGGTAATCTTGAGACTGATGGGAGCACTTAACTCTGTTTACTAAAACACCCTGTCACATGGAGGAGAGAGGAGAGAGGAGAGTGAGAGGAACGATGAGAGAGAGAGGGGGAGAGAGAGGGGTGAGGGGCAGGAGAGGGGGAGGAGGAGAACAGAATAGTTGGCTTAGTTTTCGCTGTCACCAAACAGTAGAGATGAGGAGAGAGGAGGGGAGGAAGGAGGTGAGAGACGAGAGCAGAGAGAAATGTGTGTTGACTCCAGCTGGGAATTGCAATTCCTGTTAAATGATCTCTGGTTGTCTTGGCAACAGAGTGTGACCGACATGTGGTTCTGTGTGTGTGTGTGTGTGTGTGTGTGTGTGTGTGTGTGTGTGTGTGTGTGTGTGTGTGTGTGTGTGTGTGTGTGTGTGTGTGTGTGTGTGTTTGTGTGTGTGCGTGTGCGTGTCAGTTTCCGTTTTATTTTAGCTGCATATTGACAAACATCAGTGCACAATAAACATGTACGTTTCTTTGTTTGACAAATCGGTTTATTTCAAAATGAGGCAAACTACGAACAAGACCACTTTTGTCCACTTATACGACATCACCACCAAGACAAGATGGCCACTCGCAACACTAGTACAATGAAAACCAACCAACGGCAGGACATGACACCGCAGGTAGATAAAGTAAAGAGGGGGGGGGGGGGGGGGGGGGGGGGTTGGATTGGTTGATTGACTGGCAACCAAATGACATCACAGGAAGAGGTGGGGCCACATAATGCAAACATATTATTCAATATGTTCTGGATTTAGAGTCGTAAAAACACAATTTAATTTAAATAAAAATACAGAAAATATTATAAAAACAAAACTTGGAAACGTGTTCATGTTAACGGTATTCACAGCCAGCAGTTTATTATTAAAACAGGTGCTACAGATGCGAGTAGTAGAACCCAGTCTACTACTGGTTATAATGGGCAACCAGTCTCCTACTGGTTGCACTTGGAGCTTACCAGTACAGCCAGTCTCATACTGGTGTAAACGAGGAGCTGCCCACTATAACAAGTCATCAACTGGTGGATACTGAGCTACCCGGTAAAAACACAGTCCTATGTGTAGTATTACTAGTATGATCTCTAGAACAACATGAACAAGTATTTCTTGTTTCTACTAACCCATCACTACAGACAGACAGACAGACAGACAGACAGACAGACAGACAGACAGACAGACAGACAGACAGACAGACAGACAGACAGACAGACAGACAGACAGACAGACAGACAGACAGACAGACAGACAGACAGACAGACAGACAGACAGACAGACAGACAGACAGACAGACAGACAGACAGACAGACAGACAGACAGACAGACAGACAGACAGACAGACAGACAGACAGACAGACAGACAGACAGACAGACAGACAGACAGACAGACAGACAGACAGACAGACAGACAGACAGACAGACAGACAGACAGACAGACAGACAGACAGACAGACAGACAGACAGACAGACAGACAGACAGACAGACAGACAGACAGACAGACAGACAGACAGACAGACAGACAGACAGACAGACAGACAGACAGACAGACAGACAGACAGACAGACAGACAGACAGACAGACAGACAGACAGACAGACAGACAGACAGACAGACAGACAGACAGACAGACAGACAGACAGACAGACAGACAGACAGACAGACAGACAGACAGACAGACAGACAGACAGACAGACAGACAGACAGACAGACAGACAGACAGACAGACAGACAGACAGACAGACAGACAGACAGACAGACAGACAGACAGACAGACAGACAGACAGACAGACAGACAGACAGACAGACAGACAGACAGACAGACAGACAGACAGACAGACAGACAGACAGACAGACAGACAGACAGACAGACAGACAGACAGACAGACAGACAGACAGACAGACAGACAGACAGACAGACAGACAGACAGACAGACAGACAGACAGACAGACAGACAGACAGACAGACAGACAGACAGACAGACAGACAGACAGACAGACAGACAGACAGACAGACAGACAGACAGACAGACAGACAGACAGACAGACAGACAGACAGACAGACAGACAGACAGACAGACAGACAGACAGACAGACAGACAGACAGACAGACAGACAGACAGACAGACAGACAGACAGACAGACAGACAGACAGACAGACAGACAGACAGACAGACAGACAGACAGACAGACAGACAGACAGACAGACAGACAGACAGACAGACAGACAGACAGACAGACAGACAGACAGACAGACAGACAGACAGACAGACAGACAGACAGACAGACAGACAGACAGACAGACAGACAGACAGACAGACAGACAGACAGACAGACAGACAGACAGACAGACAGACAGACAGACAGACAGACAGACAGACAGACAGACAGACAGACAGACAGACAGACAGACAGACAGACAGACAGACAGACAGACAGACAGACAGACAGACAGACAGACAGACAGACAGACAGACAGACAGACAGACAGACAGACAGACAGACAGACAGACAGACAGACAGACAGACAGACAGACAGACAGACAGACAGACAGACAGACAGACAGACAGACAGACAGACAGACAGACAGACAGACAGACAGACATGTATGTTGTGCTCTATTATCAACTGGACAGATTTCAGCTAGCATTGAAGCTAGCCTTCAGTCTGTGGCCCAGTTCAGTGCAGACAGGTTCTTGGCTCGGTGGTCCTCTTGGCGTCCAGTTGTCATGTTGTAGTCTCTTCTTCCCGTCTTCAGAAGAGTTTAAACTTAGCTACTGCTACTCTCGTCGAAAATACTGGAAGTGCATAAATATAAACAAGCCAGCGATTTCCACTTCCACGCCCACAGATTCGTTCGTTGCTCCCCCTACTGTTCTGGCGGAGAATCCCCTTGCAACACGCGCAATCCTTAAGGAACCTTAAAAGGAACCGTAAATCAAAACTTGTCTAAAACAAGTCCCTTGTGTAAATTACGTGCTTACGTCTCTGCGTCTAAAACGACCCTAAATCGGCCTTTAGTCTGGTCTTGTGGTTCATTCTTAAAGTCGTCGTTGTCCAGCCTCGATATTGTTGTAGTCCAGTCTAATCGTTTTAATAAACCAATAAAGGGGAGGTTAGGAGGCTTGGTTAAAGGGGAGGTTAGGAGGATTGGTTAAAGGGGAGGTTAGGAGGCTTGGTTAAAGGGGAGGTTAGGAGGCTTGGTTAAAGGGGAGGTTAGGAGGATTGGTTAAAGGGGAGGTTAGGAGGCTTGGTTAAAGGGGAGGTTAGGAGGATTGGTTAAAGGGGAGGTTAGGAGGTTTGGTTAAAGGGGAGGTTAGGAGGCTGGGGTTAAAGGGGAGGTTAGGAGGATTGGTTAAAGGGGAGGTTAGGAGGATTGGTTAAAGGAGAGGTTAGGAGGATTGGTTAAAGGGGAGGTTAGGAGGATTGGTTAAAGGGGAGGTTAGGAGGATTGGTTAAAGGAGAGGTTAGGAGGATTGGTTAAAGGGGAGGTTAGGAGGATTGGTTAAAGGGGAGGTTAGGAGGATTGGTTAAAGGGGAGGTTAGGAGGATTGGTTAAAGGGGAGGTTAGGAGGATTGGTTAAAGGGGAGGTTAGGAGGCTGGGGTTAAAGGGGAGGTTAGGAGGTTTGGTTAAAGGGGAGGTTAGGAGGATTGGTTAAAGGAGAGGTTAGGAGGCTTGGTTAAAGGGGAGGTTAGGAGGATTGGTTAAAGGAGAGGTTAGGAGGCTGGGGTTAAAGGGGAGGGCCCTCACCGCATTCTGCTCAGTCGCACTCTGTTCTCTTTGTCCCTCCTCTTCAAGGAACTGATGTATTGTTTAAAGATAACTTCCCTGCTCCTTCTTCCTGCTGAAGGCGTGGAAGCGGTGGTCGCCGCGGTAACCCACACAGAAACTGCTTGAAGGTGGACCTGGAGGGAGGAAGAGATTTAACGCACCCGACTGTTAAAACACTAACCAAATTGGTCAGTTAGTTAGTTGGTACTTACTTGCTGGTGATCTGAGCCTCCCTCCAGAAGCAGTTTAAACTGGTCTTTGGCCTTCAGCAGTTTCGTCTTCTTCTCCTTGTACTCCTCCTTGATCCGGCTCTTCACAAACTGATCGTATACCTACACACACACACACACACACACACACACACACACACACACACACACACACACACACACACACACACACACACACACACACACATATACACGCACGCAAAAGAACCAGCCCTCACATGTAAATGTGGGTTCCCTTTGTAACACTAGCAACAGGAAGTACAATTGGAACCAGGAAGTAAAATTGTGAACCAGGAAGTGATATTTCACAATTATTCGCCTGAGGTGAATAATTGTTTTAGTATATACTACAAGGGAACAATCTAAGGCCCCGTTTACACAAGGACGCTTGCGGGTGAAAACGACAAAATATTTTATCGGAAGTGCCTTTCGTTTAGACGGTGACGGCGTTTTTGGGGCATGAAAACGCATAAATCTGAAACCACCCTCCAGAGTGAAAAGTTGAAAACGCTCCGCCGTAGCGTTCCGTCTAAAACTGCCAAGACGCAAAACACTGCTCAGATCTGCTCACGTCGCGTACGCGTTTACGTCACATACATGTGCCAGTACAAGAAAATAAACAAACATGTCAGATTATTTCCATGCGTCGGACCTTCAGCTGCTCTGGCAGCTCTAACAAGCATACAGGAGTATTTCCACGAAATGTACAGGATATTTACAGATAGTATTACTGAACATAGAAGGATCTTTTTGTTTTTTGCGGCACGGATAAGAGAAGGAAGATTCTACGCATGCGCTCAGACATGGCGGGTGTTGTGTGATAGTCCTATCACAGCACCACCTAGCAGCCTGGCATGCATACCAATCGAATTCCACACACTTTGCGTCACCGTATGCACGCAGATTTCCTCCCGAAAACGCTTGTCTAAACGCGGAATAAAAAGTGAAGACGCAACGCCACTTTTGCGTCTTCTGTTCAGACCGTCATCGTGAAAACGTAGCCTAAAAGATAACCCTTTTGCCTGGATTTATTTGTTTTTATTAGCGGTTGATTTCTTTTTATAAGCATGACGAGTCGACGTCTCGCGCATGAAAACAATATCCCGAGTTTGAGATCTCAATCATGGGATATTGCCAAATATCCCGAGATAGCAAATCAATGAAATTGCGCCATTTTAGGTGGTTCACGTATAGCAGTTACTAAATATATATATATATGGAGTACCTCTTTCCTCTGGTCTGGCTGAGCAGAAGATATCTGGGATCAAAAACCATCTTATGAAGATCCTTCTCCCACGAAGAGAAGGCAGACACCTTCACACACACACACATACACACACACAACGCACACACACACAACATAGTCAGACACAAAGATATACAGACGGAGTGTGTGTGTGTGTGTGTGTGTGTGTGTGTGTGTGTGTGTGTGTGTGTGTGTGTGTGTGTGTGTGTGTGTGTGTGTGTGTGTGTTCATGTTACCCCTCTCTCCAGCATCATGTCTCTAAACTTGGAGACGCGCATCTCAAGTGGGAGGAGCTTGTCCTCCTGGCCTTCCTTGACGAGAGACAATGGTTCCTCTAGCCTAGAGAGAGACAGAGAGAGAGAGAGAGAGAGAGAGAGAGAGAGAGAGAGAGACAGAGAGAGAGGGAGAGGGGGAGAGAGAGCGAGCGAGAGCGAGAGAGAGAGAGAGAGAGAGAGAGGGAGGGGGGAGAGAGAGAGAGAAAGAGAGAGAGAGAGAGAGAGAGAGAGAGAGGAGAGAGAGAGAGAGCGAGAGAGAGAGAGATTATATATAAATAAGGGTTGTCTGAAACAAATTCTCCCCTGTCTAAATCTCCAGATGTCCTTAGGGTCCATTTTACCTGCCTGTCCAATAGTAACGCAGAAAGCAGACTTTAACATCAGTCTGCCTCTCTACCTGTCTCCCTCTCTACTTGCCTGTTTTTCCACCTTTCTCTCTCTCTAATCGTCCCTTTTCTTACCGGTCTGTCTATCTACTATGATGTGTGTCTCCCTAACTATCTGTCTGTCCTTATACCTGTCTCCCTGTCTCCCTCTCCATCCGTCTCTCTCCCTGTCTTTCTCTCACTCAATCTTTTTACCTGGATCTGTCCTTCTCTGTCTGTCGTTCTCCCTCTCTAATTCTGTCTGTCTCTCTCTACCTGTTTGGCTGTCTCAGATTGCACATGCTCACCTGCTTCTCTTTGAGTCATGTCCATCTTCATCATCATCATCATCATCATCATCATCATGACAAGGACAAATCTTGCTCTGCAGGGGGGGAGAGATTGCATCTCTCAAACAGAGAGCATAGAGAGAGATAGAGAGAGAGACAGATAGAGACAGAGAGAGAGAGAAAGTAAGGAGAAAAGACTAACCAGAATTCTTCTTCCTCTTGTGGGGCGGGTCCATGATGATACGGCCCGATGTCCTGACCAATCAAATCGCAGGGTCTTTCCCATACAGACAGGTGCATTGTGGGATTGAAGAAAAACACACGATCGTCTCCAGTCCAGACTACGCACCTAACACATCAGACACACAGAAACACACACTCACACACATTATCATGACTATAATACAGTATAAACATATAATCTATACACATTACTACTACATGGCAGACAAACACTTTCACTATAGTAATGATGCA